>NC_086116.1:57432786-57790286 GCF_963921235.1 Mobula hypostoma | reverse complement strand
CCAAAAGAGACTCAGGAGATGAATGAAAATTAGTTGTGCCTTTGTAAAGTTTATACTGCAAGACTTCGACTATACAGAGCTAGAAAAGACTTCGACTATACAGACAGTGCAAGCTGTAAGCTGCAAGGCTCGGCTGTGTAGCATGCTTGCACAGGCCCAATCAATTTACTGCATTATTAATAGAATGAAGAACAAAAAGTCTCTCAGAGTGATGAATCCATAATGTGGTGGAGCAGAGGCAGACTTAAGTTTGCTTCCGTCAGAGGAAAAGTTCTAAATATCGACCAGAGAGCTAATCCCCAACAACAGCTG
This sequence comes from Mobula hypostoma, assembly GCF_963921235.1. NCBI lineage: Eukaryota > Metazoa > Chordata > Chondrichthyes > Myliobatiformes > Myliobatidae > Mobula > Mobula hypostoma. The sequence goes on along the minus strand of NC_086116.1, from coordinate 57,789,974 downwards.
GCCACTGTGGCCAGTGGCATTTCTTAGTAGTAAAAAGGCAAGAGATTTCTCAAAACTCACCTCGCAAGCTTTGCAGAACTACTGCAACTAGGTTTTAAGTTTTATTAAAACCATTTGGGGTTTTACTTCTTTGAAGACAGAGTGCTCATCTCAGTAATAAAAAATGAATGAAGACAATCATCTCTACTTGTGCAGATAATATTTTCCACTAAAAAAGTTAGTACAGCACATAGTTCAAACAAGTTTGACAATTACTTCCCCAGGGTGGTGGTCGATGAATTTTACTGAACCGATCAACTGTGCTGACCGGTTTACTGGTCAACACTAAGCAACGGAGTGGGATAATTTGGGGACTCTAAACGTGCACAATTAGCATTCAGGTCAAAGTAATTCAAATTCTACTTTAAGTATCCAGCAACAGTACCTTTCTCTGACCTAGCAACTCCATAATGAATGAAAGGATACTCACAGCAAACACATTAATGCCGACCACGGTATACTTGTAATAGTAAAGATTCATAGCGCGGTAACAACAAAGGACCACTTCTCCTTCCAGTGGGATATCAGTCTGAGGGTAGGGAGTGGGAGAAAGGAAAATCAGTTCAGATGGACCTTTCAATCCAGGTATCTGTCGTATCAATCACATTGGGCTGTACCTCTTGCTACGTGTTAAAACCATAAGGCCACAAGGCATGGGAGCAGAATTAGGCCATTTGGCCCATTGAGTCTGCTCTGATATTCCATCACGGCTGACTTATTATCCCTCTCAACCACATTCTCCCGCCTTCTCCCCATAACCTTTGACGCCCTGACGAATCACGAACATATCAACCTCCATTTTAAATATACCCAATGACTTGGTCTCCACAACTGTTTGTGCTAGTAAAATCTACAGATTCATCACTCTCTGGCTAAAGAAATTCCTTTCTGTTCTGAAGGGATGTCCTCGTATTCTGAGGCTGTGCCCTCTGGTCCTAACATCCCCCACTATAGGGAGCATCCTCCCCAAGTCCCCTCTGTCTAGGCATTTCAATATTCCACAGCTTTCAATGAAATCTAAACTCCAGTGAGTAGAAAACCAGAGTCATCAAACTCTCCTCATACATCAACCCTTCCCGTCTCAGGATCATTTTCGTGAACCTCCTTGGAACCCTCTCCAACGTCAGCAAATGCCTTTCTAGATAAGGGGCCCAAAATTGCTCACAATATTCCAAGTGCGGTTTGGCCAAAGCCTCTGCATCACACCCATGCTTCGAGTCCTCTCAAACTGAACGCTAACACTACATTTGCTTTCCTTGCCACTGGCTCAACCAGCAAGATAACCTGCAAGGAATCCTGCACAAGTGTAGGGTAAAACATAGGATTTCTCCCACTGGCAGAGGAATCCAGAGCTAGGGGTCATTAAACAACACTAGAAAAAAATCCCAGCACTGCCCCGCCTCAGCTCCCCAGCCGATGATTAGGGTCTACAGTACACTGCATAGGCAGACTCAGTGGCAGTATTGAACAAGGAGCCAAATGAATATCTAAAAAGAAAAAGAATTTACAGGACTACAGGGAGAGGATAATGAAGCTGTACCAGGTAAATTGCTCTTACATAAAGTCAGCAGGGACCAGAGACTAGGAACTTTGTTGCACTAATAGCTGTGATTTGATTTTGCAGCCAAAAGGATCTTGGACTAGTCCTGGTTTAGTGATAATGTCAGAGACCAGAACCAGTTGTTCCAACAGTCAGAAGGGATCATGAGTGTTGAAGCCTTCATTTTAAAAATCAATTTCCAAACCAACAGAGGATCTCTCCCTCCTTCTCCAGCCTCCCAGTGTAACAAAATCTGTTTTAATCCTGGCATCACTCAACTCATCACTCAAGTGAGGACTCCAAAATCTGAAATCTAACTAACCCTGCTGCCAAATTCTCCTTAAAATCTTCCACTGCCTAACATATCTCAGTTTCTGATATGGCTTCCCTGTCAAATTATTTGAAAGTAGTTTCATTATGCACCCTGAAGCATTTTGTTGTGTTAAAGACACTAATGGAAAATACAATTTTCAATGAAGCTAATCGAGGAACCATTAGACCGATCTGAGAAAACTGCCTTTTGCTAAATTGGCACAGAATCATTGGAGATCTCCGTAACTTCAATAAAACTCCAGCGAGACAGATCAGGTAAGGTAGATGAGATAATTTAATTTAAATAAACTTAAAGTCAAACTTTCAAAATAATGCACAGATCTAACAAGATGCTGTTTGCTATCTGCTCTTTATTAGGCCAAACAGACAACTAGAAACAGACTGGCCAACTTTACAGAAACAACCCCATTAATCTGTAAATTCAGGAGCAGATGGATTATTACTTCAGCTAATACCGGATACCACATATACAATTATGAGCAAACTTACTGCCGACATCTAAAAGCAATGGTTTAAACTTGCCTCAGTGCAAACACCACATCTACTGCCAAATCAGTCACCCACGTACAGAGGTTCAATGGTCTAACTTAATATCAGAGAATGTATATAGTAAACAACCTGAAATTCTTACTTGTCGCAGACAACCACAAAAGAAAAAAACCCACAGAAGGAATTACAGAAAAAAAACCTTAGAAACTCAAAACCCCTCCTCCCTCACCACAAGCATCAACCTTCCCCTCCCACCCTACTTCAGCAAGCATCAGCACCCCCCCCCCCCACCACCACACAATAACAAGCCTCCAGACACCATGATCTACAGGTCCATCAAAAACTACCATCCTACCCAACACTTTGACATCATGGGGGTGGGGGGGAGGATGAGAGAGAGGGGGGAGAGAGAGAGATAATGCTCCTGCCACAGCGAGATAGGGGAGACCAACAGCTCGCTGTTTTGAAGTTACAGTCCGCAGTGTCACTTACTTTTTGAGTCAAAGACAGAGGAAAATTCCCGATATAAAACAACAGAAAATGCTGGAGATAAGGTAGCAAATGCAGAGAGTAGCAAAGTTAATGTGCAGGTCAGGGCAGCAAGGACTAAGATTGGGAAACTGAGACAGTGCCTATCATGACATGAGAAGCTGTTGGATTCAGTTGAGTAGTGCAAGAGGTAAAAGACAGATCATAGTGGGTGTAGGAAAGATAATCAAAACCGACAGGTGACCAGAAGCTCCACGTCACTATGGCTACTTCAAACAGCGATGAGTTCTGCAAAGTAATCACCAAAACTTCTTTTGCTGTAGTGAAGATCAAACCATAAACAGCAAAGGCAATGCACACTAAATTAGAGATTCAAAGGTCACTGCTTCACTTGCGGTTGGAAAGGGTAAAGAAGGGGGCAAGGGAAATTTGATACTTATTGTGTGGGGTGAGGGCAGAGGTGCAGTAGCAGTGGTTAAGAAAAATGGAAGACATCACAGGAGCACTGACCAGAAAATGTCATCAGAACGGATAAGATGGAACCAGAAAACGGAATGGATTCCGTACTGGACGCAGGATGGGAGTCACAGTCAATGCAGCTGTGGAGTTCAAGGGCTTCTGGTGGCATTGGTCACTAACCTATCCCAAAGTGGAGAGAGAGAGACTTAAGACAAGGGGTCCTAACCTTTGTTGTGTCATGGACCCCTATCTTAGTCGAGAGGTCTGTGCACCCCAGGTTGGGGACTGCTGCAGTTAAGAACACAAAGAATTAGAGCAAAGGTAGCAAGCGCAGGGTGGAAGCTGGCAGAATAAGGTGGTGAAATGTCTACATTCTGTACAAAATCAGTAAGCCGTGCCAAAGAGTCATCAAATATTGAAGAATTAATGTGTGACGGGAACCTGAATTACCCCTATGAACTGTGCTCGTTTACCCCTATTAACTGTGCTTTTGAAAAGAGAGAGAGAGTTATTTAACACCAATATCTTGTTTTGAAAAATCAGAGAGAGATGAAGACTAACTTTTGGACTGGCACTTTAAGGCACTGGAAGTAACTTTTGGATTTCTGCTGATTTGGAGAGAGAGATGGCACCGAGCAGCTCGTAAGTTGCTATGGTGACAGAAGGCGGTGTTATTTGATGGACACTCGATGTTATGATTTTCGGCAGCGTGTTGATACTTCTCAAGGATATTCGCCTGCTTGTGCATTTCTTACGTAGAAAGAGGAAGGAGGAGTTATTTGAGTGACAGTTGATGCTCAGCACAGGAAGATAAAATAGGAAGTCAGATGATATAGACTTCAGGCACATGTTTTGGACACTGAATGAGCTTTGTTGTGCCTGCAGGAAAAGTGGGTTTTTGCAGGATTGATCAGGCGGATCGATCAGTGGTTCTTGCAGTGAAAAGGAAAGGGGTTGACTGGTGGGGAGTTGTCCATGTGTCCACCCTCACCTGAGTGATAGCTCCACCACAGAAAACCGGTCCCCTTTGTTGTGATCACAGTCGGTGACTTTTAAAGGATTTCGGAGGACAACGAGAAGATCGATGGCGTCAGCTCACCTGAAGACTCAAATCTCTCCCTCTCTCTCTCTCCATCACTACTCAACTCAATACCATGAACTGAACTGAACTTTACTCATCATCGTAAGACTCTATCTTCTTACCCCTATTCTGAAAGAAACTGGGTCTTTCATACATATATTTCTACACTTACTGATATATATATAATCATTGCTAACCTGTTTGATTTATCTACATTTATATTACTGTATTGCATAGTTACTAATAAATATTAGTAGTTTATAGCAATACTGGACTCCAAAGTGTTTTCCATCTCTGCTGGTTCTTTATTCCCGTCACGGGGTACGTGACAAATGAAATAAGGACAATTTCACATATCCCACTAACAGACAGGCATAGTTATGACCCATATTGCTTCCCCTAGTTAGAGCTTTGATCTGCCCATCTGATGCTCAGATTTCCATCTGCAATCTCTGCCTTTTTCAAAGAAATGCCATGATGAGTGTAGTAGGGAGGAGTGACTGACTCTGTAACACTGTAGTAGAGGACAGGGGTGTGATTCTGTAACAGAGAGATGGGGGGGGGGGGACTCTGCGCACTTGGTACCAGGGAGAGGAGGTCTGGATCTGGTTGAAACACAAACTGCAGGCTGAAGTGAGCCAAGAGAAACCCATGCCTGGTTATCAGCCTGACAACCACCCCATAATCTCCAGGATGGAAGCTTGCGTTTGTACATACAGGGTACAATCAGAAATGCACAGCTCACATGGCACACAGTGACTGCTCATGGAACACACAGGTACAAAGCCTGACATTCATTGCAAGAGGCTCTTTATATACACAGCACTTGTGGAATAGCTTCAAGTTAATTTACTTATCACAAGCACATGGAAATATATGGTGAAATGTGTCGTTTGTAACGGCGTGATAGGGACAGCCTGCAAATGTTGCCACACATTCCAGTGCCAAAGGTGGAGTAGAGATACAGGGGAAAAAAGAATAATGAACACTTTGGATCAGAGAGCGTTCATTCCAGGAAAACCAATTCCCCTGTTGATGTCAGCTTATAAGAAAGAGAAAGTCTGTTTTGAAGATAAAGCTCTGACTTTGCATGCATTCTTTCCATCTTCAAATAGACAACTTTATCATCTCCAAAGGGACTGCCCACCAACTCCCGAACAACATTTTGGTTCACTCTCCCATCTCCATAAACAGCAATCAGCATCTTCCCCTGATACCACAGGAGACGGAGCAGCTGCCCTGCCCTGCCTTCCCAGCACAACGTGCATCTCGGTTCCAGGGCTCTCTCCACCACAGCCTTATTCAGCTCCTATTCACATTCCAACCCAACCCTCCCCCACAACCTTCACCACCACTGTTTGCATATTCCCCCCCCCCCACTTTAGTTCTCCACACCTACTCATTTCCTACTTCTGATAAAAGGTAGTGGATTTGCAACTATAACTGGCTTTCTCTACGTTTGCTGCCTGATCTGCTGCGTGTTTCCATCAGGATGTCATTTCTTACTTCCAGCACCCGCAGATTTTTTTAAAATATGAAGCTTTACCACATTGAGATGTTCCTTAAAGCTCCCTCCTTTTGCCATAAATTCTAGTTGTTAAATGACACAGTATGTAAATTTCCTGGTGACAAGGAGATACTGTGCACTGCCAACAAAACAAGATTCTTACCCTCTTGGAAGTTCTGATCTGAAGCTGCTCGGGGGGCATTAGCAAGATGTCGGTGATGGCTCTGCCATTTAGCTTGGCTATTGGGATGGTGACAACCAAAATCCAGGCAATGAAGGAAGCCAGGCAGTGGGCAAGTGTGAGAAGTGGATACCCCAGGAGAAGCCACACGTACGTGCTTGGACAGTGCTGGAAGTGAATCAAGACAAAGAAATTAATTTGTCAAGTAATGAAATTCCAACTCCGCTTTGGACAGTCCTAAGCCCGGCTGCAAATTGAGGAAGGCTGGACATGGCAACCACAACCCGCTAAAAACCCACTGCTGCAGCAACACCAACAGACGTTCTAGAAGACCAAAAAGATGGGGGCTGCTCCTGGAGAAGCCTGAACGGCTGGCCCCAGACAGAGGAGTCTGGCTAGCTGCTGTCGGCAGTCCACACCCCAGCAGGCATGATGGGCTGAAGAAGAAAGAATCAAATTCGACGTCAACTATCAAACTGGACGTCCATGCTTAAAAAGAAGGAAGTTAAAAGCACAGCATAGCTGTACACACATTCTGAAAACCATGGCAAACAGATGCAGAGATTCGAACAACTGTTTTAATCTGAGAGGAGCGAGGAGCAGCATGTCATACCATTGAAACTAACAGCAGTTAGCACAACACTGCTACCACTCAGGGCAGAGTTTGGTGCTTAACTCTAACGTCTCTGCAAGGAGTCTGTACATCCTCCTTGTGACTGGGTGGGTTTCCTCCCACAGTCCAAAGACGTACTGGTTAGTAGGTTATTGTAAATTGTCCTGTGATTAGGCTAGGGTTAAATTTTCAGGTTGCTGGGCAGTGTGGCTTGTTGGGCTAGAAGGGTCTGTTCCATGTTGAATAAATAAATCAGGTTGAAATATTCACAGGGGAACATACTTTCCATTTTGGAGAGATGCACCACTTCACAATGTTCTATAACGGTGCCCTTTCCCAGCAGCTCAGTTCAATTCTTATCTTGGACATTCTACCGTCCAGTCAAACAACCTTCAAAAGCTGCATAAACGTCCAACATCTTCTCCTGACTCCATACATTAAAAACAAGTTCATATGAAGTTACACAGGTCAACATGTTAAGTAGGAAATATACATTCAGTGGCCACTTTATTAGAACCTCCTGTACCTAATAAAGTGGCCACTGAGTGTATGTTCGTGGTCTTCTGCCACTGAAGCCCATCTGCTTCAGGGTTCGATGTGTTGTGCATTCAGAGGTGCTCTCCTGCACGCCACTGACATAATGTGTGGGTACTTGAGTTACTCTCATCTTCCTGTCAGCTTGAACCAGTCTGGCCATTTTCCCCTGACCTCTCTCATTACTGGGCACTTTCACCCACAGAACTGCCACGCGCTGGATGTTTTATTTTGTTTATTGCACCACTCTACCGACTGTTGTGTGTGAAAATCCCAGGAGATCAGCATTTCTCAGGAATGTCTGGCACCAACAATCATTCCATGGTCAAAGTCACTTAGATGACATTTCTTCTCCATTCTGATGTTTGGCCTGAACAACAACTGAACCTCTTGACCATGTCTGAATGCTTTTATGCATTGAGTTGCTGCAATATGATTGGCTGATTAGATATTTTCATTAATGAGCTGGTGTACAGGTGTAACTAATAGAGTGGCTACTAAGTGTAGAACTTCAGTGTAAACTTTCATCCATATCCAAGTACCAAGTTACTGTTCATATTAAGAAGGTTCATAGGAGTAAGGAAAGCTGTCTTTGAACAGACAATCTACCCAGTATTTTGTTCCCACAGTTGAAGACTCTGCAGGAGTGTGGCCAGTCTGTTCCACGGCACCGAGCAGTGATGTGGTTTCCACCGCAGTCGACTCAGGAGTGCTCTCGCCATCAAATCGCACACTGCTCTTCCTCCGATTCACGAATGGCTTTGAAAAGGGAACAAAAGCAGCTCAGAAGCCATTTTGAAAACACACCGATTGTACTTGAGTGCACAAGGTCCTATCACAAGCACATCCCTCCCCACCATCAACTGAGAATAAACCCTGACTATCCGATCCCTGATAGCTACTGCCCCCATCCCAGGCACCATCCTGCTGACTCTCTCCTGCATCCTTTCTCCCCACCAGAGAGTATATTTACACAGAGCACACCTTTTACCAAATACCCCACCATCCAGGCCAAGCTACCTCCTCACTACCACCGTCAGGCATGTGGAACGGAAGCCTCAGGTCCCACACCACCAGGTTCAGGAACAGTTATTAACCACCAGGCTCCTGAACTGGCATGGATAACCTCAATCATCACTGCTCTGAATTGTTTCTACAACATACAGACTCATTTTCAACGACTCTTTACAACTCGTGTTCTCAGATTTTTTTTTCCACAGATTGCCTTCTTTTGCACATTGGTTGTTTATCAGTCTTTGTTTATGCATAGTTTCTTTTAATATAAAATTCTATTTTATTTCTTTTTCCCATGTAAATGCCTGCAAGACATTGAATCTCAGGGTAGCATATCGTATATGCATGCATCACTAAATGACAATAAAAGAGGACTGCGTGTCCTCGTAATCTAATCTGATCTAACATATACTGTACGAGCTTTGGACTTTGCTATAATGTGACTACACAATACTTAGTACACTCAATAAATGCAAACTAACCAAATTCACTGCACAATATGTTAACCAAAAATCAACTCACTTCACCCTGGTTCACAGTCGATCCGTAAGCATTGAGGTCTTAACAGATTACACAACTTGAAAACAAGTCAAGCAGAAGTGATTGCTCCTACCTTTTGAATTATCTTCCCAAATGGCCAGAAATAATATCCAGCAAGACAGCAGCATGATTTACCTGGAAAATAAATAGAAGTGTATTACTTTCCTAAATTGGCACCTTTCTCCCCACCAAGGGCTGTACAGAAACAAAGCAGACAAGCGACCAAGGAGGTAGTGTGGCCTGGGTGGTGGGGTATTTGGTAAAAGATGTGCTCTGTGTAAATATACTCTGTGGTGGGGGAAGGAAGCAAAGGCAGACACAAAATACCACTTGGCTCCAAAAAGGAAAGGGATACCAACAGTTTTAAATCAGCCTTTAACCAGGGTACAGTGCCTTGAAAAAGTATTCAGCAACCACAACTATTTTCACATTTTAAGGTCTTGTTTTCGACATTTAAAATATATTGTAGGATTTTGAGCTAATCTACAAAACATAGTGCATCATGTTAAATCAAAAGAAAAATTCCAAAACCTGTCAACAATTTACTAAAAATTAAAAGCAAAATTTAAGAGACTGAAGAAGTACTCATCCCCTTTGTAATTACTACGCTAACTTTCCTCAGGTGTAATACACTGTATTACCTTACAAACTCACCCCATTTGTTGATGCAGGAAATTGGAAGATCACCTGTTTTCAATGAATTCAAAAGTATGGTAGACTTTCAACAAACCAAACCAAAATGAAGACAAAATGAACATTCAAGACGAGTCAGGGAAATGATAATAGAGAAGTACAAACCTGAGGAAGGGTACAAGAACATCTCAAAGACACTGAACATTACCTCAGAGCTCAGCTCAGTCCATTGTGAAAAAGAGGAAAAAATGTGAAACCACAGCCACACTGCCTAGTTCAGGCTCCCCCACTAAACTTAGTCACCAGAGAAGAATGGCACTTGTAGGGGAGGCAACGGTGATGCCAGTCACTGAGTGAGTGAGTTGCAGAAGTCAGTGTCTGTAACTGGAGATGAAGTTCATGGCTCCACAATCTCTGAAGCCTTGTTAAAAAAAAAAGGTCTTTGTGGAAGAGTGGCAGGGACGCCAGGTTTAAAAAATAGCATATTCTTGCCTGTAAAGATTTTGCAAAACATCACTTAGAGGATACCGTAACGATGCGGTCAGATGAGCCTAAAGTGGAACTTTTTGGCCTCACACTGAGCATTATGTGTGGCATAAATCTAATATTGCGCGTCAGCCAGGTAACACCATCCCTACAAAGTATGGTGGAGGTAACATCACGCTATGGGGATGCTTTTCAGCAGGAGGGACCTGGTCAGGATTGACGGGAAGATGATTGCTGCTAAACACGGAGATCCTGGATAAAAGCCTGGAGCGTCTGCTGGAAAGCTTACACTGGGGAGTAAACTTGTCTTTCAGAAGGAGAACAACTGTCAAAACAACCATGGAGTGGCTTCAAATGAAGAAAATTAATGTCCTTGAGTGACCGTCAGGGTACCAATCTTAACTCCATCAAGCATTTCTAACAAGACCTCAAGATTGCTGTTCTCCGCTGCTCCCCAACATTTTGCAAAGCTAATAGAGACTTAACCAAAAAGACAACTGGATGCAATAGCTGTGAGAAGTGTTCAACTACGTACTGAGCAAAGGGGGATGAATACTTCTGAACTGCTGACATTTCCGTTTTAGAGTTCTTGGTTTTTCTTGCTTTAGGATTTCCCCTTTTTGTTAAAATTGGTAAATCCCTGCTATAATACTCATTTACGTGAACAAAGGGTTGAGGGTTGAATCTTTTACAAGGCACTGTAAACCTTCAACAAACAGGAGAGACTTCCAGCCGTGACTGCAGATAGTACTAAGGACGAAGATGATCAGCATTTGAAGCAAGTGGCCAGGGACGGAGGAGACAAGCACACACAGCACAGAAAATGTAGGCTTGCACTTGAGGATGGAGCCTTCATCCAAATTTGCCTTTTAATAACAGAAAATTTAAAAAAGAAATATTATCAAATTAGTCAGGAGGCTAGAGGCCAAGCACTTTACTAAATTTAGATGATGCCAACCACCTTATGATGTCTACACTGAGATACAAGTCAAATATAATGTTATACAAACCCAAGATCAAGGGGAAATCCATTTTCAGACACAATTAAAGTTTGCATTCTATAATTAGGAACAAAACTAGAGACCATAAAAAGAGGAACAACAGTCCACGGGGGGTTTTAAAAAGGGAACAATAATCTTAATGCTGTGTTTAGTTATTCAAGCCAAACTTGCATAAGAGTGAGAGAGAAACAAGGTACTGACTTGGACCACTCCCTCAGAATAGACAATTTTCAGAACAAGGTAGATTGGGAATTAAATCTAGGCTTTATATCTGGAGACTAGCAAACACCCATTGTCTTAAATCATGAGGGGTGTGGAAAGAATAAAAAAAGATGGCATACTATTCCAAATCTGGACATAATGGGTGAGATAGTATACTATATCCAACATAAAAAGCAGGTTAATATTCTGTAGAAAGAAATGAATCATAAATTTGTATTTGTTCATCTGTACAACAGAGATGGTGTTTCCCAAAGAGGATCAAAATGCAAGGGAGAACTTACCAGTCAGCTCAAGGAAGATCTATCTACTAATAAAGGAACACACACTGTCTGTGCACTACAGGATGGAGTATATAAAACAGATGGTCATCAAGAATCAACTTTATTCACCAAATACATGTCCGTGTCTTAGGAATTTGCTGTGGTGTGTCGTCACGACTTGCAACAATAGACAACGTAGGTTAGAAGTGATTCCCAAGGTGAATGAGGCTGAGGAGACACCTGTTAGAGGGTCACAAATGGGATAGATAGTGCAGTTTCATTCCCATTGAGAGCAGGTCAAAAGCCAGATGGAATAAGTAAGGTGACAAGGATTTAAATGGAAATGAGGGCCACAGTTTCCACCCCAGAGGGTGGTGGGTAATGGATCGGGCTACCAGAAGTGGTGGCAGAGATGGATACAATTGTTTAAAACACATTTGGATAGATCCATGGAAAAATTTACAGGAACACGGGCCAAACACAGGCAAATGAGATGAGTAAAGACAGGCGTTTTGGTCAGCGTGAATGAGTCAGGCTTGTTTCTGTGCTGTGTAATTCTATTAATGTACAAAGCCAAATAGGCTTTGCAAACTCATCAGACACAACAGGCCAAACAAAACCTACTGGAGTTATTAGATTTTGTGGTAAAGCATCTTTAAGATACAGAGACATCAGATGTTTAATAGATCAGCTCTGCAAATCAACACAGTGCAGAAATTGGAAAGTTTACCTGCAACTTGGTGCAGAAAATTCCATGTTTGTCACAACGAAATTGGATTTAAGACCAAGTACACGGGACTTGCCAAATGGAGACCAAGCTCACCAAGATGCCAATTGATATGGTTTAGTAATATCAAAACTGCAGGAATTACAAGTATCTAGCACATAACTAGGGGTGAATGTTCAAAAGCCAATACACCTGATAGATCCTTGCAAGGAAATAGATTCATGAAACTAATTTTGCATTTTGAACTCATTTAGAATTTAATAGAATTCATGCAAGGAAATAAATGTCCATTTTCCAATTTTCAAATTACCTTTTAAAAAAGAATTAAGACAAATTGCCATCTGTTGTGTTAGATTAAATAAATGTTAGACCGTAACAAGTACCATCCCTCCTTAAAGACAGCGATGGTACTGCGGATGCAGTTCATTACTTCACGTTAGATGTTCGACATGCTGCAGTACCTACCGTAAGGAATCCCCACGATGGTAACAAACATAATTAAGGCAACGAGAAGGTAGAGCAGAGAAATCCACCAGCCAAACAGCAGCACATACAACACATTGTCACAGGTGACCAGAGATCCTGAAAGACAGGTGAGTACACTGTAATACAGTCACTGGATTTCATGCTGCCCAAAGTTTGTTGGGTGCATTCCATTTTAGGGAAGGAATGCTGATGCAGAACCAAACAGGATTCACTTCTGCATCCCCAGTGGTAAACTAACAAATCAAAACCAAATGTTTGCTGATATGGATTGTCACATCAACTGCTAGCCGGTGAGCTAACAGACAGCTGAAGCTGCAATCTGAATTTAGTAGATCAAATGGGCATCTGGGTACATCAAGTCACAAGCTTAAAGATTTAGTTTCCCTGAGCTCAACCACTGAGGAAGTTGAAATCACAATGTTGGAAAAAAGCACAGCAGCAAATAACATCATTTTTGGTTGTTAACATAATTAACATGTCCCAAAAGACAACCAGCTGTAAAAGGCTTATTGATTCTATTTCATATGATGTGAGCTAGATTACATACAAATGCAACCTTGGCAAGTTTAAATGCTAGTCATTCACATTCAGTCCTTCTTCACCTGGCCACTATTCTTTCATTTCTTTAATTAGATAAATTATTTGGTTTTACCCCAGTCCTAATGACTGGTCCCTATCCAAATTATGATCCCAGGTTCTAAATTCATGGTACAGAAAATACTGCCTTAACTTCAAGTCCTCAGAATCCTGTACATTTTAACTCAAGGATTCTTATTCTTTTGAAAAATAAAACTTTTTGATATAATTGCGTAGTTTTCAATGCTCTATTTACTAATACACCACAATCTACCCCACCCACCCCTCAAATACCCCACAAACATGGATTGGGATGATAGAATATGGAAAGTATTCAAAAATAGGACCATCCAATTTCCACTCAATACCTCATCACATATACAGGGACAAAACATCAAAATACTTCTTGCAAAATTACCTGGATGTTTGATGACGTTGAGATCAGAATAGAGTTCTTTCACTACTGCAGAACGGTCTTCCCAGGGTCTCTCGGTCACGTGACTTTTCCACTTCTTAAATCCGAACTACAGAAGTTACAAATGCAGATTGCAAAAAAGTTCAGGTAAACCAACCACTGCTCGTTTTATAAGCCCTGTCCTCCAAACTTGCATAGGAATAGTAGACGGGATAAACTCTTAGACAGGTGCATTGGTGGATATTAAGAGGAAAATATTTCTTCTGTCAGTCACATTCACTGACGACAATCAAACTTCTTTCAATTATACATGGCATAAAAATGCACTTGCCCAAACATACACTCTCCAAAGATCATACTTTAACTTTACTTCATGTTAGCTGCTAACCGCAGGAGATTTTGCACCAAACTCCCATCAAAAGCCAGCTAACTTTTTAAATCTACAGGTGATCAGCCAACTTACTTTAAAGACTTGCACAGTTAGAAGCGCAGACCAAATGCAGCACGTCTACATTTGCTGATGGCACTAAACTGAGTGGGAAAACCAAATTGTGCAAAAGATGTGGAGAGTCTGCAGAGAGATATAGGTAGGTTCAGTGAGTGGGCAAGTGTCTGGCAGATGGAATACAAGTTGGTAAATGTGAGGTCATTCACTTTGGAAGGAAAAATAGTAGATCAAAATATTATTAAAATGATAAAAGATTGCAACATGCTATTGTACAAAGGCACTTGGGAGTACTTATGCATGGGTCACAGCAAGTTGGTTTGCAGGTCAAGTCAAGACAAGTTTATGATCATTTAATTATGTACACGTATATCACCGAACACAATGTTTCTCCTGACCAGGGTGTAAAGCAGAGTAGTACACATAACACACAATAACTTAGGAAAGTAAAAATTACATCTATAAATGAATAACGCACAGATAGACAAAGTGAAGTGCATAAATTAAATATTGTAGGATACAGTACACATTATCCAGTGTCACTTTGAATGTGATTCCGCAGGCAGCTCAGAAGCTGTTTGGCCTGAGCAAAGGTGTTTCCCATCCTGACTATCGGAGTCTCACGCCTGATAGTAGAATATCAGAGAGGATGCTGGATGGACGGGAGGGATCCATGATATACTAGGGGCCACGTGCACGCAGCGCTCCTGATAAATGTCCCCGATAGAGGGTAGAGACACCTCTGTGATCCTCCTGGCCATTCTCACAGTCCTTTGTAGTTTATTAAGAAGGTAAGAAGGTAAATGGAATACTACATTTCATTACTAGAGGGATTGAATTTGAGAGCAGGGAGGTTATGCTGCAATTGTACAGGGTATTGCGAGGCCGCACCTGGAGAAATGCATGCAGTCTGGTCTCCTTACTTGTAGAGGAGGTTCACCAGGGTTATTCCAGAGATGAGTGGCAAACCTATGAGGAGAGATCGAGTCCGCTCGGATCATACTTGCTGGAATTTGGAAGAGAAAGAAGATACAGTGGCATGCAAAAGTTCGGGCACCCCTGGTCAAAATTTCTGTTACTGTGAATAGCTAAGCAAGTAAAAGATGAACTGATTTCCAAAAGGCATAAAGTTAAAGATGACACATTTCTTCAATATTTTCAGCAAGAAAACTTTATTTCCATCTTTTACAGTTTCAAAATAACAAAAAAGGAGAAGGGCCCAAAGTAAAAGTTTGGGCACCCTGCACGGTCAGTACTTAGTAAAACCCCCTTTGGCAAGTATCACAGCTTGTAAACGCTTTCTGTAGCCAGCTAAGAGTCTTTCAATTTTTGTTTGGGGGATTTTCGCCCATTCTTCCTTGCAAAAGGCTTCTAGTTCTGTGAGATTCTTGAGCCATCTTACATGCACTGCTCTTTTGAGGTCTGTCCACAGATTCTCAATGATGTTTAGGTCGGGGGACTGTGAGGGCCATGGCAAAACCTTCAGCTTGCGCCTCTTGAGGTAGTCCATTGTGAATTTTGAGGTGTGTTTAGAATCATTATCCTGTTGTAGAAGCCATCCTCTTTTTACCTTCGGCTTTTATTTTTTTTACAGACGGTGTGATGTTTGCTTCCAGAATTTGCTGGTATTTAATTGAATTCATTCTTCCCTCTACCAGTAGGAGGGCCGGGGCAGAGTGTAAAGAGTCGACGGGGATTTGTAATGGACAGAGGAGGGAGAGTGAAGTCGGGGTGAGTTGTTTGAATAGGGTTGTGGGGAAGGTTTGAGGATGAAGCATAGCGAGTGCTGGGGCCTGGTACCAGAGGGGCTTGTATGCATGGGCCACAGTGGGGTTGAACGTGAGGTGATGGACTTTGTGGGTCAGTGGAGAGGGAACTAGGTCAGTTTGAGCTAGGCAAGCCATGCCTAGCTATGGGATTAAAGAAAAAAAAGTGTACTGCCCATGTTGTTCCATTGTTTAAAACGGGTTCTAAGAGTAAACCTAGCAATTATCGGCCTGTGAGTCTGACATCAGTGGTGGGTAAATTGATGGAAAGTATTCTTAGAGATGGTATATATAATTATCTGGATAGACAGGGTCTGATTAGGAACAGTCAACATGGATTTGTGTGTGGAAGGTCATGTTTGACAAATCTTATTGAATTTTTTGATGAGGTTACTAGGAAAGTTACAGGGAGGTAGTCACACCTAGGCTGCCAGAAGCAGGTCGTTGGGTGACAGTCAGAGGGGGGAAAGCGAAGATGAGTAGACAGGTAGTGCAGAGCACCCCTGTAGCCATTCCCTTCAATAATAAGTTTACCATCCTGGATACTGTTGGCGGGGACGACTGACCAGGTGTGAGCCATGGTGGCAAGGCCTCCGGCACTGAGTCTGACCCTGTGGTGCAGAAGGGTAGGACAGAGAAGAGGAGAGCTGTCGTCATTGGAGACTCTATAGTCAGGGGAGCAGACAGGAGATTTTGTGGACGTGAGAAGGACACCCGCATGGTTTGTTGCCTCCCAGGTGCCAGGGTCCGGGATGTCTCTGACCGGGTGCATGACATCCTGGTACGAGAGGGAAAGCAGCCAGAAGTCGTGATACACGTTGGGACCAACGACATAGGCAGGAAGAGGGATGAGGTCCTGAAGTGTGAGTTTCGGGAACTGGGCAGAAGGCTGAAGAACAGGAGCTCAAGGGTGGCGTTCTCAGGATTGCTGCCAGTGCTACGTGACAGAGATGGTAAGAATTGGAGGAGATGGCAGTTGAATGCGTGGCTGAGGAGTTGGTGCAGGGAGCAAGGTTTTAGATTTTTAGATCATTGGGATCTCTTCTGGGGAAGGTGGGACCTGTACAGATTGGATGGGTTGCACCTGAACTCGAGGGGGAGCAATATCCTTGCAGGTAAGTTTGCTAGCATGGTTCGGGAGGGTTTAAACTAATTTGCAAGGGGGATGGGACCCAGAGCGATAGAGCAGTGAAAGAAGTGCATGGAGTAAAGCCAGATCTAACATATAGAGAGGCTTTGAGGAAAGAGAAGCAGAATAAACGGTGTAAAGGTAGTAAGGTAGAAGGGTTGAAGTGTGTGTACCTCAATGCAAGAAGCATCAGGAACAAAGGTGATGAACTGAGAGCTTGGATACATACATGGAATTATGATGTGGTGGCCATTACAGAGACTTAGCTGGCACCAGGGCAGGAATGGATTCTCAATATTCCTGGATTTCAGTGCTTTAAAAGGGATAGAGAGGGTGGAAAAAGGGGAGGAGGGGTGGCATTACTGGTCAGGGATACTATTACAGCTACAGAAAGGGTGGGTAATGTAGCAGGATCCTCTTTTGAGTCAATATGGGTGGAAGTCAGGAACAGGAAGGGAGCAGTTACTCTACTGGGGGTATTCTATAGGTCCCCTGGTAGCAGCAGAGATACCGAGGAGCAGATTGGGAGGCAGATTTTGGAAAGGTGCCAAAATAACAGGGTTGTTATCATGTGTGACTTTAACTTCCCTAATATTGATTGGCACCTGATTAGTTCCAAGGGTTTAGATGGGGCAGAGTTTGTTAAGTGTGTCCAGGATGGATTCCTGTCACAGTATGTGGACAGGCCAACTAGGGGGAATGCCATACTAGATCTAGTATTAGGTAACGAACCGGCTCAGGTCACAGTGAGTGAGCATCTGGGGGACAGTGACCACCACTCCCTGGCCTTTAGCATTATCATGGAAAAGGACAGAATCAGAGAGGACAGGAAAATTTTTAATTGGGGAAGGGCAAATTATGAGGCTATAAGGCTAGAACTTGCGGGTGTGAATTGGGATGATGTTTTTGCAGGGAAATTTACTACGGTCATGTGCTCGCTGTTTAGGGATCTCTTGCAGGATGTTAGGGATAAATTTGTTCCGGTGAAGAAGATAAAGAATGGTAGGGTGAAGGAACCATGGGCGACAAGTGAGGTGGAAAATCTAGTCCGGTGGAAGAAAGCAGCATACATCAGGTTTAGGAAGCAAGGGTCTATTGAGGAATATAGGGTAGCAAGAAAGGAGCTTAAGAAGGGGCTGAGAAGAGCAAGAAAGGGGCATGAGAAGGCCTTGGCAAGTAGGGTAAAGGAAAACCCCAAGGCATTCTTCAATTATGTGAAGAACAAAAGGATGACAGGAGTGAAGGTAGGACCCATTAGAGATAAAGGTGGGAAGATGTGCCAGGAGGCTGTGGAAGTGAGTGAGGTCCTCAATGAATACTTCTCTTTGGTATTCACCAATGAGAGGGAACTTGATGATGGTGAGGACAATATGAGTGAGGTTGATGTTCAGGAGCATGTTGATATTAAGGGAGAGGAGGTGTTGGAGTTGTTAAAATACATTAGGACAGATAAGTCCCCGGGGCCTGATGGAATATTCCCCAGGCTGCTCCACAAGGCGAGAGAAGAGATTGCTGAACCTCTAACTAGGATCTTTATGTCCTCGTTGTTCACGGGAATGGTACTGGAGGATTGGAGGGAGGCGAATGTTGTCCCCTTGTTCAAAAAAGGTAGTAGGGATAGTCCGGGTAATTATAGACCAGTGAGCCTTACGTCTGTGGTGGGAAAGCTGTTGGAAAAGATTCTTACAGATAGGATCTATAGGCATTTACAGAATCATGGGACAGTCAGCATGGCTTTGTGAAGGGCAGATCATGTCCAACAAGCCTGATAGATTTCTTTGAGGAGGTTACTAGGCATATAGATGAGGGTGGTGCAGTGGGTGTGAACTATATGGATTTTAGTAAGGCATTTAACAATTTCCACGCAGTAGGCTTATTCAGAAAGTCAGAAGGCATGGGATCCAGGGAAGTTTGGCCAGGTGGATTCAGAATTGACTTGCCTGCAGAAAGCAGAGGGTGGTGGTGGAGGGAGTACATTCGGATTGGAGGGTTGTGACTAGTGGTGTCCCACAAGGATCGGTTCTGGGACCTCTACTTTTCGTGATTTTTATTAACGACCTGGATGTTGGGGTAGAAGGGTGGGTTGGCAAGCTTGCAGACGACCCAAAGGTTGGTGGTGTTGTAGATAGTGTAGAGGATTGTCGAAGATTGCAGAGAGACATTGATAGGATGCAGAAGTGGGCTGAGAAGTGGCAGATGGAGTTCAACCCGGAGAAGTGTGAGGTGGTACACTTCGGAAGGACAAACTCCAAGGCAGAGTACAAAGTAAATGGCAGGATACTTGGAAGTGTGGAGGAGCAGAGGGATCTCGGGGTACATGTCCACAGATCCCTGAAAGTTGCCTCACAGGTGGCTAGGGTAGTTAAGAAAACTTATGGGGTGTTAGCTTTCATAAGTTGAGGGACAGAGTTTAAGAGTTGCGAGGCAATGATGCAGTCCTGTAAAACCCTTGTTAGGCCACACTTGGAGTACTGTGTCCAGTTCTGGTCGCCTCACTATAGGAAGGATGTGGAAGTGTTGGAAAGGGTACAGAGGAAATTTACCAGGATACTGCCTGGTTTAGAGAGTATGCATTATGATCAGCGATTAAGGGAGCTAGGGCTTTACTCTTTGGAGAGAAGGAGGATGAGAGGAGATATGATAGAGGTGTACAAGATAATAAGAGGAATAGATAGAGTGGATAGCCAGCGCCTCTTCCCCAGGGCACCACTGCTCAGTACAAGAGGACATGGCTTTAAGGTAAGGGGTGGGAAGTGCAAGGGGGATATTAGAGGTTGATTTTTTACTCAGACAGTTGTTGGTGCATGGAATACACTGCCTGAGTCAGTGGTGGAGGCAGATACAGTAGTGAAATTTAAGAGATACTAGACAGGTATATGGAGGAATTTAAGGTGGGGGCTTATATGGGAGGCAGGGTTTGAGGGTCGGCACAACAATGTGGGCTGAAGGGCCTGTACTGTGCTGTACTGTTCTATGTTCTATAAAGTTGACGAGGGTAAAGCGGTGGGTGTTGTCTATATGGACTTCAGTAAGGCCTTTGACAAGGTTCCACACGGAAGGTTGGTTAGGAAGGTTCAGTCATTAGGTATTAATATTGAAGTAGTAAAATGGATTCAGCAGTGGTTGGATGGGAGACGTCAGAGAGTGGTGGTGGAGAACTGTTTGTCGGATTGGAGGCCGGTGACTAGTGGTGTGCCTCAGGGATCTGTACTGGGTCCAATGTTATTTGTCATATACATTAATGATCTGGATGAAGGGGTGGTAAATTGGATGAGTAAGTATGCAGATGATACTAAGATAGGTGGAGTTGTGGATAATGAAGTAGGTTTTCAAAGCTTGCAGAGATAATTAGGCCAGTTAGAAGAGCGGGCTGAAAGATGGAAGATGGAGTTTAATGCTGATAAATGTGAGGTGCTACATTTTGGTAGGACTAATCAAAATAGGACATACATGGTAAATGGTAGGGCATTGAAGAATGCAGTAGAACAGAGGGATCTAGGAATAATGGTGCATAGTTTCCTGAAGGTGGAATCTCATGTGGATAGGGTGGTGAAGAAAGCTTTTGGTACACTGGCCTCTATAAACCAGAGCATTGAGTGTAGGGGTTGGGATGTGATGTTAAAATTGTACAAGGCATTGGTAAGGCCAAATTTGGAGTACTGTGTACAGTTCTGATCACTGAACTATAGGAAAGATGTCAACAAAATAGAGAGAGTACAGAGAAGATTTACTAGAATGTTACCTGGGTTTCATCACATAAGTTACAGAGAAGGGTTGAACAAGTTGGGTCTTTATTCTTTGGAGCGTAGAAGGTTGAGGGGGGACTTGATAGAGGTATTCAAAATTATGATGGGGGATAGATAGAGTTGACATGGATAGGCTTTGTGAACGCAGCAGGCCAGGCAGCATCTCTAGGAAGAGGTATAGTGGACATTTCGGGCATACCTTTGCTCACTGCAGCCAAAAGGTTCTATTTTAACTTCATCAGTCCACAGGACTTGCTTCCAAAATGCATCAGGCTTGTTTAAATGTTCCTTTGAACCTTCTGAATAGAACTTTTTGGCCACAATGAGCAAAGGTATGTTTGGAGAAAAAAGGGTGCAGAATTTCATGAAAAGAACCCCTCTCCAACTGTTAAGCACGGGGGTGGATCGATCATGCTTTGGGCTTGTGTTGCAGCCAATGGCATGGGGAACATTTACTAGTAGAGGGAAGAACGAATTCAATTAAATACCAGCAAATTCTGGAAGCAAACAGCACACTGTCTGTAAAAAAGCTTAAGATGAAAAGAGTATGGCTTCTACAACAGGATAATGAACCTATACACACCTCAAAATCCACAATGGACTACCTCAAAAGGCACAAGCTGAAGGTTCTGCCATGGCCCTCACAGTCCCCTGACCTAAACATCATCGAGGATCTGTGGATAGACCGCAAAAGAGCAGTGCATGCAAGACGGCCCAAGAATCTCACAGAACTGGAAGCCTTTTGCAAGGAAGAATGGGCGAAAATCCCCCAAACAAGAATTGAAAGACTCTTAGCTGGCTACAAAAAGCATTTACAAGCTGTGATACTTGTCAAAGGGGGTGTTACTAAGTACTGCCATGCAGGGTGCCCAAACTTTTGCTTCGGGCCCTTTTCCTTTCTTGTTATTTTGAAACTGTAAAAGATGGACATAAGAAAGTTTTCTTGCTTAAAATATTAAAGAAACGTGTCATCTTTAACTTTATGCCTTTTTGGAAATCAGTTCACCTTTTACTCACTTAGCTATTCACAGTAACAGAAATTTTGACCAGGGGTGCCCAAACTTTTGCATGCCACTGTATCTTATAGAAATATATAGCACTATGAAAGTTACTTATAGATAAGAAAGAGGCAGGGAAGTTGTTTCCATGGATGGTGAGACTAGAGCTAGCGGACATGGTCTCAAGGTTCAGGGAAATAGATTTAGGACAGATCAGAAGGAACTGCTTTTTAGAGGGAATGGTGAATCTGTGGCCACCTCATTAAATATATTTAAGCCACAGTTAGTTAGATTTTTGCATAGCAGGAGAATTAAAGGTTATGGGGAAGGCAGGCAGGCAGAGTAGAGTCTACGGGCAGATCAGACAAGAGCTTATTGAATGGCAGGGAAGGCTTAACGGGCCATATAGCTGATCCTTGCTCCTACTTCTGACATTATAAATGGAGGCAGATATTATTATAATTGAAGGCCAGATAGCCGACTCCTGCTCCTACTTCTGATGTTAATGTAATTGGAGGCAGGCAGTATATAGATATTCCGTTGCCTCTCCAAGAATCAATCACAAAAGGAGGAATAGCACAGCTACGAAGCTAACCTCCCCCTCCAACCAAGCTACAGAATTTAAAGTACGAGGACGCAGCCAGTCGGTTATACTCTTGTCGCTTTTCTGAAAGAACTAACTGGCTCAATAACTGTTTCCCCTTAGTTGAACTAGGGGACACCCACTCAGCTTTTGGCAGCCCTGATGGAGACTGCTTCCACCACTCTCGCATTGCACTCTGTTAAAGATTGTGCTTCTCCATCATCCAACAGAGCATTTTGTCTCTGGACCATAAGATATAGGAGTAGAATTAGGCCATTTGGCCCATCGAGTTTTCTCTGGTATTTCATCATGGCTGATCCATTTTCCCTCTCAGCACCAATCTCTTGCCTCCCCACCCCCATATCCCTTCATGCCCCGACCAATCAAGAATCTAGCAACCTCTGTCTTAAATATACCCAATGACTTGGCCTCCACCACTGCCTGTGGCAAAGAATTCCACAGATTCACCATTCTCTGGCTAAAGAAACTTCCCCTCAACTCCGTTCTAAAAGAACACCCCTCTATTCTGAGTCTATGTCCTCTGGTCTTAGACTCTCCCACCATTGGAAACATCCTCTCCACATCAACTCTCTCAAGGCCTCTCACCATTCAGTAGGTTTCAATGAGGTCACACCTCATTCTTCAGCATTCCAGTGAATACAGGCCCAGAACCATCAAGGCAATACTGGAGGATAATTTGACTGAGTCACTTACCTTGTAGTTGTTGGCTAATTTATGGGCCTCCACTTCATTTTCTGCCAGCAGTGTGGTCTTTGTCATCAAGCAGCCCGGACACGTGATTCCTTCACAGGAATGATTTTGCGTCAGAGTTGAACAGGTCACTGTAACAAAATCAATCAAGACTTATTTTTAAGAAAACGAGTGATGATTCAACCCTTACCACAGACCTTACAAATAGGACAAGAATCAACATCGTAGTGGTTTTTAATTTGTCCATCTAAACACAAGTGATTTTCCCAAGTTACTCAATTGCAAGGGTCAGAGTTATATTGTAAAATAGAACCAGCAGCAACCCTATTTTGGATTGGGAACTTCACAGGAAGCAAAATATAATCTGTATCAAAATACTTAAGTCATACCTCTGGTTAGGCAAGTAACATATTTCGAAACAAATTCTACTTAGACCACCATATTTCAAAAGAACAACGGCAAAATATATATATATCTCCATTATACATTGTCATATAATTTCTTTATTGATCAGATCGTTGAGGCTGGCACGGTCATGTGGTGGGATTTGAACCACTACTGCCTGTAAGGAGTTTGTACATTCTCCCCGTGACCGTGTGGGTTTCCTTCGGGTGCTCCGGTTTCCTCCCACAGTACACAGATGTACCATTGTAAATTGTCCTGTGATTAAGCTCTGATTAAATCTAAGCAGTGGTGCTTGGCATGGCTCAAGAGATTGGAGGGCCTGTCCCGTGTTGTTTCTCAATAAATAAATAGAAATAAGGAACAGATCAGAAGAAAATAAGTATGTACTTAATCACATCAAGTTCGTGATCTCTTGATCAAAGTCTTAACCATCCAGATTGCAGAGAGAGTGTCACGACACAGCGGCTGTCTACTGAAGTAATACATTCCACAATGACCTGAAAAACGTAAAATGAGCAACTAAACTATCAACTGCTGACACTGCTGCTGAACAGATGGAGGCACTGTGTCAGGACGTGTGATCCAGATCACGCCAAGCACAATACTCACTCCAAATGGAAGCATTAACAGCCCAGGGTTAAGAACAACTGCAGTGCTGCCTCATGGTTCTAAGCAGGGAGGCTCAATCCCGACACTGGGTGCTGCTTGCACGAACTTTGCAGACTCCCCTCGTGACCACGTCAGTTTCACTGGTGCTCTGCTTTCACCCATATCTCCAGAATGTGGCACTGTATGTTATCCCACAGTGGAGCCAAATGCCAAAAAATATAAGCAAAGTCTAAAGGCATGCAAGAGATAAAATACGGCAGAGCTAGAAGGAAAATGAAAGGGTAATGTAAATTCTCCACCAAGAGTTAGCATGAACGCAATGGACAGAATGGTCTCTTGCATCATTAATAACTGAATACCGATCAATCTGTCTAGATACACTCAGTAGATCTTGCAATTCTCTAATAAACTTACACGACCCTTTGTGTGAAGAACATCCTGGGCTGAGGTCATTGTGGAATGCATTAGCTCAGCAGAAGAACATGACCCGGTTTAAGATGGCACTGCTGATGCCCAGCGACTACTTATCAGTGGCAAAATACACAAACAAACAAAGTTACTAAACACCTTATAAATAACACTTCATTAATATCAATCACCACGAAACAATGGCGAGGCGTGCAGAGGCGAGGCTAGACAAACAGAGGTGGGTGGAGGAGGCGAGGCAGGAGTGAGAGGAGTTCTGAGGTCTGATCAATTTAAGTGGCAGGCCAGTTCTACTCACTGCTCTACGACGTTCACTCAGCTCTGTGATGAACTGCGGCAGTGGCTTATTCCGGGTACAGTAAGGCCTGGCTTCCTAAAACTGCAGTTCTGAGTGCTATTTGCTTACTTCTATTGCTTGCACGATCTTTTTCTCTCTCTGCCCACTGTGTTTCGATGGTCTTTTTTAAAATGGGTTCATTTTGGATTACATTGCTTTGTGACTGCCTGTAAGGTGACGAATCTCAAGGTTGTACAATACTTTGAACTTTGAAGAGACTGATTTCTATTTCAGTTACAATTAGCTGCTCCTTTTTGAGACTTTACAGCATAAAACCATAAAACATAGGAGCAGAAATAGGCCATTCAGCCCATCGAGTCTGCTCCAACATCCTATCATGGCTGATCCCAGATCTCACTCAACCACGTACACCTGCCTTCTCGCCATATCCTTTGATGCCCTGACCAATCAGGAAACAATCCACTTCTACCTCAAATATACCCACAGACTTGGCCTCCACCACAGTTGTGGCAGAGCATTCCACAGATTCACTACTCTCCGGCTAAAAAAATTCCTCCTAACCTCTGTTCTAAAGGGTTGCCCCTCAATTTTGTTGCTGTGCCCTCTAGTTCTGGATACCCCCACCAGAGGAAACATCCTCTCCACATCCACCCTATCTACTCCTTTCAACATTCAATGAGATCCCCCTGCATTTTTCAAAATTCCAGAGAGTACAGGTCTAAAGCTGCCAAACGCTCATAATATGCTAACTCCTTCGTTCTCAAAATCATCTTTGTGAACCTCTTCCGACAACACATCCTTTCTGAGATATGGGTCCCAAAACCATTGACAATACTCCAAGTGTGGCCTGACTAGTGTCTTATAAAGCCTCAGCATTATCTCCTTGTTTTTTATTCTATTCCCTTTGAAAAAATGCCAACATTGCATTTACCTTCTTTACCACAGACCCAATTTGTAAATTAACCTTCTGGGAGTCTAACACGAGGACTCCTAAGTCCCTCTCCACCCGATGTTTGAACCTTCTCCCCAATTATATAATAGTTTGCACTATTGTTCCTTTTACCAAAATGCCTTATCATATATTTCCTAACACTGTATCCCATCTGCCACTTTATTGCCCATTCTTCCAACTTGTCCAAGTCCTGCTACAATAACATTGCTTCCTCAGCACTACCTACCCCTCCACCTATTTTCCTATCATCAGCAAACTTTGCCACAAAGCCGTCAATCCTATTATCTAAATCACAGGCAAACAATGTGAAAAGTAGTGGTCCCAATATTGATCCCTGAGGAACATCACTAACCACTGGCAGCCAACCAGAAAAGGCCCGTTTTATTTTCATTCGCTGCCTCCTGCCTGTCAGCTATTCCTCTATCCATGCCAGTATCTTTCCTGTAATACCATAGGATTGTATCTTGTTAATCTTGTTAAGGTGCCTCATGTGTGGCACCTTATCAAATGCCTTCTGAAAATCCAAGTAAATAGCATCCACCGTCACTCCTTTGTTCACCCTGCTTGTTACTTCCTTAAAGAACTCTAACAGATTTGTCAGGCAAGATTTTCCGTTACAGAAACCATGTTGACTTTGATGCCCTAGTCTGCCCTCGTATTTCATCTTTTCCATTCTTATAGCTTTCCAGTTGCTTTTTGTTGGATTTTCAAAAGCTTCCCAATAATCCAACTTCCCACTCACTTTTGCTACCTTATATGACTTTTCCTTGGCTTTTTGCAGTCCTTAACTTCTTTTGTCAGTGACAGCTACCTAACCCTGCCACATGAGAACCACTTCTTCTGTGGGACTTATCTGTCCCACAC
Organism: Mobula hypostoma; assembly: GCF_963921235.1. Classification (NCBI taxonomy): domain Eukaryota; kingdom Metazoa; phylum Chordata; class Chondrichthyes; order Myliobatiformes; family Myliobatidae; genus Mobula; species Mobula hypostoma. Next base: position 57,763,417 of record NC_086116.1, on the reverse strand, counting down.
CTTGTGAACTATTCCTACAAACTTCAGCCATCTCTGCTTCGCCATCATCCCCGCCAGTATCCTTCTTCAATCCACCTGGGAAAATTCTTCCTTTATGCCTCTAAAATTTCCTTCATTCCATTGCGATACTGGTACATCTGACTTATGCTTCTCTCTCTCAAACTACAGTATGAATTCAGTAATATTATGATCACTGCCTCCTACAGGTTCCTTTATGTTAAGCTTCCTAATAAGATCTGAGTTATTACACAACACCCAATCCAAGATAGCCTTTCTCTGAGTAGGCTCAAGCACAAGCTGCTCTAAAAAGTAATCTCGTAGGCATTCAACAAATTCCCTCTCTTGCGATCTGACACCAACCTGATTTTCCCAATCCCCTCACATACTGAAGTCCCTCATTACAATTGTGTCACTTCTGTCAAGATACTCCCAAAGAAACATCAACCCTGCATCTACTCAATCGAGTAAGAAACTTATATTTTAATAAGGTCACCACTGTTTTTCCTAGACTCAGGATGTGCAGCCAGAAGACAATTTCACTCCACAGGGCAAATTGCCATCCCAGAAACCAATCTGAAGAACTTGCATTATAAACAGACTTGGACCAAATGGCTGTTGTAGACCAAATAACTGTGGCTCTACTATCTGGACTCCAAAGCGAATGCTTCCAACTGATTTCTGTCCATTGACTAATCTTCATTCCCTGCTTGTAAAGTAACCCTGAACCTGCATTCTCCTATTGGGTTTAATTACCTCATCTACCATGGTCATAATCTACTGAAACTCCAACTGCACCAGAGACACTGGCTCCCCTTCATTCTACCTGTTACATTCTTAAACAACTAAAGTTTTATCAGACAGTATTTTCCTTTCATAAATCCATGTCAAATGTGATCTGCAATCACCTTGATAATTCTAGACCGATAATGAAGTCACCCTTGCAATCTCCCTTGTCATGGTCCTTGCCCTGCTTGCCCACCTTCACGGCACTTTCGAAGCGTAACATTATATTCTGCATTGTGTTCTTGCTTTTCTCTTTGTGCTACCTTGATGTACTATGCTCTGAATTTAACTGTGTGGACCAAATGCGAAACAAGTTTGTCACTGTCTGTACGGTTTATGTGCCAATAATAATCCAATGAGTTTTCAATTCCCTATTGCTACTGATGTAGTTCTCATTTTCATTTGGTCGCGTTGCCCAAATATTGAGTTTACGTTTATTACTGTGAAAACAATATTGGGACTTCTGGAATTTTAGAAGATGAAAACTAGTACGCCCACCATAGCCATTTTTCAAAAGCTTGGGTCTTAGAAGGGTGTGGTGGGGGGGGCAGAGTCAGGCACATTAAACTTTTCATTACTCTTATTAAAACTAAGAGACAAGAAATTCCGCAGATACTAGAAATCTGGATCAACACACATAGACAAAATGCAGGAGGAACTCAGCAGGTCAGGCAGCATCTACGGAGGGAAATGGGAAGGCAACATCTCATGCCGTTGCAAAAGGGGATGGAAAAGCACCGTGAAAATGCAATGGTTTCCAGACGGGAATGAACATGAAAGGCGTGATAGATGACCAACTCGAAAGGACTAACCTGCATGCAATTTTGGTGTAAGTGGTGAAGGGAGGTCCATCAGTTCAGTCTGCAGATGTAGCTCACACTGCCTGTCCCAGGGGGTCAGAGGATAAGGACCTGCTTCAGCCCTTAGAGAACTCTCCCTCCCAAAGTCTATCAATGGAAACAAAAACCAAGATGTCCTCTATAAGATGGTGGTTTCATATTCTACATTAACACTTATACCCGTATAAAGTCACAATAAAAACTGCAGGACTGCCAAAACCAAGGAAACCGGATCTTATTGGCTGGATACAAAGTTGTCTCACCTTAGGTAAGGAGTTCACTGTACAGAATCTGATCAAAGACGTCTCACTGTACGGAGTCTGATCAAAGACGTCTCACTGTACGGAGTCTGATCAAAGACGTCTCACTGTACAGAGTCTGATCAAAGACGTCTCACTGTACAGAGTCTGATCAAAGACGTCTCATTGTACTGAGTTTTGGGATCAATGTTGCTTAATGCTTGAAAATTCAGTGCCAATTAATCCACACAGAGCAATCAGGTTCAGAGTTCGTTGAATACTCAATAGAATACATAATAGGGAATGAATATTGTCCCACACTCAGACATTTATCAGCAGGTTCACTTGTATTTGAAAAGCTTGTCCCTGGGGACTGAGGCAAGATTTCAGGGCAAAATGCCAATGACTTTTTAAGGACTGGGTCAAAACTGCCAAGAGTAGGTCACAGAAATAAGTTTATAAAAAGATTTTGTTTTGTAGCTAGAGGTTAAAAAATGATGCCTCAAACATCCAAGGAGCCACATGCTCGTGAGAAAACGAGAGTGTAGCTAAGATAAAATTGGAATACAACTTGTAAACAAAATCGGTGGAACTCAAGATTGGTTCAAGTTCAGGGTTTAGACATGCCAGTTGTCATTTTGGGTAAAGCAGGCATGATCTAGGCTGGTGCAATCTGGTTCAGGTGCTTGGAGGAGTTCCTTAGATCTCCTGAAAAGAGACATTCATTGTACAAAAAGGTCAGAGCACCCACACAGAAGCTAACAGCACAAATCTATAACCCAGGATGCTGGCATCACAGGCAAGATTAGTGTTCATTACCCATCTAAGTACCCTACTGCCTTCCAGCATCTGCTGCTTTTGAAACTCTACGGTGTCTTGGGACTAGAAGGTGCTGCAATACCCCATGCAAATCAGACACTCTGACCATGGTTGGTGGTACATAGATATTCAGATTGGCTTTGTCTTGATGGCAGAATTGAACACGTAGGTAAATGAACAACATTCTACCAAATTCCCAAGCTGCGCCATCTGGATTGTAGGAAAGATCTGTAGATGGACTAAATTAGACGTCGTTGTATTTGTGGGCAGGACACATTTGGCCAACATTCTACTGCTGAATAGCAGCTAGTGTTTCAGTTGCTTTAGTGCAGAGATAGTTCCTGTACACAAGGTTGAAAAGAAAGACAATCATGTCAAAGCAGTTTGCAACTGTACAACTGTAAAGAGGGACTTGGGGGTAGCCACAGACGAATTGCAAGAAATGAGCTAACCTATTTCCACAGTGCACAAATGTTCACAAATAGCACTGTGATAACATCCAGAGAGCCATTAGAGTGATGTTCTTGGGGATACCTTTTAGCCAAAACTCCACTGAGTAACTTCCTTGTTCTTTTCTAAAATAGCGATGCTCAAGAAAGCGGTGTCTTCAATGTGACACCTCAACCAACAGACAGCAACTGCAACGAAGCAGCACCGTTTCAGTTGTGTACACAAGTAGCAGCAGAGAGTGGAAAGTGAACTCCAACCCTTTCCCTCAGGCACAACTGAGCCATGACAAACACTCAACAATTTCTTTTTTAAAAAGATATACATCACCACAGCCAAGTAATTGGGGTCCACAGGTTCAGTGGCTGCTGTTGTGTTTATTGACAGTAGGCGATATGAACCACATTGTCTAAAGATGGCTTTTTGAAGACTGCAATCTCAGGAATGACAGAAATGCATCTTTCACTTTAGATTCCCAGCTACAGATCTCACATTTGTCTATCGTGCACATTCATGGTCTTTCTGCTCACCACCACCAATGGATACAGCAGTGGAGCTGAGCTCTGACCGAACTGCAGCTTGTAGGGTCATTATAGCAGTCCATAACCTGAATGTTTTTTCTAATTAGAATCCATGGAACCATTTTACATCTTCATGAAATTTACTTGATGATAGAACAAGTTTGATAATAGAATGAGATTATATGACAAAAAAAACTGGTTTACCCAAACTTGAACAGCTCTGCTCCATCTGCCAAAAGCAGAATTTGCCAATGGCCAACCATTTTAATTCCTACCCCCATTCCCATTCTGAAATGCTGGTCCATGGCCTTCTCCTTTGCCATGATGATACCACTCCAAGGGTGGAGGAGCAACACCTCATATTCCTTCTGGGTAGCCTCCAACCTGATGGCATGAACATCGATTTTCCTTCCAGTAATTTTTCCCCCTCTTGATTTCTTCCTCCCCCCTCCTCTATTCTCCACTCTGGCCTTTTACCTCTTCTCCTCACCTGCATATCACCTCCCACCGATGCCCCCCTCCCCCAATTCTGTTTCTCCCATGGTCTACCCTCCTCTCCTATCAGATTCATTCTTCTCCAGAACTTTATCTTTCCCACCCATCTAACTCCACCTATCACCTTCTAGCTTGTCCCCCTCTTTCTCCCAACTTTTCATTTTGGCATCTTCCATTTCTTTCCAATCCCGCTGAAGGGTCTTGGCCTGGAAGGTTGACTGTTTACTTATTTCTATAGAAGCTGCCTGACCTGCTCAGTTCCTCAAGCAATTTGTGTGTGTCTACAGTGTCTGCAGAATCTGTAGTCCTGACGAAGGGTCTCGGCCTGAAACGTCAACTATAGCTCTTCCTAGAGATGCTGCCTGGCCTGCTGCATTCACCAGCAAATTTGATGTGTGTTGTCTGCAGAATCTCTTGTGTTTATAATTATCTCATTATCAATTCAAATATTGAAAGGTCTAGGTAGAATATATGCATTGAGGACATTTCCTACAGTGGGGAAGTCTAGAAGGCACAGAGTAGAAGATCATCGCTTTAGAACAGAGATGAGGAGGAATTTCTTTAGCCAGATGGTGGTGAATTTGTGGAATTCACTGACACAGACAGCTGTGGAAGCCAAGTCATTGCAAGTATTTAAAGCAGAGGTTGATAGGTTCTAGATTAGTAAGGGCAAAGGTTATGGGGAGAAGGCAAGAGAATGGAGTTGAGAGGGATAATAAATCAGCCATGATGGAATGGCACAGCAGACTTGATGGGCCAAACGGTCTACTTATACTCCCGTGTCTTATGGTCTGAAAGGAATGTATTGATGGTAGTGCCTCCTCATCCAAGTGGTACACAACATGAGAGTTGGATCACAGCAACTACTACTCCTCAAAGCCAGGTTCAGATGAAGGACAAAACGCGATTCAACAGGAACGTCAAAGGCATGGAATCTTTAACACTTCCAACACATTTTGCAAATTTTAAAAGTTAGGTGGACAGAAAATAATACACAACTTGGTGCATTTACAAATTGCTGCCTCTCAATGTCTCCCATCCACTACATAATGTACTGGGTGGGCACAGGAGTACATTCAGCCAGAGACTCATTCCACCGAGATGCAGCACAGAGTGTCATAGGAAGTCATTCCTGCCTGTGGCCATCAAACTTTACAACTCCTCCCTTGGAGGGTCAGACACCCTGAGCCAATAGGCTGGTCCTGGACTTATTTCATAATTTGCTGGCATAATTTACATATTACTATTTAACTATTTATGGTTCTATTACTATTTATTATTTATGGTGCAACTGAAACAAAAACCAATTTCCCCCAGGATCAATAAAGTATGACTATGACTATCACATGGTACCATCATTCAGTCTTCCTCGGTCACCATCTGATGGCAAACATTTCTGCTGTTCTTTCTGCCACTCTCTGTTCTAGTTCTGATGGAAGTTTGCTGACCTCATGTATTAACTGTCCGACCAGAGGGTTTCCAGCATTTCCTGTTTTTCTTTAGGTTTCTGCGGAGCAGTCATTCCTGGCGTTTCTCCATATCTTTACAAATTATTTCCCTGGTGATTATCCATCTCCATCATCCTTTAGACATTTTACGTAAAGACAAGTGTTTATTTTTTCTCTCCATTATCTTCTGCCGGTCATTTTGAAGGAGTACAAATGCAGGAGGTGGCAGGAGGTGGCATTGAGTGTTTTTGAAATACCATTTAGGGCACAATTAAAGCATTGTGGCCAATTCTGGAATCCACCAGAGGTTGTGATGGGCCTACTGGATAAAGGCTTTCAACCACATTTAGAGCGGTGAAGATGGAACATGGAACAGCACAGTATGAGCTCTTCAGGCCTTCCCTGCTACACAGCCCATAATCCTCCAGTTTTCTTTTCACCAAAGATGAAGTGTGCTCCTCAGAACCTAGCTGGTTGAGAAAATTAACACAAAATAATCTGCAGATGCTGGGGTCAAAGCAATACTCACAACACGCTGGAGGAACTCAGGACGAAGGGTTCTGGCCTGAAACATCGACTGATCTTTTCCACGGATGCTGCCCGACCTGCTGAGTTCCTCCAGCGTGTTGTGGTTGAGAAGTTTGATGGATCTCTAATATCATGATCTACAATATACAGCAAATAACTCAAAAACCAAGGGTCACATTTAAAAAGGATGACGGCATACAAAAGTAAAGAAAAATTTATAGCCTAGCTGTATTACATTTTCCATATTCACTTCCAACTTGACATTGAGTGCATAAAAGACAATCAGGCATTACCCACTCAAACCTCTAACACATTCCTCGATTCACTAAATAAAGACAACGGCAGACGTACACAAGTCACCTACTCCATTGAGCCAACAGTAAGCCACACCTATAACTAGAAAGCAACAATCCAGAGTCTGCTCTCAAACTTACTGAAAAGCAGTAAAAACAAACTACTGGAGGAACTCAGTGGGTTAGACAGCATCTGCTGAGGGAAACAGATCGAGACCCTTCATCTGGGCTGGAGTTCACATCAGATAAAGGTCTAACTTTATTCTTTGTCCTGGTTACTGCAATAAATTATTTTCTTTAAAATGACGACTATAAAAAGAATGCACTGAAAACACATAATAATACACTGATTTGGTGAACACTGGTCTGTCTCCCCTCCTCAAATATCCATAACAATTACAGCATCACATGAGGCAGTCACTAATGTCACAGCACAAACGCCAAGTTGTCTAGCAGATCATGTGTTGAATACTGAAATAAAGATTTGATCACACTTCTGTCGAGTTTATCACATCAAATTAGCTCTGTACAGTTTGGCCTCACAAATAAAGAAGCTGTCTATTGGACCCACATCACTTCATTCTTCAACAGGTATTAACTACAGGGGCCAATTCTCCATTGTAGCAGAGAAGCAAAAAGAAACTGCAAACACCAGAAAGCTGAAAGAAGAACAGAAAACAAGGAACTGCTTAGTGGCATCTGTGGGAGAGAAACAAATTTATTGGTCCAGATAATGATCTTTCACCAAAGAAAAGCCAACAACTTGAAACATTAACCGTTTCTCTCTCAGTGGCTGCTCTCTGACCTGCTCTGCTTTTTCAGCATTTTCCATTTTTAAGTGCTGATCACCAATACTCGGCTGTGCTGTGTGGAAGGTGCAGTAAGGCAAGGGTAACAAAATGTCCAGGCAAGAATAGATTGCAAATAGAGTGCAGACAGCCCAGGCAAGAAAGGTCTTTGACAGACAAAGCCTCCCTTTACAGAGCAGATTCCTGGAGCCACCTTCATTTACAGGAGATGTTCTCCTCTGGGAATGGGCAAGAAATCAAGATGGGCTGAATTGCCTCTCCCTGTAGTGTTATTAAACAAGACATCTCAGATAGTTTAGGACAGTGGTGAATATTGGTAGCTCAGGCTGAGGCATTTGATATTGCAGTGTTCGCAGAGCGAGGCAATCAGCTTACAGATGTTTCATTACCAGTCAAGGTGACAAACTCTGTGCACAGTTGTTGGTGTTTCTCTCGGGGAGAGCTCATGTTTATATAGACCCCCCCCCCCAAAATAATCAGGTCTGAGGGAAGTGGCACTATAAAAAAGCAAGCACTCCCAGAAAAAGACACAACAACTGCACATTGATTGGCGGGCGATGCAACGCCTGCAAGATAATCGCCAAGCTCAGCAAACACCACAATATCAAACACCTCGGATAGTAGTGGATTCAAGAGGTACTCCATGGATTTGGATCATTCCCAGGTTAAAATTCCGCAGTATAGTAACAGGGAAGCGTTGCACCATTGGAAGTATCATCTCCCCAAAGTTCTGTCTCCCTCTGCGATCATTTTCAGAGAAAAATATGTCCTCCTATTATCTCTCCAAATACCAGATGATCTTGTCCTCATCAGGTTTCCAAATATGGCAGCTACTTGTGAACTCTGTCCAAAATTTCAGCCATCACATATTGACAGTGTGTCATGTGAAATGCATGATTAGCTTCCTGTCCACAATCACGTGGTGGTGGTATCCGTTAGTCTCACGAGACCATGGATCTGCACCTGGCAAGTCTTGCTTCAGACTGTGTTAGAGCAGCGTCTGTTGTGGCTGTAGAGTCCCACACGGGAGTGACAGTCTCGGCACAGGCTTATAACCGGTAGACTGCTGCTTTCCATGTTGTGCCGTTGCGGTGATGGGACGCTGGAGTGTCCTCTCCAGGGCACAGGCCTGGGCAAGATTGCATGGAAGACTGGCAGTTGCCCATGCTGCAAGTCTCCCCTCTCCATGACACAGATGTTGTCCAAGGGAAGGACAAGGGCCGATACAGCTTGGCACCAGTGTCGTCGCAGGAGTTGCCAGAACGAGGTTGAAGTTCACCACTTCCAGTACACCTTATTAGGAACAGGTGATAAATTGCTATAATTTGCCTGCCCTCAAAATTTTACTATCAAAATTAAGAACAGTCATAAAATCAGCAAAGGATGGGAAGTGGGTTTTGGAAAGTAAGATCAGAATTGAGGGCATCACTGAATCTGAAATACATAACCCTTCCCTGAAGATCCAAAAAAAAGTTACATACATATTGTTCAATAAACTAATAATTGGGAAAACAGAATTGCACAAGATCATTGAAACACGCTCAAAGTATTTGGTGAATTACAACTTCCAAAGCTCTCAATTCCGGACCATTTAAAACATTTATCCAAGATGTTGTCAGAGTTCATGCACACTCAATGCTAATCTCCCCACCTATCAAGGCAGATGGAGCTTGTGCCTTAACTTGGTTGGTACAAAACGTTTTAACTCAAGGGGTTGCAGAATTTTTCTGCACAAGAAGAAAATTTCACTATTTTATGGACAGGCTGCCCTCCAATATCACTGAACATGCTTCCCTATCACTCCCCCATCCTGATGAAAAGTGCCACCCATTCGAACATGATTACCTCCATGCAAGAGGTCCCTCCAATGAGCTTCTGCTTTCTAAAAATAAAAAGACTAGTTCTTCTTGCACTACCTCAAAATGTACTTTCGACTTTAAACCTTCACTCTGAAGTGAGTCAAACGGAAACCTTTTATACTGTATTTGGAATTGATCTTAAGCCCATCACCTGTACTAGGGCATAGGCTGCTGACAGGAGCTTGCCAGTATCCTCTGTCCTGGGCCATTCTCCTAGATGATAGGCCCCAAGGCCTTCACCACATCTCTGAGGTGAAGATCCTTCCTCTCCCGGGGATGAGGTCTTTGGAGCATCGGTTGGTATTTCTGTAGCTCTGGGTTTTTAGGAATGGGGTTGCTTGGCCCATGCCCAACTCCCCTCTTTCTTCTCTTCACAGCCAGGCTCGGGACTGTCCACGTTCAGGACTGCCTCAGAATAGAGGCACACCCATTTAGAACAGGGATGAGGAGGAATTCCTTCAGCCAGTGAAGAATCTCTGGAATTCATTGCCACGGACGGCTGTGGAGGCCAAGTCATCGGGTACATTTAAAGCAGAGGTTGATAGGTTCTAGGTTAGTCAGGGTGCCAAAGGTTATGGGGAGACGGCAAGAGAATGGGGTTGAGAAGTATAATAAATCAGCCTTGATGGGATAGCAGAGAGACTTGAGAGACCGAGTGGCCGAATTCTGCTATGGCTTATGATCTTAAAACAAATACTGCATATGATGGGCTAAAAGGGTTCTTTCTGCGCTTTGGCATTCAATAGTTTCATTCGGACAGGATTTTAAAAGATTCCTCCAGCAGATATTAAACCAAAGAAAATGTCCCAAACCAGAAGGAAAAGGCTCAGAAAGCAGAGAGGCAATGTAAGATGCTGTTGTTTTAAACACACAGCATGGTGGGTGCATGGAACACCCTGCCAGGGTCAGTGGTAGAGGTAGCTACAGAAGGCACATGCGTGGTAGAAAAATAGAAGTATATTTTAATAGAATAGAACAGTGGTCGCGGAAGGCTTCCATTGATCTTAGAGTGGGTTAAAGGGTTGGCATAACATTATGGGCCAAAGGGCCTGTACTGTTCTATGTGTTACACACTCCATTTCACTCCACAGCATCACTACAAAAAAGTATCCCTCCAATGAAGTGTCATCAGAGGCACCACGGATGTGTGATATCCCTTTATACACAGGATGAATTTAAAATTGGAAGTTCTTTTTCCTATTACCTTCTTTATTTAGCATTAATACATTAAAGCTTAGAAATAAAGAACTCATCCTCAAATAAACTTGCACACTATTTTACCATGAAACTTCGCTCAACAGTTAGGCTTTTAAGCATTGTCTTAAGAGGAGGTCAGAGGTAAGATCTGAAAGCAGAACATAGGGCATTAGCAGCAGAGAGCATGGCAACAGTGCAGTAATCAAATTCAGAGGCAGCTGAGGTTAGAAATGAAAGAATAAAGATATCAGAGGTGTATAGTTTACGGGAACTGGAAGGGCAAAGCCATAGAAAGACTTGGAAACTAGGATGTGGAGTCTGCAAACATAGCCATCCATGAGCAACTGTATCTGGCCTCAGGTTTACGGAGAGTGTATCAAGATGAGGCAGCCACGGGCACTTTGAATAAGCAAATCTGGAATTAAGAGAGGTGCTGAATGGATTTTAAATGCAGGACTAGATTCAGGCAACATTACAAGAGATGAGAAGAGACTGACAACATGCATGCTAGGTTGTCAACTCAATTTCAGAAACGGTTTGTGATGAGGAGTGAAGACTATGGCCACATCCTTCCAGTTGTCGGAGGTATCAGAATCAGCCATAATGACTCATTAGGCTACACCACACACAGTCCAAGTTGTGACAGAGACAATACAGGAGTATCAGTACTACTACAGTTGATCAACTAACCTCCAAAGGAGAAACAAAGAAATTGCAACCAGTCATCCCGATATTTAAAGTGGGCTGAACCAAGTTTTGCTCAAACTGTCCACATTTTAGCAGCATATAAATTACGAAACAGGAAGTTGAAGTTGTTAGCTGAATGGAAACCACTAAAATAGTTTAGTCTAAATTTGATATTTTACATTTCACATTGTATACTGAGTAATTATAGGTAGCTAGCAAAATATCGACGACCTCTATAAAACACAACTGTAAGGGATGATACAGATTAGAGAGCCATTCAGCCCATCGTGAAGGTGACTATACCGCCTCTTTGAAAGGGCTCGCTCTAACGTTCCGGACTTTTCCCACACGTTCCGTCTTGAAACATTCCACTTTGCATCTGAAAACCATGGTGCTGGATGCAATGATTAGACACTGCATCATCCGGCTTAGCCCCAGCACCTCCTCCCAAATAGCCAAGAACCTCCTAAGTAATTGTCTGAAACTCCTTTTCACCACCTCCAGGTCCCCACAAATACCCAACATCGTGTATTAATCGTTGGTGGGGGGAGGAACAGACATGGAGAATAAAAACTGTAAGAAGTGCCCGATTCTGGCAGCAAGCCGAGCGTCGGCCAGGTGTCTGGAGGTGCGGCGGAGACGGTAGCGGGCAGGGGCAGGGTCACGGTCAGGTGCCGGTGCCGGACGGCCACATGACACAGCTCAATCGGCTCCTTACTCAACGCGTCCTGGGTGCTCCGTCTCCGGCCGCCCAGCTCGGGCTCCTGCTCTATCTCCGACATGTCGAAAGGAGGGTGGCAGCTGGCGGTCTACAAGTATTAACCCAGGAACGACCAGCCACCCGCACCAACTCTCATCAGCCGGCCGAACCCCGCCTCTCCTCCTTTTATAACCAGCACGCAGGTTTCCCGATAGCCTAAAACGCGTAGTAGCGATGCTCTCTGGGAGCTGTAGTCCTCCGTCTCCTTCGACCCTTATTTCATGATTAATTTAAAAACTACAACTTCCCAGTCCCGATGCTTTCAGAGTGTTAATTATAATGGAGGGGGCGAAAAATCTGCATTTCGAATGTGTTTAAGAAATGGAAAGAAAAAGTGGTTCGTTGCGATAAAAATGAGAACTCGGGAAATCTGAAACAAAAAAATACTGAAAAAAAACGCCGATTGTCCAGTTGCTTCACATAAGCACCCCAACCCACCGAGTTCCTTCAACAGTTCGGGTTTTTTTAAAAAACGTTGCACGATTAAATCACGGTACTTGATAAAACGGAATTACAATGAGGGTTTATTATTGTTGGGGAAAGGTGATGCGTCCAGTAGAGTAGAATTGTATTTGGTCATTTATTAATTTTCAGAGGGTCTAGTACCAAGGTTGCATATAGGCCAGCGAGGTTTAGGTTATCAGATTGCCCTCCCCTCGATAAACTGTGAAGCACATGGGGCTGCAATGACAATCGAGAACTTTCATTGCCAGTCTGTCTCGGCCCGAAACGTCGACTGTACTTCTTCCTAGAGATGCTGCCTGGCCTGCTGTGTTCACCAGTAACTTTGATGGGTGTTGCTTGAATTTCCAGCATCTGCAGAATTCCTGTTGCTAGCTGCTAAGCATGTGATTTGAATTCTAGCCTCTAAACTAACTAATTCACTAACACTGCGCCCATGGTAGCTTAAAAATCATGACTTTCCATGCTAGTCACCAGCTTATTATGAATTGTTGTGGACCCGTTTAGAATGCAATTACCTGTGTAGAAGTTTATGGGCATAGAATACTCTGAAATCGCTGTTAGTATTTCCCTTATAATTATATATCCAATTCTTTTTGAAAGCTACTATTCATTTTTATATTCAGTCATTTCCACACTCCTCCAGGCTCTCTGTTTCTCCACTGGAGAAGGTCCTAACCCCCGACTTAAGGGCAGTCAGCATTGTCAGTAGTTCTTCATTTGCTTCAACTCAGAATAATCTCCCAGCTACCTCTGCCAAGATATTCAGAAACACAGATACTTCTGCCTTCCTGTTCTCTCACTGCTCATGTCAGTTCACGGGGTATGGTCACAGAGTGGTTAAATCACTAATTTAGTATTCTAAAATACAAACATCAAATCTCTGAATCACAGCAGCTGGGGACCTAAAATTAGGTTAAATAGTTTGTATAGTACCGTAACACCATATTTGGCTCACTAATGCCCCCAAAAGGAATTCCAGTGTCTTAAAATACTGTACATATTTTTAAGATACTGGTTTAAGGGCCCCAGCTGCTGTGGTTCAGAGGTTTGTCCGTAAACTATGTAGCAAAAGGCAAAAAAAAAGTGCAGCTGATGTAAAATACTAGTAATACTCAGTTCTGAAAATAGGTTTTTCACCCAAAATCTGAACTTGGTGAATATTTCTTGAACTTCGTTTCTATCAAAAACAACCTTAAAATCCTAATATCCTTCACCAGATCTGTAAATAAAATTGGATTTAATACTCCAACCACAAAAATACCAAGCCTTTCTCAATCATTATCGGTAGAATGTGAGTGCTAGCTTCAAAGGTCAGCATTTATGATCCACCCCAAATTAGCCTTAAGAAAGTGCGATGAGATCGTTTCATGAACTAGTAGACTAGCAGTGTTCCTTATACATAGCTGTTTCAGGATTTTTCTAATGAATACATAGGAATGGGGATATATTTCAGTATGTAAAACTTATGTTGCTTGAATTAAAGTTGAAAATGTTAATGACCTACCATCCTTAGACAAGAAAATGAGGAAGGCCTCAAGCCTTGTCTGTCCTTCTGGCTGAACAACTGTAGCAAACAATTACAGTCTAAAACTCTTCAGCTACATTGGAAACAGAGAAAATTGCTTCTTCATCTGATGTTTCAGAACCACTGAGGTTTTGTGTTCTACTTTTGATTTCCTTAGGATAGGTGAGAAGTTCATCTTCTGGTGAGAACGTAGGCAGTGCTGACAATTTGATTGGTCTAACTCACCCCACTTCTGCAGATCACAATGATCAACTACCCAATGATTAACAACACACATAAAAGTTGCTGATGAACACAGCAGGCCAGGCAGCATCTCTAGGAAGAGGTACAGTCGACGTTTCGGGCCAAGACCCTTCATCAGGACTAACTGAAAGAAGAGATAGTAAGAGATTTGAAAGTGGGAGGGGGAGGGGGGAGATCTGAAACGATAGGAGAAGACAGGAGGGGGAGGGATGGAGCCAGAGCGCTCTGTCCACCAGAGAAAGCAGGATCTCCCAGTGGCCACACATTTTAATTCCATGTCCCATTGTCATTCTGATATGTCTATCCATGGCCTCCTCTACTGTAAAGATGAAGCCACACTCAGGTTGGAGGAACAACACCTTATATTCCCTCTGGGTAGCCTCCAACCTGATGGCATGAACAATGACTTCTCTAACTTCCCCTAATGCCCCACTTCCCATCGTACCCCATCTTTATTTATTTATATATACACACACATTTTTTCTCTCTCTCTCCTTTTTCTCCCTCTGTCCCTCTCACTATACCCCTTGCCCATCCTCTGGGCTTCCCCCCTCCCCCTTTCTTACTCACTAGGTCTCCGGTCCCATGATCCTCTCATATCCCTTTTGCCCATCACCTGTCCAGCTCTTGGCTCCACCCCTCCCCCTCCTGTCTTCTATCATTTTGGCTCTCCCCCTCCCACTTTCAAATCTCTTACTACCTCTTCTTTCAGTTAGTCCTGACGAAGGGTCTCGTCCAAAACATCGACTGTACCCCTTCCTAGAGATGCTGCCAGGCCTGCTGCGTTCACCAGCAACTTTGATGTGTGTTGCTTGAATTTCCAGCATCTGCAGATTTCGTGTTTGCGCAATGATTAACAAACCAACTCAGCTTGCCTTTATCCAACTTATGCCGTAGAAATTACGTTGTACAACACTTCATAACGAATGGATTACTATTGACGAGCAGTTCCTATGTAGGGAGACATAGCAGTCATTTTGTACCCAGTAACGTCCCGTAACAAAAGCACCACTGAGCTTATTATCGGATGAGGAAAAGTTGGCAGGATACAACTACTCGGCTCTTCAGAGAATCTTTTGGATCAAATTTGAACAAATATTAATCTTCTAAAGAGTATTTTTGATTTTTTTGCTCTCTTTAACATTACATTGAGCTATCATCTGTGTGAGTTTCTGCACTCTACATCTTCAGCCTTGGAGGCCACAATACTACCAGAGCCAGGCTGGCTCTGTAAAGTGAGAAAGTTAGTACGGAGGTCTCGCCAGGGACATTGAAGCCATTACAAGAATGGGTCTGCAATACATCTGTACCAGCAGCCACTGAGTTAAACTAATTCTGTGATGTATGGTCACATTAATTGGTTGTGTGGTGGAAACTGGAGAGTGGAAATGGTAATGTACTTAACCGAAATCTACCGCCATCAATGCGAAGTTTCTAAATTCCTGAGGAGAAATGGGAGTAAATATCCTTGACATTAAGACAACATTTTGCCAAGCAAAGCTGAAACCAATGAGACTGACCTTGTGCTCACCCAAAAAAGAATGGTTGTGTGTTGAACTGTAGTCATCTCAACAGCTCAAACTGAATGACAGCATTGTAACTTATTAAAAGAGGTAAAGCTTGGCCCAGCAAGACAAATACTTACCAATATGAAATCAAATATTTTTGCAACATCTCAGGTACTGAGATGTAAAATACCCAACTAAGCTATCCACCACATAACCGCTCCGAGTTTGAAACAACTACCTCAGCCACAACAGTAAGAATTGTCAGTCCATTCCACAGCTTCTCAATTCACCTGGTATATACCCCACTGGCATTGACTGTGCGGTCACCACGTAGCTATTCATTGTTGGACTACATATGGTGGGCAGACAACAATCACACCAGCAAGTTCTGTCCGCACTCGCTCATACTAGTTTGATAGGTAGGGAGAGGGTGTGGAGTGGTAAATCACTGCTGTGGCAGCAGAGAATTCCTCACTGTAACCTAGTTACAGCAGTCAATTTCAAATTGAAAATAGGGTATGAAGAAAGTGGGAAAGAGCGGGGTAGTTGAGGAGCAAGTTCAGGCACACATTCCTGCTGCGCACAGCTCAACTGCCAGCACCATGGCAGCAGAGTGCTTAGTGCGGTGCTATTACGGCTCAGTCTGGAGTTCGATTCCGACATCATCTCGAAGGAGTTTGTACATCCACCCCATGGGATGTGTAGGATTCCTCCTGGTGCTCCAGGTTCCTCCCACAGTCCAGACACTTATTGGTTAGTTCTCTCATTATTACTCTGGGGTTAAATCAGGGGTTGCTGGTTGGTGAGGTGCAATGGGACAGAAGGGCCAATTCCACACTGTATCTCTAAATAAAGTAAATCCGTGGAACCTTTGAGCAACTCACTGGTCAGTTAGCTGCACAGCTTGGAGAGAAGAACTAGAATAGTCATTTTCCTGCTTCCAATCCTCAGTGCATTCCACTGGGGAGCAGACAGGATCAGAGGAACACACACGAAATGCTGGAGGAGCTTGGCAGGTGAGGCAGCGTCTAAGGAAAGGAATAAAGAGTCGACATTTCGGGTTGAGACGTTTTATCAGCTCTCTTTTTATACAAGATCTCTTCAAGGCAGAGTGAACTATTAAATAGCCCACTGAAAGCTGAAGAGTGACTGATCAGTACTGGAGCTCTGCTGGTATTCGGGGGTCCACATCCAGCATTGAGAGAAAGGCACAAGTGTTACGTTGAATGGAACAGCTTCTTCATACATCCTATGAACTGAATCACAAAATTTTTTCTGATTTGATATTAAAAGTTAAAATAGATAAAAACATTCAACAAATCATTAACCCACAATACAAAAGATGATGCAACTTCCTTAGAACAGTGTTTTGGAAAAAAGGTCCCTTTATCACCCAAGTGAGGAATAGATCACAGACCAGTGTTTGTCCATGGTGTGTCCCAACACAGTCTATGAAGCTATAGCACCACAATGCTTATTACACAATTTATTCTAAAAAAGTCCCGAATTGGGTGGACATTGGTCAGATCACTTGTTTGGATGCAGACATTGGAAGAAAGACATTTCATCAGTATTAATTGATCTGTCCTCATCCTCTTCCCTCCCTGATGAACCCATCGACCTTCCATTAACATCCATTCTGAAGACATCATTTCTGGGACAGGGTGTCAAAAAACAGTGCTTCCTGCTGTACTTCAGAACCAGGTTTGCTCAGGGTACATGATAAATTAATATATAAAAAACAGCAATGTACACGTGATTAATTCCAGGAGAAACAGGGAGTCACCACAGTAACTTTGGCCACACAATGACAAACATCGACCTGAAACAGTCTCTCCGCTCCTCAAAGAATTTCATAATTCTGATATTCAATCTTCCATCAAAATCTGGCAATTTCAGACACAATGCTTTAAAGATCTTCAAATGTACACACTGGCTTCCATTCATTGCTAAAAGGTGCTGAACAGGACAGAAAGAATTGGTTCAAAATGACAAAAAACATCTTGATAGGAAGAACTGCACTACAGCCAGGTACTCAGTACAGTGATGAAGTCTCAAGGATTTGGCACAATGCTAGCTTGAGAGTTTGTTTTGCAAAGGCCGGCATTTCTCCATTATGTATCAGTACGAGATCAAGGAAAATGTGAGCCTGTGGCAGGAAGTTTTCAGGTGTTGAGATGATTTAGTTTCTGCATGATCTCAATACAAATACCAGATAAGTTTCCTGGCAATTTATCCTTAATCTCCAAAAATCCACAAAACGTTCACTCCAGACAAGCCCAAATTTACCCGCCTGTAAAAAAAAAGAACAATGTATTAAGCGCTACAAAGATATTATCACCTTAAAATTTTCAGAAAAAGGACAATTTAAGAAAGTTAACTGAACTTTCACCGATATTGCACTCCAGGAAAAGCCTCAGTTCTGGGTTAAATTTCTTGCTCTCTGGAAAGAAGCAAGCTACACCCAGGAAATAAAAGCAGAAAATGCTAGCAATAGTCAGCAAGCCAATCAGCATTCACCAAGACAGTGAGATAATGCTTCATGTTGATAGCTTTTTATCAGAACTAGAAAAATTTTAAAATGGTACATTTTAAATTGAAGAGAATGGGGAAGTTGAAGAAAAGAGGCTGGAGTTCCAGGAAGAATGACACAATAATTGGTGGGTACTGATTTGGAGAAGGCAGTGAAGACTTAATCATGACTGATTAATCTATTTACACTGCTTCCAGGTAAATGAAGTCAAAGGAAAATATGAACAAAAACATTGGAATAAGGTACACTGAAAAATACAATCTCAGAATTGCTGTAACTGTGACAGACTGCATTCTATCAAACAATGAAGAAAGTTTGAAAAAATGAAAATATCATACCCCAGCATTCCAGACTCCTTTGTTTTAATTATGTACAGAAACATCAGGATAGTGTGAAACATGTTGTTCCTGTCCTGAAAAAAAAAATATTCCAAGTTGGAACATGAAATCTACTTCAGTTTTGTTGTACTCAATCAAATGATATGCTGTCCTCCTGACAAATGCAGAAGCATCTTAATCAAAATTTCACCCACAACCAACCTCAACAATGTATGATATGATCATTATCACATCACTCTGTGGTGTGGACAAATTTTGGAAGAGTGTTGAAATATGCGGAGCTTGCAACACCAACACATTTATACAAAATTTATGTACATTTCTGGTTTTTGGTGACTCCAGCATAAATCCACTAATAATTGTACAATTGCTGATTCTACTGAAGTAGGTTGCAATTCAGTTGACCAAATCCCAACTACCAACAAGCACACCATCCAGTTCTGTGCAATTTTGAGCTAAGTCTACAAACACAGTGCCCTACTTCCACTCTCTCACAAGTTAACATTACCCCAAAGTTCAAAGTAAAATTTATCAGAGTACATACATGTCACTACATACAACCCCAAGATTCTTTTTCCTGCCAGCATACTTAGCAAATCTACAGAACAGTAACTGTAAACAGGATCAATGAATGGCAAATTGTACAAATGCAAATATAAATAAACAGCAATAAATATTGAGAGCATGAAATAAGATAAAGAATCCTTAAAATGAGACCATCAGTTGTGGGAACACCAGAAATAGTGAGTGTAGTTACCGCCTTTTGTTCAAGAGCCTGTTGGTTGAGGGGTAGTAACTGTTCCTCAACCTGGTGGTGCGAGTCCTGAGGTTCCTGTACCTTCTACCTAATGATAGCAGCGAGAAAACAGCATGACCTGGGCGGTGAGGATCTTTGATGATGGACGCTGCTTTTTTAAGCAACATTTCATGTAGATGTACTCAATGGTGGGGAGGGTTTTACCCGTGATGTGCTGGGCCGAATCCACTACCTTTTGTAGGATTTTCTGCTCAAAGGCATTGCTGCTCCCGTACCAGGCTGTAATGCAGCCTGTCGATACACTGTCACCACACATCTATACAAATTTGCCAAGGTTTTTGGTGACATGCCGGATCTCTGCAGACTCCTGAGGAAAGAGATGCTACTTCCCAGAATGCTGCTTGTGGTATTTTATACAACTATATTTCTTTCTGCAATAAAATGAAAAAAAAATCCTTTGTCTGTGAGATCTTTGAAGACACAAGTTGGGGAAACAATCTATTAATGCAAATCAACACCTTTCACTGTACCAGAGATCATGAGAAAGAATATTAAAAATCAAGATACTTCTTGTGGGTACCTTTGGCAAACTGTACACCTGGCCCTGGTAGATGAGCTGGTAGTGTGGAGGGTTGATGTTACTTTGATGTATACAAAACAAATGCTCGTTTGTAGTATCTGCAAAATGAATTAGAAAGCAGAAGAATTAGATTCCTGGACAATGCAAGTACCTGTATCAGGATGCTGTTTGTTGACTATAGCTCAACATTTAACACTATAATTCCTACAGTCCAGATCAGAAAGCTACAGAACCTCCCTCTGCAAGTGGGTCCTCGATTTCTGAACCCGAAGACCACAATCTGTGTGGATTGGAAATAACAGTTCCACCTCACTAACAATCAACACTGGAGCTCAACAGGGACACGTGCTTAGCTCACTGCTCTATTCTCTTTACACCCATGACTGTGTGGCTAGGCACAACTCAAATACTATCTATAAATTTCCTAGTCCTCCCTCCTTAAAAAACAGATGCATACTGTTCAACTCACTGCCTGCATGGGACCCTGCTCTGAATGAAGTAATTAGACCCAATGATGCCAAACGGCCCAGTTTGGCACGGTTCTAAGTTAAAGTGTGACTGCAGTTATTAAACAAGCGTACCAGCATTGCTACTGGCAGCTACAGATAAATACTCACCTGGTTTATCTGGAGTTTGAATGAAATGCTGGGAAGTGAAAGTTTTTCCATCAGGATATTTGGGGTGTGGAGGTAGCCTGGAGTCAAGGTAAGTGCAGAACATGTGCATTATAATCTGAAAGAAAAGCAGAACATCTATTAAGAGAATCACATCACTGATCCTGTCCTTACTCCAGAGCCTCAGTAAAACCATCCACTGAATTTGGCCCACCAACTGGTTCCAGATTCCTGCAGTCAAACACACCACTTTTGACCCTGGCACGTTCCTTCATCTGAACATTAGTAGCAAAGCATTCAGATGCCTATAGCCCAATTCCTAAGGCTTCATAATTCCTTGTTTCATTAACCTCCTGCTTCTAGTTTCAAAGCATCTTAAATTCCAGGTTTTCAACAACCTTTGAACACTTTTTAAATTTCTCTCCATATTGAACTTTATTTTCCCAACCTATGAAAACTGGCACACGGACAATGCTTTGCACGTACACGTTTCCAACACATAAATGTTATAATGTTTATATTCAATGGTTCAGTAAATCGGATGACATACTTTAATAGCTTCTTCACATATACATAGATTGGAAGATTTATGAAGATATTAAACATGCCTAGAAATGCACTGATACAGTACTGATATTATAGATTTTTCAGCCATAGGAGAATCAGGAGATCTGGGGATTGGAAAGGAAAATATATCCAAGGCTAAAGATCAGATCAGCGATAACTGGTAGAACAGGCTCGACAGACTTCAGGAGGAGGAAACCGGAGGTCCGTGAGCCAGTCCTCTCTGAGATATCAGAGGCAGAGAGGGTCAGCAACTTTAAACCCTTTCGTGTTATTATTCCAGAGGACCTGTGCTGGGCGCAGCACGCAATTGCAATTAGGAAGAAAGCACGACAGGGCTTCTACCTCCTTATAAGTTTGCCAAGATTCGGAATGACGTCTAAAATTTTGACAAACTGGTATGGGAACACCAATGGCCTTGAACAGAAAATCCTCCAAAATGTAGTGGATACAGCTCAGTCTATCACAGGCAAAGTCCTCCCCAACACTGAGCACATCAACATGAACACTGTCACAAGAAAGCAGCATCCATCATCAGGGACCCCTACCACCCAGGGCATGTTGTCTTCTTGCTGCTGCCATCAGGAAGGTGGTACATGAGCCTCAGGTCTCACACCACCAGGTTCAGGTAGTTACTACCCCTCAACCACCAGTAGGAATAATTTCACTCACCCCAACAATGAACTGTTCCCACAACTCTACAGATTCGCTTTCAAGGACTCTTCATCTCATATCCTTGATATCTATTGCTTATTTATTATTTCTTTTCCTTCCTTTTGTACATACATAACATGTTGCCTTTCACACACTGGTTGTTTGTCGGCCCTGTTGGATGAGGTCTTTCACTGATTCTATTATGGTTCTTGGATTTACTGAGTATGCCCACAAAAAATGAATCTCAGGGTTGAATATGGTGGCATTATTGTACTTTGATAATAATTTTACTTTGAACACGCCACATTGTTCATTCCCGCTCTAGTTTCTCACCCTTTTAGGTACTCACCGCAGAATCAGTGGGAAGATCAGTATCCCATTTCCTGGACTTGAATTCTCCTCCTCCACTCCATCGGAAAGAACTCATACAACCACCATGAGCAAGTTCTGCAACAAACCAAGAAAAGTAAGGAAAACCCTAAATAGGAAATTATGAACCACCAGTGAAACAATAATCTGAGCAAGTACAGTGACTTGTAGCTCTAATGTATGAGCTCGGATTGGGGTTGTCAATGGTAAGGAACGGAACATTTTCTATTGCAAGCACCCAATGGAAGCAAGGCAAGTGCAGTCAGTCAGATGCACCAAAAACTTCCACGCTATTGCAGGATTGCAAAATTCACCAACCCACTAACACAACACAGGGCAACGGAATCCACTGCATAAAAAGAGTGGAACAAAAGTAACTATCATAAGACCATAAGACATAGGAGCAGAATTAGGCCATTTGACCCATCGATTCTGTTCTTCCATTTCCCCATTCTCCTGTCTTCTCCCCATAACCCTTGAAGCCCTTACTAATCAACCTCCACTTTAAGTATACCCAATGCATTCCAAAAATTCACCTAAAGAAATTCCTCATCTGTTTTAAAAGGGACATTCTTGCAGTGAGGCTGTGCACTCTAGTCCTAGAATCCCCCACTACAGGAATGATCTTCTCCACGTCCACCCTATGTAGGCACTTGAATATTCGATAGGTTTCAGTGAGATTCATCTCTCAGTCTTCTAAACTCTTGGAGTACAGACCCAGAACAATCAACCACTCCTCAAACACTAACCCTTCCATTCCCAAGATCTTATAATCCCATCCCATCTAAATTTGTTGTTTAATGATAGAAGTCTGAAATTTTCATACACATGAACTACTGAGAAATAGACTAAACAGTAACACTTGCCTTTGATTCTCTCCACCAAGTACTCTTGGTTTGAGGTGATGTCCAGGTATTGGATAACTATGTTCAATGTTGGAAGCTGGGGAGCTCTTACCAGAGCTGCTTGCCTTAGGCTGCTGATACTCGTCTCTGGAAGGGAAAAGGCACAAATCAATTGACCCATTTTTATTGGCTTCACCTTGCGCCCCAAAACCCACATTTTTTTCATATATTTCCTTCCAACACAAGAGACCACTCAGCCTATCCAGCCGGCCCATGGAGCAGTCCCACTCCCTCACTATTTTTTCCTATAAACCTTTCTCCCCACATCCCACTACCAACAGTAGACCAGGGCAATTTACCATAGCCAATTATGCTGGGGTGTATTTGGAACACCCCATAGAAAACCATGTGGCCACGGAGAGAATGCAAAAACTTCACACAGACAGCAGGGGGCAGCATCAAACTGGGAATAGAAGAGCAAAGGAGCCACAGCCTTCACCAGGGGTACCCCAGCAGGAACAGCCCAATCACACAAAATCATGAGCTGAGCCCAACACAACCCCCAACCTAACCCCTGAGAATAATTGCAGCACCCAGTTCTACTGCCCTGTGATTTTCCTGGTTGTTGTAACTCGGCCTCCTTGATGGTTAAAAATGGCCATTATTCCCAGACACAAGCCCTTACAGAATATACTTACCACCTACTTGCAGCTCAGGACATCCCAGCCTCCTTAGCTGTGTGTTCACACCATCAATCTCTTTGACCAAACGATTCAAAATTGTTTCATTGATCCACTAAGTACAGATAAAATACAAGACGACAGGATCTTATAATGTTTCATCTATGCAAGTTAGTAAATATTTCCAAGAAAATAGAGTTGCGGACAAACATGGGAATTAAGGATGCATTAGGGGGCGACATGATAGCATTGAAATTAGTGTGACGCTACTACGGCTGGGGGCTTCGGAGAATGGAGTTCAATTCCGACACCATCTGTACAATCTCCCCGTGACCATGTGGGTTTCCTCACACAGTCCAAAGATGGACTGGTCAGCAGGTTAATTGGACATTGTAAATTGTCCTCTGATTAGGCTCGTGCTAAATAAGTGGGTTACTGGGCAGCATGGTTTGCTGTGCCAGAAGGGTCTGTCATGCGCCATATCGCTAAGTAAAATAAGAATAAAGGATTAAAAGGCAATAAGGTAGGCAAACTGGCAATGACATCAAAATGGTGTATACACAGCCCTTTTGTTCCTTTAACCTAACTAAAACTAACAATACCTCAAATGAAGGTATCAATTATTGAAGTTTGAAAGAGTCTCAGTCAGGTTATGCCCAGACTGCCCAAGGCAGAAGGAAAAGTGCTGAACTACCAAAACTGCTTCCCTCAATTTCTCTACAGATGGAACTCGCATACAGAGAGCATTACAATCCCTACTACTGCTGCTGCTTGAGTCCATCATGGACAACCAACTATAAAATGAAAGTAGAACTATTTGCCTTCACCAAGGGTTTCAATATTAGTCTCAACGAGCCAGCACCCTGAATGTACCAGCATGCTGATTCACGGTAAAATTGGAATCCCAAGCAGCTTCCATCAACCTAACTAAAATGCAGATCTCTTCATGGTTAAACTGTGGAAATTATTGCCACAGGCAGCTATAGAGGCCAAGTCATTAAAGTGGAGGTTAATAAGTTCTTGGTTAGTCAGGGCGTCAAAGGGTATGGGAGATGGGGAGAAGGCAGGAGAAAGGGGCTAAGAGGGATAATAAATCAGTCATGGTGGAGTGGCAGAGCAGGGTCAATGGGCAAAATAGCCCAATTCTGCAGTTACGTCTGCTGGTCTTATTCTGAGCAGAAATGGTAACCAGTTGCTTAGTGCAGATTTATCCGTTTCGACTGAAGTTGCTCATTTCTCTTTGCATGGAGTGGGCAAACCCCGTCAACACCCACGAGAGGGCATGGGAAGAGTAGCCGAGACATAGCTGCACATCTGTGCTAGCACTCTCAGAATTCCAAACAGAGTAGGCCAATGTTGTAATGAGAATAGTCAAGGTGGAGGGGCGGACAGATTCGATTAGGACTAATTTGCTTATGGGTTCTTCACAGGTAAGGCAAGCATCATCTAAGCCAGAGACTGAGGCTTATACAACTCTTACTTACATTCCTCAGGTTAGCCGTCCAAGAATCGAGAAGATCCAGCTGCTGCCGACTCATATTCAACCTGATCCACACCTGCAAGTTACAATAATCAGAATTCAAGTATTCTGTTGAATTATTCTGTTCCCCCCCCCCCACCACCTCTTGTAGATTCATTGTGTCTATTTCCCCTTCCTTTCAGAAGGATTCTTGCTAGCTTGCAATTCTGTAGGATGCATGCCAGGAAAACGTCAATTTATATATAGGTTACCAGGAGATTTGGTGATCAGATCTTAACATCCAAACTGTATCACAAGGCTTCCCATTACACACAGCAGCAAGGCTAGTAAGAGCAATGAGGGGTGCAAGTGCAGGCTGCAGTACTTTAGAGTAGAGAACAAACCCCATTTATGGTAATAACTCTATTGCCATTTTGCACAACTCAGAGCTCCAGTTTGTAGCCCCTTCACCTCTACGATTTGGCCTTCCATCATCTTACTCAAGCTGGTGGAAACCAAGAAACCACACAATATTCAATTAAGTGCCCTTGTATTTTGTTTTATAATGACTTGGCCACCACCTCTACTGAGGTGAATATCTGATATGAAAGGAATACGGGTGGTACAACAGATGGGAGTTGAGGCATGGATCATTCAATATCAAACTGAATGGTGCAACAAGTTCACTACTCAACATTATTAGAAGAGCTGTTCATTCATATTTTAGAAACACTGGAACAATATATAGGAGCAAGAGCCTTTAATGAGAGTGACTGAGGTGAGGGAAATATATATATTTGTATATAAAAATGAAAATCTGAAAAAAACTGAAAAACAAATTTCATAATCTATGTGAGTGATGATAAACCTGGTTCTGATATGGGTCTCTATTGTGGACTGAGAGCAGGAAGAGGGAAGGGAGCAGGGAATCATGGTTGGGAAAAGGGAAAGGGAGTGGCGATTTAGTGGGAAACACCAGAGAGAGATTCTGTAATGATCAATAAACCAATTGCTTGGAATCAAATGACTTTGCCTGGCGTCTCAGGGCTGGGTATGTCTGCACCCACACCACCCCTGTCCCTGGCACTCCTTCTCTGCCACCTATCCCACACCCCCTCACCTTCATTCCCAACATCCTTTGCTCCCTTCAGAGTTACAAACACGCTCGCTGCTCCACATTGGCAAATACCGTACTGTGCATACTGTGCAAAGGTCTTAGGCACCCTAGTTATATATATATATATATGTGCCTAACATTTGCTTAATACTGTATTTCTAAACATCCTTGTTAATTCAGCCATCAAACGCCCTCCTTACATACTGTAATTGCTGCTGTTTATGTCAGATGCATGGCAGCAATTCAGAAACACATTTCGAAGCCATGTCCACGAGCTCAGAACAAACCTGGCCTAAGTCACATCAATGCCAGGTCAAAGTAATGATTCAATCACTCACAATTTTATCAAACAGTGCAGCAGGCTCGAAGGGTTAAATTCTTCTCATTCTTATCGTTTGGAAAATAACTGGCATGCAAGAAGAATGAGGGAGGATCTCATTGAATATTGAAAGCGGCACACACAAGATGCTGAAGGCTCTGACCTCCTGAGTTCCTCCAGCATTTTGTGAGAGATGCTTTGGATTTCCGGGATCTGAAGACTCTCTCGTGTTTGTGAGCAGACTGAAAGCCCCAGACAAACTGGACGCGGGGAGGATGCTTCCTATATTGGGGGAATCTAGGACTAGGTGGCACACCCACAGAACAGAAGAATGTCACTTTAGAAGCAAGCTGAGGAAGAATCTCTTCAGCTGGAGGGTGGTCAATCTGTGGAAGTCATTGCCACAGACACCTGCGGAGGCCAAATCAGAGCGTATAGTTAAAGCAAAGATTAGTAAGGGTGTCAAAAGTTATGGAGAGAAGGCAGGAGAATGAGGTTTGAGGGATAATAAATTAGCCATAATGGAATGGTAGAGCTGACTTGATGGGCCGAGTGGCCTAATTCTGCTCCTATGTTTTATGGTCTTACTCTAGGTGAGTTAAAATGGATAGGAGAATAGAAGTAGGAACAGCAGAAAAAACATTAATGGCCAAGCACTGACATGGTTGCTAGAAACATAACTTTTCCCATCACCTTTACTGAAGTGAAATGCCAGATATCCAGATAGTGCACCATACCTCTCCTGCAAGCAGCTTGGAGCCCAGATCTGTGTCATCCTTGTGAGCCGAAGGAGCCTGGGAGCGGCTAGCGAGCTGGTACTGAAACTTGCGCAGTGACTGTGCATAGTCAACACTACTGCGGCTGTAGTTCCAAAAAGTTGGACTACTGCTGTTGGACGGACAATCAGGACTCCCTGTGTGCACACATTAAATAAACTCAGATTTCCAGCAAATAAAAGTCAGACAACGAAAATCATTCGGTTCCCCAATCTCCTACAGTTCAAGCCAGACTATTTTGAGAAATGAAGCACAACACCACATTATCTATAAAGAATGTCCTCACTTTCAAAATACTACAACCTTATATTGGCAGGGACATTCTCTTCACTCCCAGCTTAATTTGATGGAATAAATCCTTGCCCTTTCCCCCCCTTTCTCCTTCAAGGCTGTGGACCAAGGCAGTGTCTGATAAATTACCCAAGTGCTCATTCATCAATATGCGAAGGCAAGAAAGCTAGTGAGGACAGCATCACAGTAAGGCTTAACGTAGTTCTGAGATAACACACACCAGCTCTTGCCCTCAAAGCACAGAAGTACTGAAACCAACTGCAGTCATCGATTTTATACCAGCAGTGGGGAACCAATAATATGGATCATAGCCCAGCTGCTTGAGTTTATCAATTGGGGAATGATCAAAATTGCACACAGCAATTAATAGCAACGTCTGTGGGCTACTAGGAGACCTTTGCACAAGGTTCCCCTCTTCTTGCACAACACCTGCCAATTTACAATAAACAGAAAGATATTCTCAAATATCAAGAATTCCCCTCCTCCAGCATCTCATCCCTTTTAAAGATCTGTGCCACAATACTCTAGTTATTGCAGAACAGGCCTCCAGTAAATTCATGAGAGAAAAAAAATTTGGAAAATGTCAAAAAAAGATGCTGGTCCAATCACAGAATACAATACAGAACATTGCCATTTGGTCCACTGTGCCTGTGAGCTCGTTGAAGGAGGTCTTGATTAATTCCACCACCTCTGCTCTTTCCCACACAGCTATTATGTTCACAGGAGCAACACACATGCTCGAGGAATTCAGCACGTCAGGCAGCACCTATGGAGAGGAATAAACAGCCAATGTTTCAGGCTGAGATCCTTCACCAGGACTGGAAAGGAAGAGGGAAGAAGCTAGTATTAGAAGGCGGAAGGAGGGCTTGCAGGTGGCGCTGGACCCGGAAGCGGAGGTTCCCAGGTTCGAAACCAGTCCGGTCCGCTCCTGAGTACGCTTTCCATCCATGCCAGGTTGAGTGGCCAGATCGCAACTCGACCTCGTAAAATAAAGGGAAAAATACTGTGAAAATGTCTGTGTGAGGAATGGCGCGCCCCGCAGTCTCTCTCTCGCTCCGCGCCTTGTAAAAGCCATGAAAAAGACATCATCACAGACGCAAGCACGCACATGCACGGACAGAGTCGCAGGCAAATGCCAAAAAAGACAGACAGCAGAAGGAGGGGAAACAGTACAAGTGGGAAGGTGACACCTATAGGTGGGTAGTTGGGAGAGGCAGCAATGAAGTAAGCAGCTGGGAAGGTGGAAGGGCTAAAGGCCTGACAAAGAAAGGATCTGGTTGGAGAGGGCTGTGGGCCATGGAAGAAAGGGAAGAAGGGGCACCAAAGGGAGATGATGGGCAGGCGAGAAAGGGTGAGAGGGAAGTCAGAATGGGGAATGGAAAAGGAGAGAAAGAAGAGGGGGAGAAATTACTGGAAGTTAAGGAACTCGATCTCAGAATGTTTTCATGCACTAACCATAAATGGATTCTGATTGCAGGAAGATTTACTCAAAGTTCCACTGGCCTACCAGTCAAGATTCATATCCATAAATGGGGTCCCATCATCCGTGGTGGGGAACAAGACTCAGTACAGATCTGGCATAAAATAGAGTCCCTCCTGTTCAGTGTAGTTCAGATTGTCATACAAAGAACTTAAACAGTAAAAGCCTTAACTAACCCATTTGACTGCGGCCTTGCTTCTCCTCTTCAGAACGAAGGAAATTCTCCAGAGATTTCATATCTGTAACGTACTCATCTCGTGTGAGAGGGGCACTGTACGCGACTGGCGCAGACCGGTATCGAGCTCTCAGGCTGGAGCACTCGGAACTCGCAATGTTATTACCATAGACATAGGAATTTTGGGGAGGACTGAAACTGGAGCCCTGAACAACACAAGAAAGAAGTCTCCATGAGCTCAGCCGAAAAGAATTTCAGTGCCTCTTGCAAAAAAATAAATAAATCACCCCTCAATTAACATGCATCATGAACATTTTGGTATTGTCAGTCTCAAGAGGCCAATGGACAGTGCCACAGGGGTGATACTGATTTCTTATACAATGATTTATTTACTACATTGATAGCCTCACTTCTTTCTTAATAACTTTTAATTTTAAAAAGCCAGTTGCCCTTTGGCCTCTCCCCTCCCCCACACCCAAACAGCTTCCCATAATACGTTCACTATAATGAAAGTTACAGATTGCAATTTCACCTTTTCTCTTCAAGGAGCTCGAAAACTGAGAAACTACCCCACCTCACCAGCCAATAGCTTTTCTTTGACAATCGAAATGTTAAAATATAAATGTTGGCATTACCTAAATACAAAAGTAATTACCTGACCAACTTACCAGTGCAGAGACGCTATCGTGCTGGTGAGACTAGACTGCAGCAGCCTGACTACAGTACTCGGAAAGATGGAGTATCACCAGATCACAGGATGATAAACTTGAATTGTGGCAAGTATTAAATACTATAAGATCTAAAAATTGTGCAAGTATGTACCTCATACCTAAACAAAATCTAAGGAAAATTAATTGGGCTTATATCAACTTTTGGGGTGGCAGGGTTGAGATACAGTACATCTCTACCAAAGGAGGTTAAGGCTCTCCTGCCCCTGTGCTAGTTTGCAGGTCACTGCTGGGCAAGGTGTACCACCTGCCCCCGATCAGGGTCACATGTAGCCATGAGAGCAGGTGGTGGATGTATGTATGAGCAGCTGGTGCACATCACAAGGCTGGTTATGCAACCACTGACGCCAGGCAGACAATCTCTGAAGAGCATGGATAATGGCCGGAGTCATCTGTCTTGTAAAGACACGGTCCAGAAGGCGGCAATGGCAAACCACTTCTGGAGAAAATTTGCCAAGAGCAATCATGGTCGTGGAAAGACCACGATTGCCCACGTCATACGATGTGACATATAACAAACTAATGATATCAATTTGCTGTCCACAAGAACACCTGCAGCGTTATCGACATTACAAGTGATTACATTTCAAAATGAGCAAATTGGTTTGGGGATTGTGAAAGGTGCCTCCTCAGTTTAAATTGTTTCTCAACATCTGGTCATAACTGAGTTGTCAAGTGCCCTCGATCCTTGCTAGGCAATTCCCATTCATCACCATTTGATATGGGGAAAATGCAGGGAATAAGGGAAAAATAAAAGGACTAGACCAAGAAAATAATCTTTACTCTTATACTGCATTTAAGTATTCTTTAGATTAAAAAGTCTAGAGCTTTGTTTTGAATTGCAGAATTCAAATCATTACCACTGGAACTCTATAAACCAACTGTGAGACTCACTTTCCCCCTCTCCCCACCCTTGGGGAAAGCTGCAGGTAACTGAGGAGATCCATCGTGGGCACTAGCATCCCCCCCACTGAGGAGATCCATCGTGGGCACTAGCATCCCCCCCACTGCGGAGATCCATCGTGGGCACTAGCATCCCCCCCGCTGAGGAGATCCATCGTGGGCACTAGCATCCCTCCCACTGAGGAGATCTTCAAAAGGCAATGCCTAAAAATAATCATCATCTATCTTAAGGACCCCTATCATCCAGGACATGCACTCTTCTCATTACCATCATCAGAGAGGAGCCTGAAGACACACACTCAACGTTTTAGGAACAGCTTCTTCCCCTGCGCCATCAGGTTTCCAAATGGACTATGAACCCATGAACGTTACCCCACAACACACATCAAAGTTGCTGGTGATTTGATGTGTGTTGCTTGAATTTCCAGCATCTGCAGAATTCCTGTTGTTAACATTACCCCACTATTTTTTTGCTCTCTTTTTGCATTATTTAAGTTTGTAATAGGCATTCATTATAATTTAGAGTATGCAACTCAATGTCCACTTTATCAGGTTTACCTGCTTATTAATGCAAATGTTTAATCTGCCAATCAGGTGACAGCAACTCAATGCACAAAAGCATGCAGACATGGTCTAGAGGCTCAGTTTTTGTTCAGACCAAATATCAGAAAGGAGAAGAAATATGATTTAAGTAACTTTGACCGTGGAATGATTATTGGTGCCGGACACGGTGATTTGAGCATCTCAGAAACTGCTGATCTCCTAGGATTTTCACGTTCCAACAGTCTCTAGAGTTTACAGAGAATGGCGTGAAAAACAAAAAAAATCCAGTGAGTGGCAGTTCTGCTACACACCTTGTTAAGGAGGTAAAAGGAGAATGGCCAGGCTGGTTCAAGCTGACAGGAAGGCAACAGCAACTCAGGTTATCATGAATTACAACAGTGGTGTGCAGAAGAGCATCTCTGAAGGCACAACATGTCAAACCATGAAGTGGATGGGCCACTGAAGCAGAAGACCACAACAGGTTGCACTCCTGTGGCCACCAGGTTAGGTATAGGAGTGTACCTGAGTGTACTCTATGTATTGCACTGTACAGCTGCTGCAAAACAACTAATTTCATGACATACTGTATGTCCATGATAATAAACCTGATTCTGATGTATCAACTCAGAATTGGTATTACATACCAATTGGTCCAACACACTTAACCAGGCCCCTCAGCAGCCCTTCTGAGTATCTCAGAAACCACAGTGGACGAGATCAGCCCTTCCTGCAAAACTTGAATGTTGATTCAGACTCTATTGGTCTGCGTAGATAAAAACTTATTGAATCAATAAGATATATTCTAGATGGCAGTGCTTCAAGAAGCTGGGAAAGTGTTAACACAACGGCAGATGGAAGCACAAACAACAGAGTCTGGGCGACAGCACGACGCCAACAATGAGAAGCCAAGTGAAGGGAGCAGATGGCCACGACGGCCAGGGGAAAGGAGCTGTCACTTTCACATGGTACTGCCACCATCAGCCAAAATGGAAATGGAAAGTAAACACCTTGAACAATATTTCCAATTACAATCCCCTCATTTAGAGCCAGATGCTAGGGATTTAAAGGAAAACTTCATTTGCATTTTCCCCTTTGTGCTGGGAAGGACTGCACCCCAAGATGTGGGTGCAAAATCCTGCGGAATTCATAGGGTGCATGGGGAGCAGATGGCAAGAGTGCCAAGCCCTATTCAGTGTCAGCTGCAGCTTGGCCAGTAGGGCTCGCACAGGTCAAAAGGTTGTAAGTTCAAGTCCCACTCCAGAAACTGGACAGAAGTCAGGTTGGATATACCACTGTTATTGTAGATGTAATGTTAAACCAAATCACTAATTTCCCCCTCTAGAGGATGCAAAAGCTCCCAAAACACTATAAAGATGGGGGGGCGGGGGAGTGATTGGTGCCACATCGTCTTATATTTAACCAAAAAAGTTTTTCAGCGTCAGGCTCCTGTCCCCAAAAGTTTGCCCTGGGCAAATTCATTCTAGGTTTCTTATATCACAATGAAATTACAAAGATGATTTAGTGGTTATAAGGTTGTAGAAAATCCTATGCTGTAATGCAAAAATGTGGGAACATGAAAACAGTAATAAACCCATGATGGCAATTTTAAATATGAACTGAGAGAGATGTAACAGCTGGATAATCTGCCCCATCGCCACCTACCATGTTGAAACTGCTGCCCGGTGAATACATCACAGAGGATGAGAAGGACCCACTTCCTGACAAGGAAGGTGTCTGCATGTTTGGGCTAAACCCCGTCATACAGTTAGGGCTGAACTTGGGGCTGGAACCAATTGGCCGTTGAGGACTGTAGGATAGGACACTCTGGCCCTGCAAGGCACCAGGTGGAGAACTGTTGGGGGTAGATGCGGTGGCCGGCTTCCTCTGCGGTGTTGTTTGCATCACTGAGGAAAGAAGATTCGTAATAAAGTGATTAATAATTGGGCTGCGATCATAGAACATAGAACATACAGGAACAGGCCATTCGGCCCACAGTGTTGTGCCAAACCAGCTAAAAATCAAATCAAAAATCACCCAAACTCTAATCCCTCCATCTTCCTCACACTCATGTGCCTATCCAAACAGCTCCTAAAAGCCTCTAATGTATTTGCCTCTACTACCATACCAGGCAACACGGTCCAGGCTTCTACGTACCTTGAGTAAACAATGTACCCGTCACATCTCCCTTGAAACTACCCCCTCTCACCTTCAATGCATGCCCTCTGGTATTAGACATTTCTATCCTGGTAAACAGATATTCCCTGTCTACTCTATCTCTGCCTCTCACAATCTTACAAACCTCAATCAGATCTCCCCTCAGCCTCCGATGCTCCAGAGGAAAAACAAAACAAGTTTATCCCGCCTCTCATGATAGCACATCCACTCCAATCCAGACAGCATCTTGGTAAACCCCTTTGGCACCCTCCCCAAAGCCTCAACATCCTTCCTGTAACAGTATGCAATACTCCAGATATGGCCTACCTGCTTTATAAAGTTGCAACACAACTTCTTGGCTTTTGAGCTCAATGGCTCGACTAATAACAGCAACCTTCCTAACCTGATCAACCTCTCAATTTCCACCCCTCAGTTTCTTAACTTACACTGACTTTGATTCATTCATCACCTATGCTTACAGACCATAGTAATGCGCACGGCCAGATTTGGGGACAGCTTCTTTCCAACTGTGATAAGACTGCTGAACGGATCCTGACCTGGACCCTCCAAATATCTGGACCTGCATCTCGGTTTTTTTGCACTACCTTACTTTCCATTTTCTATTTTCTATTTATGATTTATTATTTAAACTTTTAATATTTACAATCGATTTGTAATCCAGGGAGCAGGAAACGCAGAATCAAGTATCGCTATGATGATTGTATGTTCTAGTATCAATTGTTTGGCGACAATAAAGTATAAAGATCTAAAATGCCCCGTCCAAAAGCACATCAATTTAAAAATTATTATAGTTTTTAATTCCATCCGTGACTTTGCCCCTCCTTTTCCTCTCCAGATCTACATGCCTCAGGATCACATTACTCAAATTCAGCCCTCCAATGACTGTAACTGCCTGGGCCTGAAGCTTTGAAATTCAGCAAACTTTGCCTCCTTATTTAAAACCAAACTATTTGTCATCTTCATCTCCCGCTGCCACATGCAAAATGTTCCTGTAAAGGGCCTTGGCACATGTTACAAGGTTAAAAGCTATACAAGACTCCAAGCCTGGCCTCTCTGCTGCCACATTTTCATCTTTGTATTATAACAGTCAACACAAGATGTCCTCTCTGTTAGTTCAAAGTTCCAACCTACGTGTGCTAGCTTTTCCCTGCAACCTCACAGAATGTTTGGCTTTTCCCCTTGTTTCTTACTTTAAAGATTAGCTTTATCTGTCACATGTACAAGAAACACACAGGAGCGCTGCCAAAGGGTTTCAGTCTGAAACATTGACTATAATCTTTTCATGGATACTGCCAGCCTGCTGAGTTCCTCCAGCATTTTGTGTGTGTTGCTTGGATATCCAGCATCTGCAGATTTTCTCTAGGCTGCGAAATGCATCATTTGTGTCAACAGCCAATACAGTCTGATGAAACGCTGGTGGCAGCCCACAAAAGCCCACTTCCGGTGCCAACATAGCATGTCCACAACTCACTGACTATTGGTACATCTTTTTGGACTGTGGGAGGAATCTGGAGAACCTGGGGCAAACCCATGCGGTCATCGGGAGAATGTACAAACTCCTTACAGACAGTGGCAGCAATTGAATCCTAATTGGTGATCGCTGGTGGTAATGCATTGCTTTAACCGCTATGATACCACACTACTCAACATCAACCACCACCCCAATGCAATTATATCTTCTGCTAGTCTTCCATTTCTTCCTCAGTTTTGATGTGTGGAGCAGAGAGATTAATAACAAGGAGACTGTCGTAGAACTTCAGTCAGGGTGCTGATACGATCATTAGGTAGAGTTTTGACTTTTTCTACTACAGATAGAGATTAAAGTAATGGACAGGTGCAGTAGAGATTTGTGTGGTGAAAGGCTGGCATCAAAAAGAGATTTGAAAAAGTGAGGGTTTCCATTCAGTGCAGTGATTTCGGGGTTAGAGTACACGGATAGTTTCAAGGTAACAACAGCTTATTAGAGTTATGAAGTCAAAGAAAAGTACAGCAAAGTAACAGGGTATTTGGCCCCGGTCTCCTGCCTTCTCCCCATATCCCTCATGCCCTGACCAATCAAGAATCTATCAACCTCTGCCTTAAATATACAAAGACTTAGCCTCCACAGCTGCCTGTGGCAAAGAATTCCACAGATTCACCACTCTCTTGCTAAAGAAATTCCTCATCTCCGTTCTAAAAGGACACACCTCTATTCTGAGGCTGTGTCCCCTTGTCTTAGACGCCCTCTCCGCATAGGAAACACCCTCTCCGCATCCACTCTATCAAGGCCTTTCACCATTCAATAGGTTTCAATGAGGTCACCCCTCATTCTTCTGAATTCCAGTGAATACAAGCCCAGAGACAACAAATACTCTTCATATGACAAGCTATCTAATCCTGGAATCATTTTCAAGAATCTCCTTTGAACTCTCTTCAATCGCAGCACATCCTTTCTAAGATAAGGGACCCAATACTGTCCTTTCAATTATTTATGGACCTGTATTCCCAGATCCCCTTGCTAATGGACAAATAGTTTTGACTGTTTCAACTGTGCTAAGGGAAATGAGCTTTACAGATGTTAAAATATGCAAGGGGGGGGGGGAAATAAAGAGCTCATCACACATTTGACACCCTCACCCCCTCCCCCCAAGGTAACGTATGCTTTGCGGTTGCTATTTGCTGAAGACTGAATTTGGACTAAGAAGGTCCAGCAGCCGTCACTTAGATGTAGGTAAAGTGTTGCTGGGGAAATACAAAGAGTTAATGTTTAAAGCAACCACTGAGGTAGTAACTTATGGAATTCTACCTGATTCACATGTACACTGGCCAGGTAAGCCCTGAATGCAGTGATAAGAAGAAAGTAGCTTTGACTGAGGCACAGGTATCAGTGTTGTCAAAAGAAGTTTCAATTCAGAAGTTATCAAAAGGTGTTCTATCCTGATCCCATTATGACATTCCTTAAAATTCTCCGGTTGTGCACAATACCTAGCTGATTTCTTCCCCAGCGCTGGTCCACAGTGTAAGAGGCCAACATGTGCAGTCAATACAAGGCTAATTACAGGAGGCTGGGCTCATCTGATCACAAACCTTCACTGCCTTGCGGCTATACCCATTCTCAGGGGAGTCTTCGGGAGTAAACCGAGGGAAATTCTGGAGCTGGATTCCTATGTTGAGTTCAACGCTGACTGGCAGCTCCTGCAACGCCGCTGGTGTCAAACTGTATTGGTCTCTGCTATTCCTTTGGATTTGTTAGCTGTAAGGAGAGGGGGAGTGTGCTACATGGGCAGCAGCTTGCCCTCCAGATCACTCTGAGCTGGCTTGTACATCGCCTTTGACAGCAAGGATGCAACTTCCATGGTTGACCCTGACCAGTGGCGGGTCACCATCACAAGGACAACACCCACAACACCACTGATGTCTCCACACCCAAACCCTGCTCCGTGCCCACAGCAATAAATGTGTTTGCCCAATTAACCCCTCAGTAGAACAGAGCACTTGGAGCGCAAGAAGCAACAAACGCCTTTTGTTCAGTAGCCTTTGAACTCACGTCATCCATGATTGCACATGGCACGAAACAAAGAGAAGATCTTTAATCCCAATCAGTACTCTTTCCTTCAAAGGTGCCTCGGCTATGTTCCAACTTACCCGGATTGATTATTCCCAGTAGCGTTTGCTGCTGTGGGGTCATCACTAGGTTGGCTGGAACTACAGCACTCCGGAAGTAACGCCAGAAATCAGTTAAGGCATTAAGACAAAACAAGACAACCAGACCGAACTCTGGAACAAAAGGAGAGAAGTAAATCGTCAAGTTTTTTTATTTAGAGGTACAGTGCGGAGTAGGTCTTTCTGGCCTTTTGAGTCGCACCCCCTCAGCAACCCCCAACAGCCCCGATTTAACCCTAACCTAATCACAGAACAACTTACAAAGGCCAATTAACCCACCAGCTATGTGGTTGGACTGTGGGAGGAAAGCCCACCCATTTCATGAGGAGGGTGTCCAGCGGGCACTGGGATTGAACTCTCAACTCAGCTGTAATACCACGGCCCTAACTGCTATGCTACCGAACCGCTATGCCACCGCAGCGCCATTACAAAGACTCGCAACAGAAGAGGTCAACATGAATGTACAATTCTTACTTAATATTTAAAACATTCCAACTAACATAGACAGAACACAATGCTCGTAATATCTATCACATGGACTGTGAGAAGCTGACTACTTTCAGCTACAGGCATGGACACAAGATTTACATGCAGGTTCTTCCACCGGATTACTATACAATCAGCCACTGGATGTTCAAGAGGCAGATTAGGACATGAGAAGAGAGATAAGGAATTTCTTTCGCCAGAAGGTGGTGAATCTGTGGAATTCAATTCCACAGACAGCTGTGGAGGCCAAGTCATTGGGTATATTTAAAGCAAAGGTTGACAGGTTCTTGATTAGTCAGAGCACCAAAGGCATGGGAATGGGGTTGAGGGGTAATAAATCAGCCATGATGAAATGGCAGAGCAGACTCGATGCGTCAAGTAGCCCAATTCTGTTGCAACAGTATGTTTTATGGAAAGGGCAAGCAGAGTTTTGTATCTATGTACTTAGAGATACAGTGTGGAATAGGCCTTTTAGCTGTGCCTCCAGCAACCCCCAACTTAACCCCAGCCTAACCACAGGACAATTTGCAACGACCAATTAACCTACCAACCGGTATATCTTTGGACAGTGGGAGGAAACCAGAGCACCCAGAGGAAACCCACACAATCCCTGGAGAAGATGTACAAACTCTGACATCCCATGCTGTAACAGCATCAGACTAACTGCTACATTACTGTGCCATTCATGTGATGGAAGCCGAATCCTAAATAAATTTAAGTAAATAATTTTAATAATAAATACAAAAAGGGAAAGAGGCTCTGTCGTGCAGGAGGCTGCAAAAACCACAATAGAATGCTTCTTGGGATATAAATTGACCTCATAACAGAGGTTAGGTTGAAGGGAAGAACCCAGGCAGAGCAGCAGCCACTTAACATGCAAGAGGATTCTGTGCATTTTCAAATAAAGGGGGGGAAAGGCTGCCGATCTGAAGCATGCAGGCAGAACCCACGACATAGCCTAACTGTGACTCCATCATGCAGAGGATCAGCCCTCTTGAATTGAATCGGGGCAGCAGGGTCACTAGAAATTGGAAATACTCACCAATATACCACAGGGGCCAGTAGTTGATCTTGTAGAATTTGTACAGCAATTTGCCAGTCCTGCAAAATGAGATTTAAAAACAAAAAGTTGCTTTTTTTTTAAAAAACACAATACAACCAATTTTTCCCCAAAAATTCCACTCTACATGGAAATGGGATACTTTGACTGAGCTCAGACGGGGGGGGGGGGGAGAGGTAATAACTAATGTGCTCACTCAGCACAAGTGAATATTTCCTGGCCCATTGTTTTTACATCGGTAGTTCAGTAAATATAGAAAGCAGATCATGAGTTTTGAAATTACAAGCCCTTGTTATGAGCTGACTATTAACAGATCAGCCTATTCACAGTCAGCCATTTATGACTGGCAGTGTGTAAGTGCGAGCGATTCCACCGGTGCTCTTTCCTGAGCTATCTGGTGAATCCTGTTTGTTATGAGATGGACTCTACTTAATGGGTTATGCTGGGACATTGTGAACTGTCAACAATTAGTGTGCTTAAGATCGTTATAGCTGGCAGTGGTAAATCCCACTACCTATCAAATGCTCCCAATGCATTTCAAATAGCCTCTGACAACCAGGTCCAGCTCCTGGCCATCATGTGTGGGCTTAGTTACTGAGCCTGGCAGAACTGTTTCTACTGACAGGAGAAGGAGCAAAAGTAGGTTACTGCTACCTTAAAACCAGTCACCTTGGACAGATGGGGCTCAGCAGCCGTGGTTGGCAGCTCAGCTAGTAGAAGGAAAGCTCTGATCTGAAACCTCCAACACCTTGCAGCTATACCCACTCATGGTGAAAACTTTGGGAGTAAACCCCGAGGGAAAAATCCAGAACTGGAGTCCCTAAGGCAGTCCTACGTTGAGTTCAACGTTGACTGGTAACTTCTACAACACTACTGGCGCCGTTCCTTTGGATTCATCAGCTGTGTGGAGAGGGGGAGTCTGCTGCACGGGCAACAGGTTACTCTCCACGTCGTACTGGTCTGGTGTGCATATCGACTGATGATGCTGCACCAACGTACAGTAGACAGCAAGAATGCAGCATCTGTGGTCAATCCTGATCAACAGAGGTCAAGGGAAGCAGAGGCCAGGAACATCGGAAGGAGTGGGGTGGGAAGCAGGCTCCAGGTGCCTTGATCTTGATCAACAGGGGGCAGCTACACTCACTTAAGGACTCTGTTATATTGGGATTTCATGCTCGTTATTATATCAGCATTTGCACAGTTTGTTTACAGTTAAGTTCCTGATGTTTACAGGTTACAGCCACTGTTCTATAGATTTGCTAAGAATACCTGCAAAAAGGAATCTCAGGGTTGTATGGGCTGACAGGTATGTACTCTGATAATAAATTTGAATGTTGAGAATCAGACACCCATGTAAACCCACACTTAAAGGTATAGCATGCAAACTGCACACAAACATCCCCCCAGCTCGAACTCAACCTGGGTCTCTGACACTAAGGCAGCCACTCTATCAGAGCACCATTGTCCCTTTAATATTTCAGATTTCTAACAAACGCTTTTTCTTATAATGTAACACGCTGTAAGATTTCACTGCTAATGTATTGGCTTCTCTGTAATGTTCCACTGCTGAGGTAATGGTTTCTCTGTAGCAGCAATGTCTGGGTTATGACTAGAGATAACGGGGCATGTTGGCCAATGAGCAGGATGTTGTTCTTTCTTGTGTGTCTGGGAGCCGGGAATTCGCTGGGTCTTTTGCCAGGGAGAGATGAGGAGAGAATTGGGAGACCTCGGAAGCAGTGGACTTGGAGCGAGGGTCTGAAGGTCAGCGATGATCGGAGGGGGTTGATGGTTGACGAGCGGCCTTATCAGTGAGCTCCAACCTTGTTTCATGAGAATAGGCCATTTTTCTTTTTTTTTACTAATCATATAGTCAAATTAAGACTATTAAAATTATAGTCAATTTTTTAATCGCATATTGTATACTGTTTGTTATCTTGTGGTACTGATTTGTAACAGGGAACACATCATGCAGCATCCACCCAAACGAGATTTCTAAGTCTGGCCGGGCCGGGGGGCTATCATCCCCCTATATTAAGCCGCTAGCCGAGGTGAGAGTTAAACAGTAAAATAGATGTAATTGAGAGGGAGGGCAGGGAAATTACACTTAGTGGCTACTTCATTAGCTACACCAGCATGATAATGCAAATATCTAATCAACCAATCATGTGGCAGCAACTCAATACATAAAAGCATGCAGACATGGTCAAGAGGTTCAGTTGTTGTTCAGACTAAACATCAGAATGCAGAAGAAATGTGATCTAAGTGACTTTGACCATGAAATGATTGTTGGCGCCAGACAGGGTGGAAGAGTATCTTACAAATTGCTGATCTCCTAGGATTTTTCTGCACAATAATCTCTAAAGCAGAGGTTCCCAATCTGGGGTGCACAGACCCGGTTAATGGTAGGGGCCATGACATAAAAAAGGTTAAGAACCTCTGTCCTAAGGCTTACAGAAAATCATGCGAGAACCAAAAGTGTCCAGTGAGCGGCAGTTAGAACATAGAACAAAAAAAATCTACAGCACATTACAGGCCCTTCGGCCCACAACGTTGTGCTGACCATGTAACCTACCCTAGAAGCTGTCTAGAATTTCCCTTGCATGTAGCCCTCTACTTTTCTAAGCTCCATGCACCTATTCAAGAGCCTCTTAAAGGACCCTATTGTATCCTCCTCTACCACCTTCACTGGCAGTGCATTTCACACACCCAGCACTCTGAGAAAAACTTACCTCTGACATCCCCCTTGTACCAAGCACCTTAAAACTGGGCCCCCTCGTGTTAGTTATTTCAGCCCTGGGAAAAAGTGTCTGGCTGCCACATGATCAATGCCTCTCATCATCTTATACACCTCCATCAGGTCACCTCTCCTCCGTCACTTCAAGGAGAAAAGGCCAAGTTCACTCAACCTATTTGCATAAGGCACGCTCTCTAATCCAGGCAATATCCTCGTATATCTTCTCTGCACTCTCTCTACAACATTAACATCCTTCCTGTAATGAGGTAATCAGAACAGAACACAGTACTCCAAATGGGGTCTAACCAAGGTCTTATATAGCTGTAACATTACCTCACGACTCTTGAACTCAATCCCACAGCTGATGAATGCCAACACACCATACACCTTCTAAACAACACTGTCAACCTGTGCAGCAGCTTTGAGTGTCCTATGGACACGGACCCCAAGATCTCTCAGATCCTCCACACTGCCAAGAGTCTTACCATTTATATTATACTGTCTTCAAATTTAACCTACTAAAATGAATCACTTCACACTTATCTGGGTTGAGCTCTAGCTGCCCAGTTCTGCATCCTATCGATGTCGCACTGTAACCTCTGAAAACCCTCCAGACTATCCACAACACCCCCAACTTTTGTATCATTAGCAAACTTACTAACCCACCCTTCTACTTCCTCAAATCTTCCTAGTTCTGCGGGCGAAACTGTTTTGTTATTGAGAGGGGTTGGAGGAAAAAGGCCAGACTGGTTCAAGCTTATAGGAAGGCAACAGTAACACAAATAACCACGTGTTGCAACAGTGGTGTGCAGAAGAGTATCTCTAAGGGCCCAACTTGTCAAAGCTTGAAGCGGATGGCGTACAGCAGCAGAAGACCATGAACATGCACTCTATGGGGTCCGGGAGGTTTTTTAATAAAGTGGTCACTGAGTGTATGTCCTGAAGTAATAATCTCCCTCAAATAACATATCAGAGCAGAACTGCTGACCTCATGGTACAATTAATACACATCAGAACTTTTTCCATTGTCCTGACATATCCAGAGATTGAGAAAAGTGCAACTGAAGTGTAACTGTTTTCTGTTTTGTGTAAATTATAAAGCTGAAGAAGGATCTCGTGCCTTCCTGGCGTATATGATGAATAAAGTCTTCTTGGGCTTCCAGCCAGGTACAGCTGTCAACTAAAACCAACGCTTCGATGGCAAATTCTGCCATCTTCTTCAGGGACGATGCCTGGGCTTGTCCAGCATGGCCTGGCTGGTGAGGATCGACCAGAAGAGTTTATTCACCAAATTATAAAGTCTTTTGCTATAATAGAAAACCAGAAGCAAAGGAACAATGACTTACATTTCCATGTAGACCATCCCTGCGAGACCTACATTGAGCAAGCCCCACACTAGTATCACCTTCCTGGTCTGTGCCTCCTTCCTCATCTGTATAGTCTGGTCAATAAGGACAGTGCCAGGTACCCGATCCATCTCTGTGGATGTCAAAATGATCATCATCTGGGCTTCAGTGAAGGATAAATTCCCAAATCCAATAATAATCAATAATCACAGGGTGGATATACTCCCCAAATCCAATAATCAATAATTACAGGCTGAATATACTCCTCAAATCCAATGATCAATAATCACAGGATGAATATACTCCCCAAATCCAATGATCAATAATCACAGGATGAATATACTCCCCAAATCCAATGATCAAGACAAAGTGCTTGGAGATTGCAAGCACAATCACTCTGAGCAGATGTTGCTCATAAATCAAGCAAACAGCAAGTGTGCTTTGGTTACAAACACTCCAGTTCTACAAAGCCCAGGAATGGGCGACATTCCCCAGCTCAGTATAGAGGCTTCAGTTGCACCAGACTGATACCTACATGTCAGCAGCAGAAATAAGTCACTCCATCCCACCATGCTGATCAAAAAGTATCCTAGACTCCTCTGTATCCTGTCTTTCACTAACCTTTCATCCCCCCCCCACCCCAAATCAGGAGTCCTTTCCTCTGCCTCTGTATTCAAAAACATTGCTTCCAATCCACTCTGAGGAACAGCTTCAAGGTCCCACCACCTCCTTCCCCCTTACATTAGGGGAATCAAAATCATTACGAGAGGGTTAGATCTGTCATGATCTTAATGAGAGAAGCAGACTCAATGGGCGAGTCATCCTTAATTCTTATATTTTTTATGACTCACTTGAGGGGAAAATAATCACCTCGACTTCATTTTTGTAACCCCTAAATCCAGATTCCCCTACAAGAGAGACATCCCCTTCAAACCCTCATCAAATCTTATATTTTACTCAGTCCCCTCACTTGGAAACTCCAGCCATTACAAACCTCCCCAAAACCCAACAAAAAACCGATTATAGTGCCTCCTGCCCCTCTGTTTCACCAGCAAACCCCCTCAATCCCCCCATAACCCAACAAAAGCCCATTATAGTGCCTCCTGCCCCTCTGTTTCACCAGCAAACCCCCTCAATACCCCCATAACCCAACAAAAGCCCATTATAGTGCCTCCTGCCCCTCTGTTTCACCAGCAAACCCCCTCAATACCCCCATAACCCCACAAAAACCGATTATAGTGCCTCCTGCTCCTCTGTTTCACCAGCAAACCCCCTCAATCCTCCCATAACCAAACAAAAGCCCATTATAATGCCTCCTGCCCCTCTGTTTCACCAACAAACCCCCTCAATCCCCCCATAACCAAACAAAAGCCCATTATAATGCCTCCTGCTCCTCTGTTTCACCAACAAACCCCCTCAATACCCCCATAACCCCACAAAAACCAATTATAGTGCCTCCTGCTCCTCTGTTTCACCAGCAAACCCCCTCAATCCCCCCATAACCAAACAAAAGCCCATTATAATGCCTCCTGCTCCTCTGTTTCACCAGCAAACCCCCTCAATCCCCCCATAACCAAACAAAAGCCCATTATAATGCCTCCTGCCCCTCTGTTTCACCAACAAACCCCCTCAATCCCCCCATAACCAAACAAAAGCCCATTATAATGCCTCCTGCCCCTCTGTTTCGCCAGCAAACCCCTCTCAATTCCCCCCCCCCATTCCCTCTGGTAACTGGTGCCGTTAGTGTGAAGCAATGGCCTGACCTACCCAATGCACACCTCCTATCTCCTCTCCATTCCCTTCATGCTCACCTTCACTCTCTCCATCCTCCCTCTGCCCTCCTCCTAACTTACCTCCCACTTTCACTCTCTCCTTCCTTTCATTCATTCACTCACTTAACTGCGACCTCTCCTCCCCACACTCATCGCCATGCCACCGGAAGTGAAGAA
This sequence comes from Mobula hypostoma, assembly GCF_963921235.1. Taxonomy (NCBI): domain Eukaryota; kingdom Metazoa; phylum Chordata; class Chondrichthyes; order Myliobatiformes; family Myliobatidae; genus Mobula; species Mobula hypostoma. The sequence continues at coordinate 57,718,835 of NC_086116.1, read as the reverse complement.
CGCTTCCGCTGGCAGACGTCACGACAGCGTCGCCCGGGCGATTTGAACAGCAGCGGTAAACGCGGGAGCCGGAGCTGCTCATGGGCTCCCTCTGCCGCCCGGACACATGTACTACACGTCCTAGCCCGCGTTCTGGACCTGCAGTCCGGAGATTCCACCGCAAGTCCGCGCTGCAGCTTAAAACATAGTCATACTTTATTGATCCCGGGGGAATTTGGTTTTCGTTACAGTTGCACCATAAATAATAAATAGTAATAAAACCATAAATAATTAAATAGTAATATGTAAATTATGCCAGGAAACAAGTCCAGGACCAACCTATTGGCTCAGGGTGGCTGACCCTCCAAGGGAGGAGTTGTAAAGTTTGATGGCCACAGGCAGGAATGACTTCCTATGATGCTCTGTGTTGCATCTCAGTGGAATGAGTCTCTGGCTGAATGTACTCCTGTGCCTACCCAGTACATTATGTAGTGGATGGGAGACATTGTCCAAGATGGCATGCAACTTAGACAGCATCCTCTTTTCAGACACCACCGTGAGAGAGTCCAGTTCCATCCCCTCAACATCACTGGCCTTACGAATGAGTTTGTTGATTCTGTTGGTGTCTGCTACCCTCAAACCTTCACAAACCTTCTCTTTGTGCCCTGCCAGCAACTACCGCAGGCCAAAGGCGAACTGCTACTGGCTGCAGCTTGGTTGGTGGCATCTGTTAGTCTCGCGAGACCGTGGATCTGCGCCTGGAAAGTCTTGCTTCAGTCTGTGTTAGAGCAGCATCTGTCGTGGCTGTAGAGGGCCACATGGGAGCGACAGTCTCAGCTGCAGTGACTGCACTTGAAGGCGCTGTCCTCCAGTGTTGTCTTGGTGCTGTTTTTCCGACGAGTGCGCTTTTCTTCAGCAGCAAGCCTCAGCTTCTCTTCTCCTCTTTTTAGACCTCTGCATAGTTCCAGCCTCCAGCGAGAGCGATCACTTGCGATGTCCTCCTGCCTCTCAACATTCATTTTCAGTGACTATAGTATATGCCTCTCTTGCAGACATCGTTGAAACGAAGATGAGGCTGCCCTTGTGCTCTCTTGCCAGAGGCCAGTTCCCTGTACAGCAGGTCTTTCGGGATCATCCCGTCTGACACGTGGTGTACGTGGCCCAGCCAGCGGAGATGGCGTTGTTGGAGCAGGGTGAAGAGGCAGGGTATCTGGGCGTGGGCCTGGACCTCATTGTTGGTGACTCAGTCAGTCCACTTGATGTCCAGGATGCGTCTCAAGCTGTGAAGGTGGAAGGTGTTGAGACGCTGCTCTTGTCTGGAGTAGAGGCTCCAGGTCTTGCTGCTGTAAAGCAGTGTGCTGAGGCCATAGGCCCAGTGGACTGCAACTTTGGTGTGCATTATCAGCTTTCTGTTCTCTCAGACTCTCTTTGTCAGCCTGGCGAATGTTGAGGCTGCTCGTCCGATCCATCTGTTGATCTCGGAGTCTAGGGAGAGGCTGTCCATGATGGTGGAGCCAAGGTATGTAAACTCATGAACTATCTCCAGCTCGTAGTTTTTGATGGTAATGGCAGGGGTGTGCTCAACGCCTTGGCCCAACACGTTGGTCTTCTTCAGGCTGATGGTCAAGCTGAAGTCCTGGCAGGCTCTTGAGAAGCTGTCCATGAGGCGTTGCAGTTGCTGTTCAGAGTGTGTTGCCAGTGCCACGTCGTCTGCAAACAACATGTCCCTGATGAGTACTTCACGAACCTTGGTTTTCGCCCTCAGCCAGGACAGACTGAACAGCCTCCCGTCCGATCTGGTGTGGAGGTAGACACCATCAGTTGATGTTCCAAAGGCGTGCTGCAGCATGACTGCGAAGAAGATGCCAAACAGGGTGGGGGCAAGCACACAGCCCTGCTTCACACTGCTGCGGATGTTGAAGGCCTCCGAAAAAGAGCCGTCGAACTGAAAGACGCCCTTCATGTCTGTGTGGAATGACTGAACTATCCTGAGGAGCCTCAGGGGGCAACCAATTCTGGCGAGGATTCTAACGGGCCGTCTCTGCTCACGAAGTCAAAGGCCTTCGTAAGGTCAATGAAAGCGATGTAGAGTGGTTGTCTTTGCTCTCTGCATTTCTCTTGTAGCTGTTGAACGGAGAAGATCATGTCAATTGTAGAGTGTTCTGACCCGAAACCGCACTGAGACTCGGGATATACCCTTCCGGCTATTTTCTGCAGACTGTTCGGGACCACGAGGGTGAAGACCTTCCCAACGATGCTCAGCAAGGAGATTCCCCTGTAGCTATTACATTTGCTTCTGTCCCCTTTGTTCTTATATATGGTGACAATGTTGCAACCCTCATGTCTTGCGGCATTGCTCCCTCTATCCAGCACTGACACAGTAGTTCGTGCAGGTGGTTTAACAGGACGTCCTTTGCGCACTTGATGGCCTCTGGTGGAATGCCATCCAGTCCTGGTGCCTTCCCAGAGGGCAGGCTGTCGATAGCTTTACTCTGTTCTTCGGCAGTCGGCAATGCATCAAGTTCCTCCATGACAGGCAGGCTTTCCACGGCATCTAGCGCGCTGTCCGAGATGCTGTTTTCTCTGCAGAAGAGTTCAGAGTAATGCTCCACCCATCTCTCCATCTGCTTGCCTTTGTCATTGATGGTCTCGCCTGTTATGGTTTTCAATGGTGCTGTCTTGCTCTGGGTTGCCCCGATGGCTTTCTTGATCCCCTCGTACACTCCACGGATGTTGTCTGTGTCAAATGATGACTGAATGCTTTCGCAGAGTTGTAGCCAGTCGTCATTTGCACAGCGCCTGGCTGTTTCCTGGGCCTTGCTTCTTGCTGATCTTAGCGCTTGCAGTGTTGCCTGGGTGGGGTGGAGTTTGTGCTCTAGTAGTGCAACACGCTTTACCTCGATGACAACGGTGAGCTTACTTGAGCTCTTCCCGAAGGCCTTGAGTGCAGTGCTGTGGATAGTGTCCCTGAGAGAGTCCCATCTCTGCTGAGCATCTCCTTCTGGTGGGTCTGCAAGGAGAGCATCCTCCAGTGACCTGATGAACTCTGCAGCTTTGTCTGGGTGTTATGTCTTACTGGCATCGATGCTGGAGGCTTGGCCTAGTGCATCTTCTTCGGCCGAAGGCTGATCTTGCAGCAAACCAGAGAGTGATCCGTGTCGCAGTCGGCACTCTGAAAGGAGCGAGTCATGAGCATGTTTCTCAGTTGACGGTGTCTTGTGATTATCAGGTCTAGCTGGTGCCAGTGTTTGGAGCGGGGATGCCACCAAGACAGTTTGCACTGAGCTTTGGTCTGGAAGTAGGTGTTGGTAACACACAATTCATGGAGCATGCAAAGCTCGAGCAGTCGTTGCCTGTTGTCATTCATGCTGCCAATCCCATACCGCCCCAGGCAGCTTGGCCAGGAGTCGTGGTCGGTGCCGACTCTGGCGTTGTAGTCGCCAAGTAGCAGCAACCAGTCCTGACTTGGGATCTCCTGTATCAACATTGAGAGCTGGTCGTAGAACTTGTCCTTTGCGTCTTGTGTGGAGTAGAGGGTTGGGGCATAGACGCTGACAAGGTTGACAGGCCTGTCGGATGTGTGGAGTCAAAGTGAGAAAATCCACTCTGTCCCTTTTTCGCTAGGCTCTACCATCTTCAGCAGCGAGTTCTTCACGGCAAAGCCGACACCATGCTCTCTGGTCTCGTCTGAGCCCTTCCTCTGCCAGAAGAAGGTATAGTCTCTTTCACATAGGGTTCCCGATTCTCAGAGACGTGTCTCTTAGAGTGTTGCGATGTCCACTTCCAGTCTCGACAGTTCGTTGTTAATCACTGCTGTCTTGCGTGTGTTGCTGACCTCCCGAAGGTCATCTGATATTCCAGTTGTCATGGTCCATATATTCCAGCATCCTAGTCTGAGTGCTGGCTTCTTTCTTTGTCTTCTAGTTGTGCTTGGTGCAGCGTTTACAGTCCGCGGTTCGGGCTACTTGTATCCCTAAGCCCCGTGCACCCCGTGGAGCGGGCAGACCGTGGCGGGACAGCCCCTAACTGGCTGGGGGCTGCCCAGCTTGAGGCGGGGGGAAGCTGTCCAGTGAGACGCAACGGTCTCTCTCTCCATCGAAAGCAACCCCTGGCACCTTGCTCTACGCCAGTCGAGCACAGGCTTATAACCGATAGACTGCTGCTTTCCGTGTTGTGCTGTCGCGGTGAGGCGACGCTGGAGTGTCCTCTCCAGGGCGCAGGCTTGGGCAGGGTTGTATGGAGGACCGGCAGTTGCCCACGCTGCAAGTCTCCCCTCTCCACAACACCGATGTTGTCCAAGGGAAGGGCAAGGGCCGATACAGCTTGGCACCGGTGTCGTCGCAGGAGTTGCCAGAATGAGGTTGAAGGCAATGTCGGACTGCCTTAGGGTCTCCGGCTGTGGATTTGGCCTCAGGGTTTACTCCCGAAGCCTTTCCTATCAGTGGGTATGGCCGCAAGGCAGCGGAGGTTTGAAATCAGAGTTTCCCTCTCTTAGATGGACTGTCTTCCCAGGCTGACGAGCTCCACCTACCCGAAGCGCTGGTTTTAAGGCGCCAGAACCCGCCTTCGCCCCTTCTCCTATCAGTAGAAACAGTTCCACCGGGCTTGGAGGTTAAACCACACGAGAAGGCCGGGAGTTGGACTTGGTTGTCAGAGGCTATTTGAGGCGCATGCCGTGAGGAGCTTGAACCCACTACCACCCCTCGGCTTGACAATCTTGGAAGCAGGCTGCAGCACACGGCTATATAATAATAATGATTCACTTAACCCCAAATGTTATTGACTTTTCCGCTAACACCAAAAGAACCCTAAATGAAGGAATTGAATTGACTTTATTTCTTACATCCTTCACATACATGGGAATAAAAATCTTTACCTTACGTCTCCATCTAAATATGAAATCATAGTAATTTATAATAAATAGAACAGTCAATGTAATATAGAGTATACTCAAATCAGTGTGAGTTCATCAGTCTGATGGCCTGGTGGAAGAAGCTGTCCCGGAGCCTGTTGGTCCTGGCTCTTATGCTGCCGTACCATTTCCCGGATGGTAGCAGCTGGAATAGATTGTGATTGGGGTGACTTGGGTCCCCAGTGATCCTTTGGGCCCTTTTTACACACCTGCCCTTGTAAATGTCCTGAATCATGGGGAGTTCACAACTACAGATGCGCTGGGCTGTCCGCACCACTCTCTGCAGAGACCTGTGATTAAGGGAGGTACAGTTCCATACCAGGCAGTGATACATCCAGTCAGGATGCTCTCAATTGTGCCCCTGTAGAAAGTTCTTAGGATTTGGGGCCCATATCAAACTTCCTCAACCATCTGAGGTGAAAGAGTCGCTGTTGTGCCTTTTTCACCACATAGCTGGTGTGTACAGACCTCGTGAGGTCCTCGGTGATGTGGATGCTGAGGAACTTAAAGCTGTTCACCCTCTCAATCCCAGATCCATTGATGTCAATAGAGGACAGTCCATCCCCATTCCTCCTGTAATCCACAACCAGCTCCTTTGTTTTTGCGACATTGAGGGAGAGGTTGTTTTCTTGACACCACTGTGTCAGAGAGATGACTTCTTCTCTGTAGGCCACCTCATTATGGTTTGAGATAAGGCCAATCAATGTCGTATTGTCAGCAAGTTTAATTAGCAGATTGGAGCTGTGGGTGGCGACACAGTCATGGGTATACAGGGAGTAAAGGAGGGGACTCAGTACGCAGCCCTGAGGGGCTCCTGTGTCGAAAGATAGAGGGTTGGAGGTGAGGGAGCCCACTCTTACAACCTGCCGGCGATCTGACATGAAGTCCAGGATCCAACTGCACAAGGCAGGGTCAAGGCCGAGGTCTCTGAGCTTCTTGTTGTGCCTGGAGGGAATTATGGTGTTGAATGCTGAACCGTTGTCCAAGGACAGCATTCTCACATAAGCATCCTTCTTCTCCAGGTGTGTAAGGACAGTATGTAGAGCAGTGGCTATTGTGTTGTCTATCGATCGGTTGTGCTGGTAGGCGAATTGTAGGAGGTCCAGTGTGGGTGGTAGCAAGCTGCAGATGTAATCCTTGACCAGCTTCCCAAAGCATTCGCTTATTACTGAGGTGATTGCGAAAGGACGCCAGTCGTTCGGGCATGGTACCTTGGTCTCTTTTGGTACAGGGACAAAGGTGATTAAATCTTATAGTAAAAAAGCAAAATATTCTTCCGCGACAAATTTCTATAATAAAATTCACTGTTGTATTTCCCCAATAGTGATGACATAAAGACATATTAACAGAAATAAATTGTTTATTAGCAATTCTCATCTCATATTGCCATGCAACACCTACAATACACCATAAGTCAGTACCTCAGATGGTAGCAACGAGAAGAGGACGATGGGTGTCCTTAATGACGGACGCTGCCTTTTTGAGGCATCACCTTTTGAAGATGTCATGATGCGGTCCATGAAGTCCGCATTCCAGTTCACGGTCCGGTCCATGGACTCAGAACTCTGGGTCTTCCAGCTGTCCCTTGTTTTGGTTGAGTTAATCATAGGCACCTGATTCCCATCTTGGGGCTTGGAATATAAGTGGCCTTGGGGACAACTGTGGGCTATTGGTTTGTCTTGTCAAGATTTCCTGGGAGCAATCTGCTGGTGGAAGGCTAGAGCGGCCATTTGCCATCTTTAGGCCGTGTTGGAGAGCCATCGCTTCATGGAGCCTTGCTGTCAGTAGTTGGAACTGTCTTTGTGGTATGGATTCTGCTGTTTCCCGGGCCAGCTGAGTGGCTGTCAGCTACTCTGAGCTAGGTAGGGATCCGGCTGTTTCCGTAGCCAGCTGAGGTTGCTGGCTGAACTGTGACTTGGAGCAACCCCGATGCAGAGATGGAACTGTCTGTCATTATTTGGTGTTTGTGTCTTCTTGTCCTCGCCTCCGTGGAGTAAGTCAGGCCATTCTGCTGTTGCCCTGCGGGGTGGTCCTGTCTTTTCCTCTGTAGAGTAAGTCCAGCCGTTCTGCCATTACCCGACGGATGGTCCTGTCCCACCTTGGTGTGGAGATGAAGTTGAGTCCCAGCTTGAATAAGTATAAGTCCTGGCTCTATGTCTATGTACTGTCCTGTCTCATGTTGGTGTTGTGTTAAAGGTGAGTCTTGGCTTTTCGAAGGATAAGTCCCGGCTCCATATTGATGTACAGTTCCCAGTCTGTCTCTGAGCTCCAGCCTCCGAGTTATCAGCCTCCGCATTCCAAGAGCCAAGACCCCAGACGCATCCTGTCCTGTAGTCATGTCATATCCTTGCCTGATTCTGGGGTCCGAGCCCGAGGCAAGACCCAGGTCCTGGGTCCTTGTCCAGTCTCTGGCTCGGAGCCCAAGCCCAGGCTCCTAGCTCATAGTTCCTTGTCTGGGTTCCCTGTTTCTTGTCCGTGTCCTAGCCCAAGTCTGCTTTCTTGTCCCTGCTCCTTGTCTGTATCCTGTCACGTCCCTACTCTAGTCAGGTCCTGTTCCTTGTATTTCAGTGTCCATGTCTTGCATTTGGGTCCGTTCCCAACGCCCCCCCCCCCATTGTGACAGAAGGTGTGCTCGGTGCTGGGGAGGCCGGTTCTCGTGATGGAGCTGGCTGAGTTTCCGATCCTGTGCAGTGACCCCCTCCACACCACACGGTGATTGAACTAGTCAGGATGTTCTCCACGATACATCTGTAGAAATTTGCGAGTATCTTTGGTGATTTACCAAGCAAGTCTCTTCGAACTCCCAATGAAATATAGCCGCTGCCTTTGCAATTGCATCAATATGTTCGGCCCAGAATACCATCCTGCTCAGATTATATATGAATCCTGATTCAATTGTTGATTCTGAAAGGAATAACTGGCGTAAATTCAGGGGCAACTAGGGAAGGTCCGTTTCGTGTTGTGACTTCCTACTCCTGTCCGCACAACTTTGTTGGACGGAATTCAAGAAAGTTGTCCTAATCCTCTTAAAAATCCCATTTACACCCTGCCAGCACTCCCCAATAAAGTCTAGCTCTGCCTGAAGGCAAGCCACCGCTGTCTGGGGCACACGGCTATATACAGTAATTATTTGTTATCAGATAATCCAGTAACCCCAATTCATTACTGAATGAATTGATTGTATACCCCTATGTGTCCAATTTATTGGTACGTCATCAAGTCATTATGTTGGTGTATATTGGTACTGTGAACCATTAGGGTTTTTTCCCCTGGAAAAGTCAACAGTTTTGATATAATATATCATAACATATTGTGTGGGAATGTCTCCAGCTTTTCGTAGATTGATGTCAGTCATTAATCTCCGGACAAGGAGGCTGTCCCTCTCCTCTCGCCCTTTAAATGTTTCCGGGACTTCGCGTCTGTCCACAAGTCTCTGTTCTATGTTCTAGACTTGACCATGAGGAAGCTTTTGCTTTTCTCGGCTCTGCTGGTGGCCGTTTGCGCTCAAGGAGGTTTCGAGGGGTGAGTTCTTACCCCGTGGTAGTGCATTCCCTGGTATGGGTTTACAGATCAGGCTAGAAGGAGGCGGATCTAGGTGTGGGATTGTAATTATGCCTGAGACCATGTCCAACCTTGGCCGAGTTAATTTACCTCGGCTCGCTCAGAATGTAGGAAGACAGGGGGAGCAACAGGTGGACTGTAACGGCCCCGATCTCGCGAGTGCGTGAATGAGAGAGCCTAGGTCAGGGGTTCCCAAGCTGGGGAACATGGACCCCTTGCTTAACGTTGTTGGTCCACGGCATAAACAAGGTTGGGAACCCCTGGCCCAGATCACGCAGCGCTCGGACAGTCACAGAATCCACTGTTTGAAGGCAAGAGCTGGGAACAGACATCCGCATAATATGGAAGGATTCTGGAGACGAGCGCTTAGAATGCCAGGCCGAGTTCTGGGGAATAGGATTAGAATAGACAGCCAACACGGACATGGTGTTCCCGTGCTGTTTGACTTCTGATAATCTCTCTCGTATCCAAGTAGCCCAACCCCACAAGAAGCTTCGGGCGACCCAGCTAAGGCCAGAGCAGTGATCCGAGAGCCAGAGGCGGCCACTGGAGAAGTGGTCTGGCTGCCTCTCATTGCCCGTGACACAAGAGCTTCAGCAGATGCTGGAAATCCAAGCACCGCACACAAAATGCTGGAGGAACTCAGCAGCTCAGGCAGCGTCTATGGAAATGAATAACAGTCGACGTTTCGGGCCGAGACCTCGTTGTCCGCGGCCGCCTGTCTAACTGAACGACGGTGGCGCCACGGTGGTTCCCCCTGACATTGCGATCAGCCCAAGGATCCAGTCCAGACGAAAGGCCTCCACCCGAAACCCCGACTTTCCAGATCCTTCCACCATTACAGATGCTGCCCGACCCACTCAGTTCCTCCAGCATCTAGTTTGTCTCCCTGCGTTCGGGCATGGGCAGTCTCTTGTCTAGCGGAATGTCTGATGAAATGAAAGACATCGCCAGATTTATTGGTCCAGAATAACTAATTTAAAGAATTTGAATAATGAAATAACGAGGCCAAAGAATCAGAATCAGGTTTAATATCCCTGACATATGTCTAGAATGTGTTGTTTTGCGGCAGCAGTACATAAAACCGAACGATGAAATAGAAATATATACAAAATGAGTAAGTAGTGAAGAAAGGGCAAACATCGCGAGGTGGTGTTCACTGGTCAGAAATCTGACGGCGGCGGGGGAGAAGCTGCTCACAAAGGGTTCAGGCCCCTGTACCTCCTCCCGGACGGTCGTGACCAGCACGTCCCGTGTGCGGCGCCAGCTCAATGTCGGATCAAGGCGTCGCCTTTCCGCGGCATCGCCTTTTGAAGGTGTCCCGGGCGCTGGGGAAGCTTGTGCTCGCGATGGGGCCTCCTGAGTCTGCAGCCCTCCGATCCCGTGGCGTGGCCCCTCTGTACATCAAAGTACCTCACGGTGAAACAAAACAACATTTCGTAACACACACTCACTCCGTCAAAGAGGAAGCTTAACGAGGATATTTACAACTGAAGTGTGGAGCTTGGGATTTGAGCGGGCCGATTCCAGATCTTAAATATTAACAGTTGAAGACAGGACTGGCCATGAGAGGGAAATTACTCTTAACGGGCCAAACAACAGTAGAGGGATGAGAGGCGGTGTTATGGGATTGGGGAGATCACAGTGGGAGGGTGGGATCTTGGTAAAATGGTAGGCTCCCATTCTTTATAGTTCAGAACAGAGCAGGTGCGACTGTGAAATCCTGTTGCTGCTTGGTGTGTTTGCAGAGATCAGGTGCTCCGCATCACACTCAGAGATGAGGAACAAGCCGGTCTGGTGATGTCCATGGAGGAACAAGACCATCTCCAGGTAAGGCCATCTTCACCTGTGGCTGGGTTAGCAAGTGTCTGGGAACCAGGCGTGAAGCGCCCCTTGCCCAGTGAGTGGGAGCCCTGTTGTGATCTTTTCACCAGCCGAGCTCGGTCCTTCAGCGCTGTTCCAGCCAGGCTGGCAGTGGCCCAGGTTCGGCTACCAGAATCCCCCTTGGTAGAAAACAAAATCACCTGAGACACCTGACATGAGGGATATGGGCGGCCACTATCGCCTGCGTGTTACACTCGCCGCCTGATGCTTGGTCGGTCCTGTTGGGATTGGTACCGCTGAAACAGCGGAACCCTTTGTATGCTGCTGCCGAATAATCTCATTACATCATAGAACATAAGAGCAGAATTCAGTCATTCGACCAGTCGAGTCTGCTCCGCCAGTTCACACATTCAGGATATTTACAAGGACAGGTGTGATAAAAGGGCCCGAAGGGTCATTAGGGACCCGAGTCTCCCCAACCACAAGCTGTTCCAGCTGCTACCATCCAGGAAATGCTACCGCAGCATAAAAACCAGAACCAACAGTTTCTTCCACCAGGCCATCAGGCTGATGAACTCACGCTGACACAACTGTATTTCAATGTTTTATTGACTATCCTATTGTACATACTATTTATTATAAATTACTATAAATTGCACATTGCACATTTAGATGGAGATATAACGTAAATATTTTTACTCATGTATATGAAGGATATAAGTTATAAAGTCAATTCAATTCAATTCATGGCTGATTTATTATTCCTCTGAACCCCATTCTCGTGCCTTCTCACCGTATTCCCCCGGGATCAATACCAATTTCCCCCGGGATCAATACTGTATTCCCCCAGGATCAATAAGGTATGACTATGGCTATGACTATGTAACCTTTCACATCCTTACTAATCACGGACCTATCAACCTCCCAATGACTTAGCTACCTGTGACAATGAAATCTATAGGTTCACCACCCTCTCGCTAAAGAAATTCTTCCTCATCTCTCTTCTAAAGAGATATCCCTCTTTTCTGAGGCTGCACCCTCTTGTCCTAAACTCCCCCCCCCCCATGACTGTTGAAACATTCATGGATCTGACCAGAAGGATATTTGGCAGTTCATACTGGGAGCTGGTCGATATAGTCATACTTTACTGATCCCGGGGGAAATTGGTTTTCGTTACAGTTGCACCATAGATAATTAAATAGTAATAAAACCATAAATAGTTAAATAGTAATATGTAAATTATGCCAGGAAATAAGTCCAGGACCAGCCTATTGGCTCAGGGTGTCTGACCCTCCAAGGGAGGAGTTGATATAGCCCACAGTATGGTCATAGTGACATCCTAAGGAATGTAAATTATAATGTAAATTCCGTATTTGTTCTTCTTCACCCCCCCCCCCGACCCAGCTTGACATCTGGCGGAGTCCCGTCAAGACCGATCTCACCATGGATGTCCATGTTCCTCAAGGGAGCCTTCAGTCCTTCAAGGTGTTCCTGGAACACAATGGCATCGAGTATTCAACAATGATTGAAGACTTGCAGGTACAGCAGTGAGCCAAGCTGTGAGAAAGAGGGTTTCAAATAGTTTCAGTGGCCTGTGCTAAAGGAGAATCAGAATCGTACTTATTTTCACTGACGAACCTTGAGAAATACGTTGTATCGCGGCAGCAGTACAGTTCAAGACATAAAAAATTACGATGAGTTATGGAAAAAAAATGCAAAAGAGGACTAACAAGGTAGTTCTGTTCGTGGGCTTGGGGACCTTTTAGAAATCTGATGGAGGGGAATAAGTAGTTGCTAAAACTATTAGGAACTATACAACGAGCAACTCCTGAATGTGTGTGTGAGAGAGAGAGACACACACACACACGCAGATCAGGTGTGTGTTTCAGTGCACTGGGAATGTGTGAGTGTGAGAGAGAGACACACAGATCAGGTGTGTGTTTCAGTGCGCTGGGACTGTGTGTATGTGGGAGAGAGTGTGAGAGAGAGACACATACGCAGATCAGGTGTGTGTTTCAGTGCGCTGGGAATGTGTGTGTGTGTTGTGTGTGTGTGAGAGAGAGAGATAGACACACACAAATAGGTATGCATTTCAGTGAGCTGGGAATGTGTGTTTGTGTGTTGTAGAGAGAGGTGGGTCAGTGTAGGATGCATTCAGGATTAGACTGGGCTTTTGCTGGGATAGAGATGATGCTTTAGAAAAGAATTATTGTTCCGATATTGAACTTAATTTCGCTTCCCTTCCAACATCATTCAGACAAATATTGTGGGGGCTTTGGTGCTACGGTGTCAGAGTTTGAAAGGCCTGTACAAATCCACATTTCATCTTTTAGGTGATGATCGACAGTGAGAAAATTGAAGCGGAGCAGTCAACCCTGATGGAACTCACCTCTTCCACCTTCAACTACGGCCAATACCACACTCTGGAGGAGGTGTGTACACACTCGGGAAATTGCTTCACATTTGTCTGCTGAAGAATAGCGACACTGCAATGGGGGAAGGGGATGCCAGGGGAGGGCTACACTGGTAGATAGAGTACTAGCACCAGGCTGCTTCTGGCGCCTTTGGTCAGTATGTGACGTTACTGTAGATCCAAACTCCAGGGTCATAGAACTGTACAACAGGGGAACAGTCCAACTTGTCCACGCCAAATCAGGTGCCTTATTGAATTAGTCCCATGTGCCCTCGCATTGGCCAATGTCTCTAAATCTTTCAGTCCAAAGCAGGTGGAACAAGAGTATTAAATAACTGGTAAAAGTAATTGGTGTGTAAGATCCACTCTCGTGATTAGCGTTAAGAGTTCAATTCCCGTCATTATCTGCAAGGAGTTTGTACGTTGTCCCATGACCATGTGTGTTTCCTCTGGTTGCTCCAGTTTCCTCCCACATTCCAAAGACCTACGGTTAGGGTTAGTAACTTATCGACATGTTATGTTGGCGCCAGAAACGCGGTGACACCTGTGGGCTGCCTCAAGTATATCCTTGGACTGTGAGGGTCATTGACGCAAAACAATGCTTTCCACATGTTGTTTCAATGTAAATGCAATCAGTAAAACTTATTTTTCTGCGGTCTGTTGGGTATCTAGAGCAAAATTCGACACCACTGTCAACTTACCTATTCGAATTGCCAGCCTCTGGTTAGATTGATTAGTATATCCTCACCCAGAAAACATTTAGAAAAGATCCAAAGCGCATTTATTATCAAAGAATGTATAAATTATGGCCCTTGAGATCTGTCTGCTTACAGGCAACCACAAAGCAAGAAATTCAAATAACCCAAATTTTAAAAAATCCACTGCGCAGAGAAAGAGGGAGGTGAAAAGCACATTGTGCGAACAATAGAAGGAAGCCCACAGCATCGCGAGCCAGACGAGTCCCAGCTTTGCCCTGGGCACCCAGAGTGGGTCCAGGCCAAGCCCTGGTCCCCAGTTTTCACACCAGTGGCGTAGAAACGCGCAGTAGCTGGCTCCGTTCACAGCCGCAGTGAAGGAATGAATGGAAGAGCGAGCAAAATCAGCCTAACCCTTGCCTCCGTACCCGACACTCGGGGCTTCGAGTCTATCTGGGCCGACGTTGAAATTGTCCAGCCTCCAAGCAGTTCCACGTTCTAGAGCTGTGATCCTGCTGCCCCGATACGCCTGGGCCACCCCGCCCGAAGCTGTCTCAATCACACCACATCGGCTCAGCGCTTCCATCAATCCAACCTCGTGCCCGGGTTCGGTGGACGGGCATGAAAACTCTTCTGCGTTGACTGCTCTCCAAGTCACTCACTCCATCTCCAGTGGCAATACCAACACCGTTCGAACTCATTGGCCTCGCAATGCCCTCGAACCAGCCTCGCCTCCTTTCAGTCTGTGGTGATAGTGCACCACAATTTGCTTCATGAAAGATGTTATAAGTTGTGTTTTTAGTTGATTCTCTTGCCTTATGATTTACTAGTATGCTGTCACACATCTTCAGTAGCCAAGAGTACTGCCGCAGACCACTGCTTAATGCGTTGAACTTAGTCGTGGACTGAATATGTGTTAGTGTCTGAAATCCAACATCACCCCTCCCCAAGGCAACAGAGGCTGTGATTCCAGGTCAAGTTTTTCTCTCCTGTTAGTTTCCTTTCCGTGTTCCTCCAACAATCCAAAAGCATTCTCTGGTGCATGTTCCTCTTCCCACACTCATGTCTGGCTGATCCACACACCCACATATTCCATCCCAGGTCTTTGCCTTTTCAACTGATCACCCAGCCTCAGGCCCCTGTTTAATCTCATTCACAGAAAGCACCAACCCTAACCTGGTCTGGCTGTCCCGCTCAGCTAGGGCAGGGGATCTGGGGAGGTTAGCAGCCTCCCCATTGATGACCTTTCATATAGTGGTTCTTGTTTCAACTACCTTCATGTGATTTTTTAAAAAAAGGCCTTCCCAGAGAATGTTTTGGCACCAAGGAAAGAAAAATTTTCCTACATTCCATCTCCACGGTGGAGGTCAGCCCATCTCCTGGCAGATGAACACAGGATTGGGTGGTCTCCTCGCTGGGACTTGCTGGGACTCGCAGGGGATCATTCCTGCTTTCCTCAGCTGCACCTCCATAAACCAGCTTCAGTTATTGATCATTATTGGTTTATTATTATTATGTTGTGAAAAGATTTTGTTTGCATGACATCCAGGCAGATCAGGCCTCCAACGAGGCAGAAGAAAGACAGACAGAATGCAGAGTATAGGGTCGCAGTTACAGAGAAAGTGCTGAGTAGGTTGACAAATAAAGTGTCAGGGGTCATGACAAGGCAGACTGGGGAGATCAGGAGTTCCTTTGTTAATGTTTGGGAGGGCCACTGAGGAATCTGACAAGAGCAGGGTAGACACTGCTTTCAAACTTTTGTATTGTCTCCCAATGGAAGAGTGAGACGAGACAATGACTAGGATGGGAGGGGACGAGACTAGGGTGGCCGTTTTCCTGAGGCAGTGGGAAGTGTAGGCAAGTCAGTGGAAGGGAGGCTGGTTTTTGTGATGGACTAGACTCTGTAATTTCTTGCAGGCATGAGCAGATCGGTTTCCACACTGAGATGCGATGCGTCCGATTAGGAAGTTTTCATTGGCTCACTGTAAAGACATATAGCCCATTTCCAGCCTCCATTCTAATCCTGGATAGTCAGACTTCTGTTCAGCTGTTCAGACCCCACCCAATTTATCTCCTCCGTGTGACAGAGTTCTGAATTACCCCTATGAACTATGCTCTTGGAAAAGAGAGAGAGGTGCCCAACACAGACACCCTGTTAAAAAGAGACAGAAAGAAAGAGTGAGAGGCGAAGACTGCTCACAGCATGTTTACACTTTCTACAAGGACATTAGCCACTTCCAAGTTCTTACAGAGAGAGAGAAGGGAGGAGCTGTTTGATGGACAGCTAGTATTCAGCACAGTGAGATGAATAGAAGGTCAGATGATAGACCTGGAGGCACATGGTTTTGGACACTGAATAAGCTTGGTTGTGCCCACAGAAAAAGTGGGTTTTGGAGGATCGATCAGTGGCTCCTGCGCTGTGAAAAGGGAGTGACTGGTGGGGAGTTATTTGTGTGACCAACCCTCACCTGGGTTGATAATTCCACCACAGAAGAATGGTCCCCTTTGTTGTGGTCACAGTCAGTGACTTCTAAGGGATTTCAGAGGACAACGGGAAGATTGATGGCGTCAGCTCACCTGAAGACTCAAATCTCTCCTTCTCTCTCTCTCCATCACTACTCAACTCAATACCATGAACTGAACTGAACTTTACTCATCATCGTAAGACTACCTATTTACCCCTAGAATTGAAGAAGCTTGGTTTTCATATATTTCCACACTTATTTATATATATATAATCATTGCTAACCTGTCTGATATCCACATTTATATTACTGTATTGCATAGTTACTAATAAGTACCATTCGTTAGTAGCAATACCAGACTTCAAAGTGTTTTCCATCTCTGCTGGTTCTTTAACCCGTCACGGGGTATGTGATATCCGCTCTGTTTCCCTCCCCAGGCTCAATGCCTTGTGGACAACCTGGTTTCAAGACTTAAAATGTATTTTCCTTTGTGGTTAATTTTTAATCGTCTCTCACTTTTGTTGCAGATCTATTACTGGATGGACAGTATGGTTCTTGAGTTTCCTGAGTTGGTTCAGAAGCTGCAGATCGGGACATCGTTCGAGGGCCGCCCACTCTACGTGCTGAAGGTATGGGGAAGGCTGACAGCGAGGTAGTGTGACCAAACACACTTTATCAATAGACCCAGAGGGTCAATGCCATTCCAGATCACCTCCCCATTGATGAACTTTTATATAGTGGTTCTTGTTTCAACTACCTTCATGTGATTTTAAAAGAAGGCCCTCCCAGAGAATGTTTTGGCACCAAGGAAAGAAAATTTTCCTACAATCCATCTCCCCGATGGAGGTTGCCCCATCTCCTGGCAGATGAACACAGGATTGGGTGGTCTCCTCACTGGGACTCGCAGGGGGTCGTTCATGCTTTCCTCAGCTGTACCAACTCCCCGTCGTCATGTCTGAAATATCCTCTCGGACCGCTGTTCTCGTTGTAACCACCTCTCCTCTTGGGCAGTTCAGCACCGGAGGAAACCAGCGCCCTGCCATCTGGATCGACAGCGGAATCCACGCCCGCGAGTGGGTGTCCCCCGCCAGCGCCATTTGGATGGCAAAGAAGGTAATGGATGGTTCATTGGGAGCGTGCGTGGCGGTGGGGCCAGACGCGTGTGTGACAAGTAACGGACAGTTCATTGGGAGTGTGCAAGGCGGTGGGGCTAAACGTGCACATGACAAGTAACGGACAGTTCATTGGGAGCGTGCAAGGCGGTGGGGCCAGATGCGCGTGTGACAAGTAACGGACACTCATTGAGAGCGTATGAGGCAGTGGGGCCAGACGTGTGTGTGACAAGAAAAGGACAGTTCATTGGGAGCGTGCAAGGCGGTGGGGCTAAACGTGCACATGACAAGTAACGGACAGTTCATTGGGAGCGTGCAAGGCGGTGGGGCCAGATGCGCGTGTGACAAGTAACGGACACTCATTGAGAGCGTATGAGGCAGTGGGGCCAGACGTGTGTGTGACAAGAAAAGGACAGTTCATTGGGAGTGTGTAAGGCAGTGGGGCTAAACGTGCACGACAAGTAACGGACAGTTCATTGGGAGCGTGCGAGGCGGTGGGGCCAGACGCATGTGTGACAAGTAACGGACACTCATTGGGAGCGTGAGTGGTGGTGGGATCAGATGTACATGTGACAAGTAAAGCGAATTTTTACCTTTCCTGCTGGTGTCTTGTTCAGTCTCACTGTTTGCCGAGTATTGTCTGCTGAGCCTCTCTACCTGTTTTCTTTACTTTGTCCGTGTCTCTCTTCTGCTGTTGTGTTCCTCACCAATGGATTTCCCCAGGGGTTTAATGGTGCCACAATACCGACCTGTATATGCCAGGAATATCCCTGCCCCTCTGGAGCATCAGGTCTGCTAGTGTTAGTCCGACTTTAACCCAGGACCAGAAACCACATGTCTTCTCTTTCTCTGACAGATCTCTAATGACTACGGCCAGGATCCCTTCATCACCTCACTGTTGCAGAAGATGGACATCTTCATGGAGATAGTGGTGAACCCTGATGGCTATGTATACACATACACAAAGGTCAGTAAGACAGGCTTCCTGCTTGATCGTTTAGCCTTGTTGTAAGTTACCCCTGGAGCAGGCAGTATGGTTATCCATTGCAGGCACTGACCACCACACCCCCACCTCCATCACTTTTCACCTTATTGTCAGCGCGGAGGGCTGATCAAACGGGTAAGGGTTCAGGAAGTCCAACTGCCTGGTGATTTATCACATTTTAACCCAACCTCAGAAAATGAGCAGAGAACAGCTGCCACAAATTCTCTCACTCGTTCACCGGTGAATGTGGCCAGGAGTCCTCCATCTTGTGAACCTTATCTGCTGTCTTTATAGTTCCAGAGAAGCTGCTCTCACTCTTGTGAAATGATTTGGAATATTCAGAGCCTGTAAAAGCTATGAAAACTGGTGTCTCTTTCTCTTATCTCTGCTCTGCCCAGGCAGTTTCATGAACCTCACCATTCTTGAAATTTTGTTTGGTTGCCATTAAGATTCAAGGTTGTTTAATGTTATTTCCTGTGCACGTGTAAAGGAGGGCAAAATAGTTGTTACTCAGAACTGATGCAGCACAAAGAAAACACACGAAAGATAAAGAACTCAATAATAATACAAAAGCACACAATAAATATGAATACATGTGTTAGCTTATATACACAGATTGATTGTATGCCCATAAAGTGTCGCTAGGCTGTCTATCAGGTGACTGACAGGAAATAATAACCTAGTGGTGGAGGTGTTGATCAGTCTTACTGCTTGGGGAAAGTAACTGTTTTTGAGTCTGGGGGTCCTGGTGTGGATGCTACGTAGACCCCTCCCTGATGAAGTGGGACAAATAGAACAGGTATGGGATCCTTCATGATGTTACTGGCTCTTTTCAAGATGGCCTCATGACAAGGCCGTAATACGGTGCCCTGTGGCTCTGGATGCCGTGAAATTCATTATGAAACAGAAAATGTTGGAGACACTCAGTAGGTCAGACACGTCTGTGGAAGAGGAAGCAGATTTAGTTCAAAGCCCTCTCCACTGCCACAGACGCATCCCTCTCACTCATTTTTCACCTGAAGCATTAATCCCATTTCTCCCTGACCCGAACATTCCCAGTTCATTTCTTTTCATTGAACTGACCCAATCTGAATTGAAAAGAATTTTGTAATATTGAGCAAAAAAACCTGTTGGAGGAGCTGAACAGATCAGGCAGCATCTGTGGAGGGAAATGGACTGTTTCATGTCAAGACCTTCATCTGGATCAAATTTCCCTCCAGATTCCGGCATCTGCTGCGTTATGTCTCTGTAATACTTGGACTTTACTGGGGCACTTTAGATCCAGTATTGTGTAAGAAGAAAGGGTTAATTGATGACTATGGGGCAATTAGGGAACAGTGATCACAATATGAATATCATATACAAATTCAAAGTGAATTAATTCTATTGAAAACACAAGAGATTCTGCAGATGCTAGAAATCCAGAGCAACACACAAAATGCTGGAGGAACTCAGCAGGTCGGGCAGCATCGATGGCAATGTTTAAACAGTCAATGTTTTAATCCAAAACCCTTCATCAGGACTGGAAAGGGGGAGGAAGCCAGAATAAAAAGGTGGGGGGAGAGGAAAGAGCCTAGCTGGAAGATAATAGGTGAAGCCAGGTGGGGTGGGGGGGTGGGGAAGGTCAAGGGCTGGAAAGGAGAGGAGAGTGGACAATAGGAGAAAGGGAAGGAGGAGGGGACCCAGGGGGAGGTGATAGGCAAGTGAGAAGAAGTCAGAGTGTGGTATGGAGGAAGGGGGAGGGCAAATTTGTTCACCGGAAGGAAAAATCGATAATTCCATTGAAAACTAAGGTGCTAAATACATAGAAAAAAAACTACTGAGGGACGAGGTGTGAATTGAGTCTGACAGAATGGAAAATTACATTAAAGGTCATGACAGTGTACTGGCAATGAGTAATGTTTAAAGATTTAATACATCGTTGACAAGTAGTCATACTGATTGAAAACAAAACTAAAATCCACTTAAGCCATCTTGATAAACGAGGAAGATTCATTAGATCAAAGGAAAAGGCTGTAAAATCATAAAAACATGTAGCTAGAGAATTAGGGAGATGGGTACTAGAGCATCCCTGCGGATGACAACATCCTTGTGAGGTCAAAAGACAAACACTGTGGTTTCCTGATGACTGGGTATTGGTATTCTTTGAGCTGAGAATAGAATTTACAACATTGCTGTCTATTTACTGATGGGATGAGTATCTTGTGTTCTTTCTAGAACCGAATGTGGCGCAAGACTAGGTCCGTAATTCCTGGAAGAAAATGTGTTGGGGTTGATGCCAACAGGAACTTCGATGCTGGCTTTGGAGGTTTGTGAGCTGATTTTTAAAAATTCCTTGTCTCCTCAACAGCCTTATTCTACTAGTTAAAGTCTACTTTTGTGACTTAAAGGATGTGCTTTTCAGTAAAGCTGATGCTTTTGCAGTGTGTTTTGAGGAAAGTTCGAAGTGCCTTAAAATAAGAACAAGGCTGGACAAGATCAGTATTATCTGGAGAGCCATTGGGCCACTGTAGCCATCACTATTGTGTCTAATCCTGTCTTAATCCAACAGTGAGAGTTGTAATTGTGGAAGTATGAATGGACCTTACACAGGGTCTGGTGGTTTGGGTGAAAAGGTGGCAGAAGAAATGTAATGCTGAGAATTATGAGGAACTTCATCGTAACGAACAGAGTGAATGGTTGAATAGAGATACAGAACCATACAAAGTTTGGAATATATATGCAGAGTTCATTGAAAGTGATGTTGCAGGTTGAGAAATTGGGTTTATAAGTATGTAAGATCCTAGTCTTTAAAAACAAAGGCACAAAGCCCAATAGAAATTAAATCATAGTGAACCATTAGAAAACACAGGTTCAACTCAGTTCTAGGTGCTACACTCAAGGAAAGATGTGAAGTCTTTGGAGAGGATGCAGAAAGGATTTGTCAGAATGAATTTGTCTCAGGTTCAGGCACTTCAGTTGTACACTGAAGAAGCTCTTTAGATCTTCAGGACCATACGATGTTGTGAGGAGATTTGACAGAAACCACAAACTGTACAGACATAACAGATAGAGTTTAACTATTCCATTGGCAGCAGGATTAAGCACCAGAAGACATAGAATAAAGGTGATTTGTGAAGAAACAATAGTGACTATTTTACAGTAATGGTTAGGGGTACACATTGCCAGGGCAGCAGTGGGGGCAGATTCTGTTGTAAGTTCAAGTTCAAGTTTAATTGTCATTTAACCATACACATGAATACAGTCAAACGAAACAGTGTTCCTCCGGGGCCGAGGTGTAAAACACAGTACCAACAGTCACACATGCCGCACATATCATTATGATAGGTGAAAAACACAGTTACAGAACAAGTAATAACCTAGCTCAGGTCCCTGTGTGTCATGGCCTGTAGTTTGATGGTGCGTGGATGTTGTCTTGGAGCCATGTTTCTGCAGAACAATCCCATAGCAGTTTCTCATTTCACACAAGTGCAGCTGCAGGTGAACTACAATCCAGCTAGTGTCAAAAGAGTTGAATCTTAATGGAAGTAACATGAATGGCTATGGGAAGTGGCCAAGAGAGTGTGACCAGCTGGATTGTTTTGTAGATCTGATTTTGTAGAATTCTTGTTTATTTATTTTTTATTTATTTAGTGATACACCGCAGAGTTGACCCTTCCAGCTCTTCAAGCCACACACTGCCTCAGCAGCCCCGATTAACCCTAACCTAATCTCAGGACAATTTAGAATGATCAATTAACTTACCTGGTATGTTTCTGAACTGTGGGAGGAAACAGGAGCACCCAGGGGAACCCACACACCCCACGGGGCGAATGTATAGAGACCCAACTTGTAATAGCATTGTGATAAAGGAAATTCAACAGTCTTAATACCCTCTTTCTTGCTGTAACCATTCGATAATTCTGTAATATGAGGGAAATCTCAGCTAGACTGACTCGGAATTGATTTCAGAAAGCAAGGCTAGTTAGAGATGGGCGTTAAATCTGTTGGCCCACACCCCATGAACGTGTAATAGAATTCAAACAGTGAATCACATTGAATGCAGCTGACTAACCGGACAAGAAATTCCAGGTTCACACAAATGGATGGTGGACATCATCACCTGTGATGGCACTCTCAGGAGAGGAGGAGGTAAGTAAGACTGCCAGCCATGTGCTTGTGTATTTGTGTAAGGATTGATCGTGCCTGCGGTTCTGGTGACAGGTCCTGGAACCAGCAGCAATCCGTGCAGGGAAACATACCGAGGACCATATGCCAACTCTGAAGCTGAGGTCGCAGCCATTGTGAACTTTGTGCAGACCCACAGAAACATCAAGAGCTTCATCACCATTCACAGTTACTCTCAGCTCCTCATGGTCCCCTTTGGGTACAAGTGTGAGGAACCCATTGATTACCCGGAGCTGGTAAGTCAAACCTTACAAATATTGATGAATTCTTCATTCCCCGTCGTTCTTTCTCACCAAACCATAATTTTTATCTTTCCTTCATTTCCATTCTCCAGTCAGCCACTGCTTTTTACAGCAGAGGGGGAGAGGTTTGGTTTGGTGAGGCTAAGCACATCAGTTAATGCTTCTGAGCATACAATGATATATTACAATGTTGTCCTGTCTTGTGTAGGAGACATGATACAAGCAGTGAAATGGACCTGTTCAACATTCCCCTTCTCAATCCAGGGATTCAGAAACCAATGTTAGTGTCTCTGGTCCAATACCGTGGGAGATGGTCATCTCAAATTTGACCACAAATTGACCCAGTAGTCCACTGGCTGACCTGTTTGGAGGTTGCTCCTTGCTGCTTTTGCCTACTGAATTATTATGAGGGTTGGAGTGGATGGGAAAGGAATAAGCAATGTCCAATTATTTAGTGCATTACCAAAACACCTTCTTCAATGATTTGTTGCTGCCCATTACCCCGCTGGCATTTAGGGCAGCAATGAAGGTCCCTCCATCTCTGGTGGCGTTCAGGGATTCCTTCATCGTGTCAGTAGCTTCCTCTTGGTTTTCACTACAATCAATGATGCAATTCCCATGTGGAGACTCAGGAATACCATCACACTGAGATGTAGAAGGATTCTTCGTTGCTGTTTCCGTAACAATTTTGTTTGACCAGTCAGGGTTGTTAGCCCTGAGCTGAACCCTGGAACACAAGGGACCAGTGGACCACTCTTAGTCTATCCTCTATCCTTTGACCTGTTTGGCATGTGTGACCATACCAAGAGCCAAAGCATAAAACCCTGACTCCCGTCAACATAGCTCTCTGGGTCACTGAGGCAGGCAAGCCTCTAAACCTGATGACAAGGTTGTGGTCTTCCTGGAGGTTCTTCAGTGGAGGATGCTGTAAAGACTCACTGCCTCACAGATAAATTAAACGTTATGAAATGGACTGTTTATTAATAACGGACCACGACATCAAGTTTCATTTGGGGCTATCTTTGCCTCTAAGTTAGAAGAATCGGAAAGTTTTCAGGCCCGTTCCAGTGACTTAAGCAGAGTACAAATTCATGTGGTACTGGAGTAACAAGGATGATGTTGCTCGGCTGAGATGCTGAGAAGCCCTCAACCATCAAGCTCCTGAACTGGTGTGGATCACTTCACTCACCCCAACACCAAATTAATTCTGCAACCTATGGACTCACTTTCAAGGAGGGACTTTACAAATCATGTATGCAATATTTATTATTAATTGTCTATTTATTTAGTTTCCCCCTTTTTGTATCTGCACAATTTGTTGTCTCTTGCACATTGGTTTTACCCACCTTTGCTTGTATGCTTCAATTCTATTGTATTTCTGTGAATGCCTGCAAGAAAATGAATCTCAAGCTGCATGTGGTGACATATATGTACTTTGATAATATTTTGAACTTTGTATTGAAGGACTGTTGGCTAAATTTGAAAGATCGTATGGTGCATTTTTGAAGGAAAGCAGGGAGCTCTGACTCTTGGCTAACATTAATCTTTCAACTGTCACCAGCATGGGATTGAAAAGTGGAAATCTTGGCAGCTGCATTTACCTACAAAATCCCAGGACTTACAGAAAGTAACTGGAGATTCAAAAATCTTCCCTCAGCACAATCCTACCTAAACAGTGGTAATTCTTTGCAACCCAAGTATGATACAGTCATCTGGTCAAAATACGTACTTGTGGTACATAAAGAAATGGAATAATTTAAAACTTTGAATAGACAAATGCTGTTTTGCTGATGGCAAATCTGTACCATGCAAAGTGAAAATCTAACTAATATCACACATCAATCATTTTATGGCCCCTGTTTTCCTCTTCACTCCCTATTCCGTTGCAATCCCAAATTTTAACGGCTCTACAATTGATCTTCCTGCTGCTCTATAAAGACCAGCTATTTCCATCAAGCAGACCATTCCCCTCAGCATAATAATATCTCAAGTGAGCAGAAAAAGGTTAAATGTTACATGGTTTGAAGCTTGATGGAGGTGTACAGAATTAATGGCAATGGGATGGTCAAAGCACTGTTTGATGTGCTAAGTGATAATATCAGTCTCATCTACAACCTTCTGTGAACTGGTTTATGATGGTGCAAATGACTTAAACCCATAGTTGCTGGATTGATGCAGGCCAGATTTCTCAGTCTGTGGGTCAGCCTGTGCTCAACAGGCAATATTGTTTATTTGTGAAGGTGTGCTTTTAACTTCAATTTACTGCTTTTAACTGAAGACTGGCTCTTAATTGAATCGATATCTGCTCTGTCCACATAACTCCAGAGTACTCCCGAACACTGGCACTGCAAAGCATTGTGTTAACTGCTAATCCACTGTAATTCAATAGGTAGATTATATCAATCGATTGAACAGTTCAATACAGATTGGGAGAATGGACAGGAAAGTTGCAAATGAAATACAATGTTGGAAAATGTATGGTCTGGTCGTGCACTTTGGTAGAAGAAATAAAAGTGCAGACTATTTTCTAAATGGGTAGAAAATCCAAAAACCTGAGCTGCCAAGCGACTTGGGAGTCCTTGTGCAGAACACCCTGAAGGTTAACTTTCAGGTTGAGTCACAGACAATGTCTCAACTTGCGTATTGTGAACAGTTTTGGGTTCCTTATCTAAGAAAAGATGTGCTGGCGTTAAAGAGGGTTTGGAGGAGGTTCAGAAGGATAACTCTGGGAATGAAAGGGTTTTGGGCTCCTTATCTAAGAAAAGACATACTGGCGTTAAAGAGGGTTCAGAGGAGGTTCAGAAGGATAATTCTGGGAATGAAAGGGTTATCATATGAGGAACATTTGATGGCTCTGGGTCTGCACTCGCTGGAATTCAGAAGGATCGGGGGTGGGGGGGGGAGAGAACTCATTAAAACCTTTCAAATGTTGAAAGGCCTAGGCAGAGTAGATGTGGAAAGGTTGTTTCGCATGGTAGGGAAGTCTAGGACAAGAGGGCACAGCTTCAGGATGGAGGTGTGTCCATTTAAAACAGATGCAGACAAATTTCTTTAGCCAGAGGGTGGTGAATTTGTGGAATTTATTACCACAGGCAGCTGTGGAGGCCAGGTCATTGGGTGCATTTAAGACAGAGATTGATAGGTTCTTGATTGGACATGGCATCAAAGGCTATGGGGAGAAGGCCGGGGAGGAGAAAAA
The DNA here is from genome assembly GCF_963921235.1 of Mobula hypostoma. Taxonomy (NCBI): domain Eukaryota; kingdom Metazoa; phylum Chordata; class Chondrichthyes; order Myliobatiformes; family Myliobatidae; genus Mobula; species Mobula hypostoma. The sequence continues at coordinate 57,693,281 of NC_086116.1, read as the reverse complement.
AAAAAGGATCAGCCATGATTGACTGGCGGAGTAGACTCTATGGGCCGGATGGCCTAATTCTGCTCCTATGTCTTGCGGTCTTATATAAGGTATATCTGAATGAAGGAAGCAGTTTAATGGCTTTTGATCTGGAAGGAGCCAAATGAAAACGCTGAACAGCTTTTCTTCATTATATTCCCAGATTTTTTTTAACGGACTATAGCAGTAAGATCTCGTTCTGACTCCGTTTATTCTTTGTTTCAGGAAGGACTTGCTAATGCTGCTATCAGGTCTTTAAAATCACTGTATGGAACACCTTACAGGGCTGGAACCATCTGTAATATAATCTGTAAGTTGAGTAATCTGGTCATTTAAGATGGTAGTGAATACTGGCAATTTGGGTTGATGTTGCAGTGTTCGTTGAGTTTGGCAATTAACCTGCAGACATTTCATCACTCAGTGCATAGTTGTCAATGTTTCTCTCTGGGAATGCTCATGTCTATATAGGCCCCCATTCACTTGCCTCGGTCCTGATTGGCTACTCCTTCAGTTGACCTTTCAGTTAATGTGGTGTCCTTCTCGGTCTTCATGTTCTCAGTCTGATAGAAATCCAGATAGTTAACTATTGTTTACAACAAATAACCCCATCTACGCACCTTCCATAATGTAGCAAAAATATTATATAATTTCACAGGAGCATTGCCAAGCAAAATAGTAATTGATCCTAAACCATGTAGGTGGAAATTAGGGTAGATGGTGAAAAGTTTGAAGAGCACAGGGAGAAGAGGCAAGAAGATTTTTTGGAGAACATTACTGACTTTAGGGTCTGGACAGCTCGTAGCATGACCACTCGTAGAAGAGAAGCAATTTATATTCGGAACATCATGCAAACCAGCCTCCTCTGCATGGACTCTGTCTATACCTCTTGCAGCCTGACTAAAAGTAGCCGGCATAACCAAATACCCAACGCATATGAATATTTTCCCTTCCACTTTCTCTGCCCATCGGTCAGAAGATACAAAAGCCTGAATGCACGTACCACCAGGCTCAAAGGCAGCCTTGACCCTGTGGCTATAAGACCACTAAACAGTTCAGGGATGAACTGTTAACATGACAATCTACCACATTATCATCATGTCCCTTGCTGTCTATTTGCACTACACTTTCTCTGCAGCTATTACACTTTATCCTGCATCCTGTTACTGTTTGACCTTGCACTACCTCAATACTCTGTTGTAATGAACTTATCTGTACGGACAGTATGTAAATTAAGCTTTTCGCGGTACCTTGATATGTGTGACCATAGCAACCCAATTCCAAAAATAAACCAGTTCCAAACTGGGAGTACATAGGATCCGGCAGAGTGAAGGTATGTCAGAGATTATAGAAACAGTGGAGGAGAAAATATGGAGGAATTCCAAAAGTAATGTAACAATATTAAATTGATGCCTTTTCCTGATTGGCCTGCTGTACTGATGGGGATGACTTCACTTGGGAAATGGGACTAGACTGGTCTGGGCTGGTGACGGATGAGGTGTCCAGTGTAAAATAGATTTCCACTATCAGACTGAGCCAGGACCATATCCACCAGCAAGGCCCTTGTGTCCAGTTGACAATCTCACCTCAGACAGAAAGATGGATTACTGAATGAGATCATGGCTGATGGTTGATCCATGTGTGACTGTAGTCCCATCAGGAATCAGCTCAGGAGAGATGGAAGAACCCCACCATTATCAGGTGGTTTCTATTGTGAGTTCAAGGACCACTCTGAGGATTTTATCAATACTCCCAGGGTAATAGTGGATTTAAAAAAATGAACTGGCATTAATTATCTTAGGTAGACACAAAAGGTCCTATGACAGCGAAGATCTCCCATTCTGTCTAATGGTTAATCCTCAACTAACATTGTTAAAACAGATTACTTGGCCATTGTTATGTTGATATTTGCAGAAATTTGCTGCCCTTCGTACTTTATGACCATGTAAAAGTACATCATTGGACTGAAAAGCACCTTGGATCACCCTAGGGCACTAAATTAATGCAAGTCTATTCTTTGATTTATAAAGATAAATATTAAAACACTCAGAGCCTGAAATGTTTCTTTCTCTTCCTTTTCAGATCAGGCTAGTGGAGGTAGCATTGACTGGACTTACAACCAGGGCATCAAGTACTCATTTGCCTTTGAATTGCGTGACCAAGGTAGATATGGTTTCATGCTGCCATCCCGAGAGATAATTCCAACTGCCCAGGAGACCTGGAGGGCAATGCAGACAATCATGCAGCATGTTGCCGACCACTCTTGACTTTGCAACCAACTGGTACCAAAACACACAGGGTGAAGCAGAGTTCAGATCGGGGCTCAATTTTGGCCCACAATGGTTACTTATTCCGTCAACCAAATAATCTGAGCCTTCTGTGTTGCTTCTGGTATCATGTGTACTTCTGTCATGGAATGTAACAAGATCTATTTCAATAAAACAAAGACCAGAAAGGGATTAAACTTGCTAATACTTGGAATTCAGCGTGTTCTGTGTGAGATGTGGATTTTAATTACAGAAAAGGAACTAAGGGCTGAAGGTGTAACACTTTAAAAAAACACTAGAGATTCTGCAGATGCTGGAAATCCAGGGCAAAACGCACACACCCCCTCCCTCCCCCGCCACCCACCAGGTCAGTCAGCAACTATGAAGGGGAATGTCCAGTGTTTGCAGAATCTCCTGTTCCTCTCCTCTCACTTTCCCAGCAGTCACTGCTTTTCGGATGAGAGAAGCACCTACCAAGAGCAATGGGTCATCCTCACCACGTTTAGTTACCTTACTTACTTACTGACTGTTATACTGTTGGCATTTAGGGCAGCAATGAACATCCTCCATCTCGGGGTCTGTCAGTGTTCAGGGTTTCCTTCATCATGTCAGTAGCTTCCTCTCAGTTTTCATTATTATCAGTCTTGGGTGGAGACTCAGGAATATCCCAGCATTCGAATGTTTGAAGGAGTTTTCGTTGCTGTTTCTGTAACAATTTTGTTTTATCGGTCAGGGTGGTTAGTCCTGAGCTGAACCCCTGAACCTGGAGAACTGGTGGAGCTCCCCAGTCAGGCCTTTACCCTTTGACCTGTTTGGCATGGGTGACCCCCACCAAGACAGAAAGCATAAAGCCCTGACTCCAGCCAAAGTAGCTCTCCAGGTCACTGAGGCACGCAAGCCTCAAAACCACAACAAGGTTGTGGTCCTCTTGGAAGTCATTTAGTTACGCAGATCACATTTTACATAAAAGGGTGTGTTGTATTAGGATGAGGAACTCAAGGCCATCCAACTTCTCAGACCAGTTCTTCTATTCATTAGGTCATTGCTAGTCCAAACCAAACCCAGATGTGTTTGGTGACCTTTTCCTGTTAGATACCATTGGATCACGATAAAAACAATGATTACTGCCTTTGGCAAAGTCCTTCTACAACTGACTTTGCATTGTGTCACAAACACGAGATTCTACAGATGCTGTAAATCTTGAGCAACACACAAAAATGCCAGAGGAAATCAGCAAGTCAACACATTGCATTGCATCAACCATCTTGAATAGAAGAAACAGAAGTCTGTACCCTTCAACTTTCATGTCCTCCAGGCATCCCAAAATATTTTACAGGCAATGAACTATTTGGCAATGCAGTAATTGCTCTAATGCAGGAAAATGCACAAATGATTACTTCTCCTTTCTGAAGTGCTATGAGCTGAACAATGAATGCGGGTTAGATTATGAGGAATATTCTACAGTTCTTCAGTTTGCTTCATGTCACTTTGCAAATCCAGCTGGCATCTGTTCCTTTAGTTGCCTGGTTGGAGCAGGAATCCTTTCTCACAACTGGCTCAGTAGTAAGTGTACAATTAAATAGTGAGCAACAGGAATTCTGCAGATGCTGGAAATTCAAGCAACACACATCAAAGTTGCTGGTGAACGCAGCAGGCCAAGCAGCATCTATAGGAAGAGGCGCAGTCGACGTTTCAGGCCGAGACCCTTCGTCAGGACTAACTGAAGGAAGAGTGAGTAAGGGATTTGAAAGCTGGAGGGGGAGGGGGAGATGCAAAATGATAGGAGAAGACAGGAGGGGGAGGGATAGAGCCGAGAGCTGGACAGGTGATTGGCAAAAGGGATACGAGAGGATCATGGGACAGGAGGTCCGGGAAGAAAGACAAGGGGGGGGGGTGACCCAGAGGATGGGCAAGAGGTATATTCAGAGGGACAGAGGGAGACAGAGGGAGAAAAAGGAGAGTGAGAGAAAGAATGTGTGCATAAAAATGAGTAACAGATGGGGTACGAGGGGGAGGTGGGGCCTTAGCGGAAGTTAGAGAAGTCAATGTTCATGCCATCAGGTTGGAGGCTACCCAGACGGAATATAAGGTGTTGTTCCTCCAACCTGAGTGTGGCTTCATCTTTACAGTAGAGGAGGCCGTGGATAGACATGTCAGAATGGGAATGGGATGTGGAATTAAAATGTGTGGCCACTGGGAGATCCTGCTTTCTCTGGCGGACAGAGCGTAGATGTTCAGCAAAGCGGTCTCCCAGTCTGCGTCGGGTCTCACCAATATATAAAAGGCCACATCGGGAGCACCGGACGCAGTATATCGCCCCAGCCGACTCACATGTGAAGTGATGCCTTACCTGGAAGGACTGTTTGGGGCCCTGAATGGTGGTAAGGGAGGAAGTGTAAGGGCATGTGTAGCACTTGTTCTGCTTACACGGATAAGTGCCAGGAGGGAGATCAGTGGGGAGGGATGGGGGGGACGAATGGACAAGGGAGTATGTGTAGGGAGCGATCCCTGCGGAATGCAGAGAGAGGGGGGAGGGAAAGATGTGCTTAGTGGTGGGATCCCGTTGGAGGTGGCGGAAGTTACGGAGAATAATATGTTGGACCCGGAGGCTGGTGGGGTGGTAGGTGAGGACCAGGGGAACCCTATTCCTAGTGGGGTGGTGGGAGGATGGAGTGAGAGCAGATGTACGTGAAATGGGGGAGATGCGTTTAAGAGCAGAGTTGATAGTGGAGGAAGGGAAGCCCCTTTCTTTAAAAAATGAAGACATCTCCCTCGTCCTAGAATGAAAAGCCTCATCCTGAGAGCAGATGCGGCGGAGACGTAGGAATTGCGAGAAGGGGATGGCGTTTTTGCAAGAGACAGGGTGAGAAGAGGAATAGTCCAGATAGCTGTGAGAGTCAGTAAATAGTGAGTTCTTGAACAGAACAGTGACAGTACAACACACTACTGCCAACAGTTTTCCATCTCTTTTTATCCTGCCCACAACCTCAGACTTTCTCCAGCATTTCTACATTGATATCAGGCAGCTCTCAGTTCTTGGCGTGCCTCATAGTGACAGTGGGATGGGGTGTGACAAGGGAAACTGGAGTAAAAAATACCAGTAATCAGTTTGGGAAATAAAGATTTTCACTATGCATTATCTTATGTTAGAATATTGGATGTTTATTTCTCTTTATAGTTCCTTATTTAATCAGTTTATTTCCTTCCCTTCTTTTTGGGTCTTCCTGGCCAGGGGAAACCTCGATAGGCAAGGGCGGAGGGCACATTGTGTGCGATGTAGTACAGGTTGAACATGGCTGCAGGACTCAGAATATCCACTTCCACCTGGGCTTTGGAAGCTTTCTCCTTCTTCTTCTTCTTCTTGCCACCTCCACCCTTCTTGCCACCTTTCTTCTTGGCACCTGTGCTCTGTGTCTTGGGCTTGCTGCCTTTGGCAGGCTGCAACAAAAAGCAGGCCACTTGGTTTATTGCACCGAATGGCTGCACACAATGGAAGGTCCTGTGTCCCTCCTACCCCCACCACCACTACCACAAGCCCAATAGAAACTTGGAGCTGATGGAGATCTGTTAACGTCCTTGGTTGTTGTCCAACCATGCCTCACAGGGTGGTTTTCCAAGTTCTGTACGGCACTTTGTGGGCAGAACAGTGGACAGTTCTGGCTACCGTGCTATAGGATGGGTGTCATTAAACTGGGAAGGGTAAGAAAAGATTCAGAGGGATGTTACTGGGACTAGAAGGTTTGACCTGTAAGGAGAGATTGGATGGTCTGGGACTTTTGTTTCCTGGAGGGTAGAGGTGAGGGATACCTAACAGAGGTTCATGAAAGCATGAGAGGCGCAGATAAGGTGATTTATCCAAGGCACTGCCAGCATAAGGTGGCATCAGAATCTATGGATTCTCACTACTGGGGATCTGGGGAAAAGAGAGTGGAGGGTCAAGACTGTCAGTAAATGAGTGTTACACAACTATCACTGGTCAACAAAGGAGGTGGTTATATCTTTAGAGTTTTTTTTTGCCTTATTCAGAAGCACAGGACTTAATGGGCATGTTATGGATGGTGAATATTTTCCATCTTTTAAGTATAAATGTCCTTTAAGAAGAATTTATTTAATACTGTACCATTATAAAAACGTTTGAATCACAGTATCCTCCTAGTCCCAATCGGGGGCAATCATCTCCTGGAGAGAAACAGTAATTGAACAGTCTCTGTCACTGCAGTCAATTAATCTCTATCACCAAAACAACTTCCATTGTATCCCCCAGTTCAGCCCATCTTCTGCCTTAATCCTTCTCCTGATCTTTGCCACTGTCAGACCCTGTTATTCCAGTGACGCTATGGACAGGAGCTGTAAATGTACAAATACCTGTGACCAAACCATGTTCCACACACCAAGCTCCCACTGCCCCTCATGAACCTGTAATGGACACTTATCCAAAACCCCAGCCTCAGATTTAAGTCACGTTTGTATTGCCTCAGCCCTAATCTGTGCAACCACCTCCAAACTTTCCCTTGCAGTGATCTGATCATCTGTGGAACTTGCAGCAGCTCACCGTCACTCTCTCTGGAACTCCTCCTCTCTTCTAACTTTTAGAACACCACCCCCTTCATCCCCTACGGACAAGTTCATTTTGACACCATTTAGAACACCATCCCTTCATTCCCCATGGACATGTTCAGTTTGAACCCTTTTAGAACACCACCCCCTTCATCCCCCATGGATTCCTGAACGGTGGAAGAACCAGCTTCAAAGACTCCGTGCTCTTGCCTTGCTTCCATGTTCCTAATACATGAGAAGGCCACTCAATTGTGCATGAAGAAGCCTCCTCAGTTCCATCCTCCTGCATTGACTTACTTCCCTCAAAGTCTTTGGCTAGCAACATCGATCCATTTCAGAACTGAACTAATTGCTAGCTGACCCAAGCTAACAGGGAACCTAAGGCAAGATCACCAGTGTCCAGGAGATCTAGGTGGATGAGATATACAAGGTGAAAAAAAATTCCTAAAACAAAAATAAAATAATGCAGCAGCAGAAAACCTGAAATAAACCCACTCGTGGTGTGGGGAAACACTGGGTGATATTCTTGAAGGCAGAAACATTTCAGGTGAGCGACCTTTCCAAGTTGTGTACCGTATTTCGTGGGTAGAACTGGTTACATTGCTATAGCATGGGTGTCATTAAACTGGAAAAGGTGAGAAAAGATTCACAAGAATGTTACTGGGACTAGGTTTAATTTATAAGGAGAGATTGGATAGTCTGGGACTTTTCCCCTTGGACGGTAGAGGCTGAGGGATAGATAACAGAGGTTCATAAAATCATGAGGCAAAAGTTTTGCCCCAGGGGTAAGGGGGGGGGGGTGTCTAGCACGAGAGGTTAAAGTGAGAAGGAAAGATTTTAAAGTGATTCCAGGGGCAACTTTTTTACTCTGCGTGGACCAGTTGCCAGAGGAAGTGGTAGACAGGTACAACTACGGCACTTGAAAAGACATTTGGACAGACGCATGGGTAGGAAAAGTTGTATGTTTATGGGTTTAACGCTGAGAACTGGGACCAGGGCAGTTGGCCATTTTGGTCGGCATGGACGAGCTGTGCAGAATGGCCTGTTCTGTGCTATATGACTGGAGTCACAGCATCTCGGGACCTTCCTTCTCGTCCTCTCAGCCGATTTCCGAAATAATTACGTATCTCCCCGGCTCATGTGTTACAATGTCACCACCGGATCATTGTAACCCGTCATCCCCGGATTTCCTAAAACGCGATGAGCCGTGCTCCACATCGCCATCTCCACTGAAACGTTAACTGTAACCTCATCCTCTCTCTGCCAGTATAAAGACTCGCCGCGGCGCCCGGTCTGACTGTCCAGACGAACCCAACCCCACGTAGATGCCCAGGGACACTGTCCAGTCATCGGAAGCCCAGAGCAGGACATAAAGCTGCAGGCAGCATCCCCGGCGGGGCAGAAGGCTTTGCAGCAACGTGTTCGTCCCGGAGGCCGGAGGCCGGAATCCGGAGGGCTCTCCGTCGCTCCCTCCCTCCGAGGGACTATCTGGGCACTTACCTATCCTACCGTTCGTCTGGGGTTCGAGTCGGAACCGGGACAGTGCAAACCTGCGCTCCTGGCTCAGGCAGAAAACAACTGTTTACTACGCGTCTCCGTAGAAACCAAAAACAGCACGGAATCTCCCGCGTAATTAACAGAGGAAAATATCCCGGGGAGGGCAGCTCAGGGTTAAATCACCGAGGGTGGCGAGCAAATAGCCAGTTTCCGCAGAATAAGTATTCCAGCGGCAGATATGCAAGTAAACCGCCCCCTCCCGCGCCCCGTGGTAGTACCTAGGTGATAAATACCCCTCCCGAGGACTAACACCCATTGCATAGCATTTGTGGCAGGGATGCATGTCTCCAGCGTACAGCTCGTTAAGGAGTGTTCCTGATCTCCGAAATGAAAGGGTTAATGTGAGAGGTGTATTTGATAGCTCTGGACCTGTACTGTTTACAAAAATGGGGGTTGGGGGGTGGGAGAGGGGGTACCTTATTGAAACCTACCTACTATTGAAAGGCCAAGATAGAGTGGACAGGCAGAGGATGTTTCCGGTAGCGGGCGAGTTTAGGACCCAAGGGTACAGCCTCGGAAAAGAAGGACATAAAGCTTCTATAAGCTTCTCTAGAACAGAGATGATGAGGTGGAATTTCTTTATCCAGACAGTGGTGAATCTTTGAAATTCATTGCCACAGACAGCTGTGGAGACCAAGATGTTGGGTATATTTAAAGTGGAGGTTGATAGGTTCTTGATTAGTCAGGGTGCAAAGGTTACAGGGAGAATGGGGTAAGAGGGAAAATGGATCAACCATGATGAAATGGTGGAGCAGACACGATGGGCCAAATAGCCTGATTCTGTCCTATGGTCTGTTCTGTACAGTTCTGATCTCCACATCCAGGAAGATGTGGAGAGGGCGGTGAAGAGCTTTACCGGCGTGCTGGATCAGAGAGTATCTGGTGAGCAGAGAGGGTGGTGAAGAGTTTTACCAGCGTGCTGGATCAGAGAGTTTCTGGTGAGTGGAGAGTTTTACCGGCATGCTGAATCAGAGAGTATCTGGTGAGTGGAGAGTTTTACCGGCGTGCTGGTTCAGAGAGTATCTGGTGAGCAGAGAGGGCGGTGAAGAGTTTTACCGGCGTGCTGGTTCAGAGAGTATCTGGTGAGCAGAGAGGGCGGTGAAGAGTTTTACCTGCATGCTGGATCAGAGAGTATCTGGTGAGCAGAGAGGGCGGTGAAGAGTTTTACCTGCATGCTGGATCAGAGAGTATCTGGTGAGCAGAGAGGGCGGTGAAGAGTTTTACTTGCATGCTGGATCAGAGAGTATCTGGTGAGCAGAGAGGGCGGTGAAGAGTTTTACTTGCATGCTGGATCAGAGAGTATCTGGTGAGCAGAGAGGGTGTTGAGGAGTTTTACTGGTGTGCTGGATCAGAGAGTATCTGGTGAGCGGAGAGGCCGGTGAAGAGTTTTACCGGCGTGCTGGATCAGAGAGTTTCTGGTGAGTGGAGAGTTTTAGGGGCATGCTGGATCAGAGAGTATCTGGTGAGTGGAGAGGGCGGTGAAGAGTTTTACCGGCGTGCTGGATCAGAGAGTTTCTGGTGAGTGGAGAGTTTTACCGGCATGCTGGATCAGAGAGTATCTGGTGAGCGGAGAGGGCGGTGTGGAGTTTTACTGGCGTGCTGGATCAGAGAGTATCCGGTGAGCGGAAAGGGTGGTGAAGAGTTTTACCGATGTGCTGGATCAGGTACAGGTACTCGATATAAGGAGACAAACCTGGATTGTTTCCTCTGATGCAGTGAAAGTCGAGGAGTGGCCTAACAGGAGTAGATCAAACCAGGAGGGGTGTGGGCAAGGCAGATAGTCTTTTCTCTGTGTACATTCTGCAATTAGGTTTCAAGTGAACAAGGGAATGTTTAAAGGACCAAGGTTTGTTGTGCAGACAGGAAAGTGGAAGGTTGCTGGAATGCAGCACTGGGGAGACGATATGAACGTATACAAGAGTAATGCTTGTGAGCAGGGTTCCAACCCGGTGTCCACGGACCCCTCAGTAGGGGTCCATGGCATAAAAAGGTTGGGAACCCCTGCTTTAGAGCCATTTGGGCATATGATTCGGCAGAGGATAGAGGGATATAGAAGCAACTGGATAAGGATAGACAGGATTGAGTGAAGGTATGAAGAGAGAACCTCTGTGCTTGAGAGCAGGCAGAAACATTGGGTCTATCTACCAGGGTAGTTAGTCCTGGTTGAGAATCTTAGGTAGGAGGTAGAAACAGGCAGTTTGAAGTCAGGACACTACTAGGATGAAGGTTCGATAGAAGCAAGTGAGAGAAAGGTTACTGTGGGGAGAATGAAATGGGGGACTGGAGTTTCAATCAGTTTAATCACTATTTAATTTAAATAACAGAGACGAGGGGCCTTGGGGGTAACTCATGTTCCTGAAACATTAAATCTGTTCTGCTCTCTGTATATCTTAACCTGCTGAACATTTAAATCATGTTTTTAAATTGAACAAATGCATTTGCTCCAACCAACCTCGATCACAATCATTCCAGATTTTCCACCTCACCGACTTTAGAATGTTTAATTCATTTAATTATCCAGCTGAGCTCCCAAAAACGTACACTCACCGCCCGAGCTGCGCCTTCATGGGGTTACCGGTAACTAATGCGTGCGTGGTGAGTGGTGTGGATATTCGTACCCAGGATGAATTGTTAATGTTTAATTCATTTAATTATCCAGTCAAGATGCTGAAAACATACACTCACCGCCTCCCAGTAATCAGCCTCTCAGGTTGTGGTTCCAGAACGATTGGCCACGAAGACCCTGACGTTGATATTTAACCCACTATCTCCAAATCTGTGACATCATAAATAGCAGCACTGCATTTTGGGCAGCATTAGTTGCCTATGATGTCACAGGTGACATCACAGAGTTTGCACTGCAGGTATAACAGTGGACACAAGACTCATTAAGAGAAATGACCAAAACACAATCCATCAGGTTACTAAAGGTAGAGGTAAAGAAATTCAGGTCTTAACAGAAATGATAAAGAACCCCAAAACATTCAGTGGGCATGTCAAAGGGAACTTTATCCAGAGGGGGTCAGAACATCGAACTCACTGTCCCCAAGAAAGATTGAACTGAGGCCTTTAAGAGAAACTTTCATGAGTATTGAGCTAGGATTAGTTGAAATAGTAGTCATGTGGCAAAAGCACATGCTATTAACTTGTTCAAGCTGATGTGTCACCCCATTTTGCCAATTAAAGCAATGAGTGAGATTGAAACCTCGAGGTGAAGGTGGAAGCTGAGCACCAGCTTCCTGCCTTTTGATCGCTGAGGATTGGTCTGCTACACTACTGGAGGGGGGAGAGCCTGTGGCTGTGCCCAGGTTTTCTGTGTTTCGGATGTGGACTTGGACTGTAGACCTTTCCTGATCTTATAGTTTTTGTATTGTGTTTTTTTCCTGATCTTGTTTTTTTTGTGTGGGGTTAGGGATTTGGGGGTCGATATGTCTGTTCCATTTTGTTCATTTTTTTGTGCAGGAAGAGGGATTTGGGGGTTGATGTGCCTGTCTGTTTTTTGTTTTGTTTTTATTTGTGTGGGGAGGGGGGATTTGGGGGCTGATGATTGTGCTGTCTTTCTTTTCCTTTCTCTCATGGTTTCATGGCTACCCAGGGAAGAAGAATTTCAGAGTTGTATACTCTGATAATAAATGAACCTTTGAACCATTGATTTGACAAATGAGATGGGTCAAAGAGCAGGACCCTGTCTGGTCTCATTGAATTAGATTTCACCGTTCTTAAACCTTGGTCTCCAGTGATACGCAGAGAGCACAGGGGATCCAGGAATTTGACAGAAACCTGGAATAATCCGGCTAAGGGGCAAAACTAAAGCCGAGGGTGAGGGTGAGGACAGGCCAAGGGGAAAAAGGTAAAGCAAACATTTCCACACATGATATGAAGGCAGGATGTACATTTTAGTCAATGTAACAACATTTAAGAGGCATTTGGACTCTAGACTGCTGGTGCAGTGTTTGAATAAACCATGTTGACTGAATAAATGTTTGTTGTGAAAGAGGTGGTTGTTACAACACTAACTCATTGCTCTACATGGTGGCCTCAGCTGAGGGTCAGATGTTTCACTCACACCTTGTTGTCGAGGATTGTAGGCTGACTAACCAATCCAGCGGAACACAGCATTGTTGCAAGTGTCTTCCTTCAGGTACAAGTTGAGCAGAGACCCTACTTGCCTGGACAAATGGCCAGTTGATTCACCAATCCACCTTGGTTATCCTGTTCATACAAGGACAGAATTAGGGCATTTGACCCATGAAGTCCGCTCTGCTATTGGCTGATTTATTATCCCTCTCAACCCCACTCTCCTGACATCTCCCCTTAACCTTTGATGCCATTACTATGAACCTCCACTTTAAATGTACTCAAATACTTAGTTTTCACAGACATTTTTGGCAATGAATGCCACTGGCAGATGGGAATAGGCAAATTAATGGTTCAGTACAGACTAGATGGCCACAGGGCCCGTTTCTGTGAGGTGGTGTTCTGTGACTCTATGACAGATTCACGACCCGCTGGCTAAAGGAAACTCCTCCTCATCCCAGTTCTGAAGAGACACCCTTGTGTTCTGAAGTGTCCCCTGGCCCGAGACTTTCCCACCATTGGAAACTTCCTCTCCATGTCCATTCTTTCTCAGCCTTTCAATATTTGATGTGTTTCAATGAGATCCCTGTCATCTAGGGGGTGTGCACCTAAAACGTGAGCAACTCTGTGACAGATCAACTTGGCCCATACTGTTGTTCGTCTCGTGTGAGTCTGTAGCACCCATTAAAAACTCGATAACCATGAAGTCAGTTGTTCTAAACATCCACTGCATACAGAGTCAACATAACCAAGACCCACCAATGGGTACCAATAACTTTAATACAAACCGCAATATTAATCTTAAGGCAATGGGCAGTAGAAGTATGGATAGAGAATTAGGAAAACACCAGTAAGCCGCATTATGTGGTTGTTTAATAGATTGGAGAGTAATGTACTAGAATTGCCCAGGACTTTTCCTGATATGTAGCTGGCCAATGGTCCCAGGTTCGAATCCGGCCGGCTCCTTGCATGCATTCCATCCGTGCTGGGATGAGCATTGACCTGGCAACTCAGCCTCGTTAAAAAACAAATGCTAAAGAAATGGCAGGGTTGCCACACAAGGTGCGGGAAGGAGCAATTTCCGATGTATATCAATGATAGAAGCATACAATGTTCACCTTGGAAGCACAGTGAACCGTGAAAAGGACAGTGAGGGACTTAAAAAGGATGCAGCCAGGTTGTAGAGAGATGGGTCATTAAATTTAATGCAGAAAACTGACATACTCCATTTCAGTTCAAAGAGACAGTATACATGAGAGGACACAATTCTTGAAGGGTAGGGGAATAGAGAGGTCGGTGATATACATGCATAGTTTGCTGAAAGTGAAAAAGTAGTTTAAAAGCACATGCTTTCTGGGCTTTAGAAAAGAGGCAGAAAATCCAAGAATATCATGACGAATGATAATAAAACACTAAGCCGGCCACAGCTGGAACATTCTATCTAAGGTGGTCCAGTTCCGAGCAGTGTCTCCAGGGATGGTGGTCTAGTTCTAGGCTCTCTCCCTAGGGAAGATGGTCCAGTTCTAGGCTCTCTCTCTAGGGAAGATGGTCCAGTTCTGGGCCCTCTCTTTAGGGGAGATGTGACTTGGAAGAACAAGCCATTCAGCTACTTCCATGTTGTAATCTTTCTGTGACCAGAGCCCATAATTTCCTTTCAGGATGTCCAGTCGAAGTAATTCCAGGGCAGGAGGAGGCTGTTCAGCCTTTCGTGCTGGATGGCTGTTCTTCACCAGATGGGGCAAGATTGAGACCATCGCCTTCAGTAAGTGGGTATTTACTGTCGGTATTCAAGTGAATCCAGCCAAATTACTGCCAGTGCTCGACACAGTTGGGCAAGAAGAGAATTCAGCTGCCCCCCTTGTGCCAGGTGCAGAGATGTAGAGTGCAGTAACACTGAGTTCACGTCCACAGAATGGGAAGGACTCAGGGTATTGCCCTGCTACTCTCAGTTTGATGTGAGAGGGGTAACTGCAGGGTGGGGGCAGGCTTCCTCCCTGGATACACCCTGTCCTTTCACTCCAGTTGTCCATGTGTGACCAACTGGAGGCTACAAAACAACATAAGGGCACAGAGTCACTCAAGTCAGGTCGCCAGAGGGAGGGTGGGGAATGGGCAGAAAAACAGCGAGCTCCCATCACGAGGTACAAATCTAACAGCAGTCAAGTGCTGAGATCCCTTTTTCATTAGGAAGACCGGGCAGAATAGCAGCACCCACACAACGGGCAAGCTTGCCGCCATCACGCCATGGGTCGTAGAAGATCCTCCCAGCGTATGGGCTGCGCAAAGACCTCCCTCTCCAACCAGAGTTCGTAGCTGTAGCGGAAATCGTCGGGCAGCGGGAGTCGGTGGCCCAGCACGCTCTGCAGGCAGTTGTCCACGGGAGAAAACTCCAAGTCGCTGGGGCACACACCATAGCGGCGACTGTTGAAGGCCTCGATGTGGACCCTCAGAGCACACTCCTCCGCCTGGAAATCCCAGGGCCGAGCATCGATCTCTGTAGGAAGACACAGACGGACATCAGTCTTGCAAGCCTTTGAAATTACATGGATCACAAGATGATGCTGGAATGAGAGATTGTAACTTACCAACACATCGAATAGACAGGTAACCGGAATCAAAATTATGAACGGTTCATTAGACTACAGAATGGGAGGTGGAGAGGGTCAGTAACTTTACATTCCTCAGCGTTATGATTTCAGAGGATCTGTCCTCGGTCTAGCACATAAGTGCCAGTACAAAGAAAGCAAGACAGTGCCTTTACTTCCTGAGAAGTTTGCGAAGATTCTGTACGTTATCTAAAACTTTCAGACTTCTATAGATCATGGTGGAGAGTAAACAGACTGGTTGTATCATGGCCTGGTATAGAAACACCAAAGTTCTTGAACAGCAAAGCCTACAAAAAGTACTGGTAGAGCGCAGTCCATCGCAGGTGAAGCCCTCCCCACCATTGACCACATCTACAATGAGTCCTGTCGCAGGAAAGCAGCATCCATCGTCAAGGACCCCCAACACCCGGGCCATGCACTCTTCTCACTGCTGCCATCAGGAAGATACAGGAGCCTCAGGTCCCACGTCACCAGGTTCAGGGACAGTTACTACCCTTCAACCATCAGGCTCTTGAACCAGAGGGGAGAACTTGACTCAACCCAACACTGAACTGACTTCACACCAATGGACTCAGTATCAAGGACTCTTCGTCACCTGTTCTCAATATTTATCGCTTATTTGTTAATATTATTTTGTTTTTTTTTCTATTTATGAATTTGCACAGTTTATGGTTTTTCTGCATACTGGTTGTTCATCTTTGTTGCATTAGTGTTTGTATTGATTCTATTGTGTGATGTGTTTTTTGTATTTACTATGAATGCCTGCAAGGAAACAAATCTCAGGGTTGTAAACGGTGACACAAATGTACTTTGATAATAAATTTCCTTTGAACTTTGACTAAGTGGAAGAATATTTCCACTTTTGGAACTTGTATTTAGATGGACCCCAAGTAAATTAAAAGTGGTACAGTTCTCGGATAAACCTTTAAACAGAGATTAGCTGGAGCTTGGAGCTCATTACGCTGAGGAGTACTGGATTTTCAATGGATTTCTATGAAAGCTGGAAAATCACATAGAAGGGAAAGCATATTCTGGGTTAAGTGGAAGTGGAAGGAATAACAAACAGCAGCATTAATAACTGGGCTCAGTGGCCTGCACTTGGGCTGTATTTGTATTTATACCCCTTAGTCATTATGCCTCCCAAATTCTAACCTCAATCAAATTGGTATATCAGCAAGAGAAACAGGTTTATTATCACTGAGTATGCTGTTTGAGTACAGTGCAACAACATAAATTACTACAAAAAATAAATCTCAGAACAAAAAATAAATAAGAAGCTGGTGTTGGTGAAATCTGATGGTGGAGGGGCAGGAGCTGGTTCTGAATCATTGAGTGTGTGTCTTCAGACTCTGTACTTCCTCTCCGATGGCAGCAATGAGAAGAGGGCATGTCCTGGATAGTGAGGGTCACCTTCCTGAGCCACTGCCTCTTCAGTCCAGTCTTAATGGAGGGGAGGGGAGGGTTATGTCTGCAAGGGAGCTGGCCGAGTCTACAGCTCTTGCTATCCTGTACATAGGAGGCTCTGTTCCAGGCTACGATGCAACCAGTCAGAATGCTCTCCACCGCATATGCTCCAGTGAAGGAGCACAGGTATAAAATGTCAACGGCTTCTCTTTCCACCATGCTGTCTGACCTGCTGAGACTTTCCCGCATTTCGTTTACATTTTTATTGTGTAGTTTTGTTGTGATCAGAGATCTGACAATACTGCAGGTAACGCAGAAGGGGTTTTCCATCCTAGGGCTTGGATGTCAGCAATGGCTCAGCTGTAACGACCTCACTTCAGAGCAGATAGTCGTGGGTTCAAATCCCACCACAGCAACTTGAGGACATAACCTACACTGACACTCGCAGTGAGTGGTGCTGTGTATCGGAGGTGCCGTCTTTCAGATGTTAGTTGACATCCTGTCTGCATGCTTAGATGGGCAACCAGGTTCATATGACCATTATTTCAGGCCGGGGGACAGTTACCTCCACAATACATGTCGCTCACACATCACCACTAATACTGAGGTGCTGCTCCTTTGCTGCTGTCAGAGCTTGCTGTTGTGATTACAACCGAGGGTGCCGAGCTCACTTTCAGTACGTTGACAAACCAAGCTGAATGTCCTCCTGCTGAGATGGATATCCCCCCCCCACCCCGTACCATTTCCATAGGCCCAGTCGTCGTTAAAGCGATGCCGCACTTTGTGGTAGATGGCAGACAAGGTCTTCATGTTGCTCTTCCTCCACTGGCGCCCCATGTACTTGGCTTGGATCTTCAGCAGCTTGAGGGCGTACAGCTGCATCATTGCCTGCCTGGCCCTGAGCACCCGCTTCAGGATCGGTGCCGACTTGAACACCACAAGCATCTGGAGACAAACCAGAAGATGGACCTCATCAATAGTGAATGGAGGAACAATTTCTACTGCAAAGCCAACTGGTTCACTGTTACCCCTTCACTGTAGACTTTTAAAGGGGGCAAACTTTACAGAGAGAGAGGCCAGGGAAATGGAGAAGGAAAAGCAGAAAAGGCTCAAGGAGCTGATATCCTTCTCCAGGGTTAATTTCTTACGGAATTTTCTCAGTTCCTTTCCTGTGGGCTTCCTTGCACAAGCCTGGCTCCTGAACTTCCTCCAGGGTGAAGGGAGCTGATAGCCAACTCCTCTAGTGAGCTTATACCAGAGCTAGCCGCAGTGCGAGTGGCCCATTATCCACAGCTTGGGCTGAGCACATCCTTTACCTGTGGAAATGGAAGGACCCAGGAATAACGGTAATGCATATTGAGCCAGTATCCCTCCCTGGAACGTGGACATGGGAGGCTGTGACAATTGTTCTAGGTGGGCTGTCCATTCAGAAACCTTATAGGGTCGTGGTACAGTTAGCACAACACTATGACAGCTTGACTCCAAGAGGACCACAAGCTTGTCGTAGGGTTTGGAGGCTTATGTGCCGCAATGGCCCGGAGAGCTCTGCTGGCTGGAGTCAGGGCCTTGTGCTTTGGCTCCTGGTAGGGTCACCCATGCCAAACAGGCCAAATGGTAAATTTGTGGTCCACCAGTCCTCCAGGTTCAGAGGTTCAGTTCGGGGTTCACAACCCTGACTGGTAAAACAAAACTGTTATGGAAACAGTAATGGAACAAACCTTAACTGCTGGCTCAAACAGCAGTGGCACAACAGGGAGAAACTAACTATTACAGCTTGGGGCGCAGTTCAGAGTTCAATTCCGGCACTGTCAGTAAGGAGTTTCTATGTTCTCCCTGTGAGCGTGTGGGTTTCCTCCCAGTGCTCCGGTTTCCTCCCACAGTCGAACGATGTTCGGGTTAGTAGGTTAATTGGTCATTGTAAATTGTCCTGTGATCGATTAGGCTAGGGTTAAATTGGGAGGTTGTCGGGTTGTGCAGGTTGCTGGGCCAGAAGGGCGTCGTATCTAAATAAGTAAATGGAAATCACAAGTTACAAGAAAAAGAGCCGTTAAAAATACGCTGGGTCCTTTCACAGCAATTTCATCAGTTCCTCTACACTTTCCTACACATTGCTTTCAATAAAATATTACTAAAGCCGTTCGACAAGATGACCGTGGTTCACAATTGTTCTCACCATGGTGCGAGAGTGCTTCCACTTGGTGAGCTTGTTTAGGGTACGCAGCAGGTTGATGCACGAGAAGAGGTTCCTCCAGCAGAACTGATTGTGGTCTCCTGCTTCCTTCAGACAGAACAAAGAGCACCTTTAGCACAGTAACCCCCACCCCCAGGGCCCACCGGCAAGGGCACAATCAGACCAGAACAAAGTTGCAAATGAGCTGGCACTAGCTAAAAGTTTGACATATATCAGGAGGGAGATTTAGGAAGGGAATTCCAGAGAATAGGGTCAAGAGAGCCAAATCAATGGGAGGCATGGATGAAGATGTGGGAGGGTAAAGGTGTTGGGCTAAGAGTCTGTAAAAAGTTAAGAGAAGGGGACTCAGGGATTTGAACACAAAGATGAGAATTTTCTGACCTGGAACTGTGTTCTGGGTGGTGAATGAATAGGACACAATGGGAGCAGCAATCCAGGACTCTATAGTATCACACAGTATATTGATGGTGAATTCTTGAGAGCAGATTCAGTGCTTCGGTTTCTGGGAAAGACGGATAATGAAGTTGGAGAATGGAACAGTTTTTTTCTCCATTACTGTAACCTAACCACTGGATTGAATGCCAGAGCAGTCAGCTAATGCCCAGGTTCAACATAAAAGCTGCTATCGCCTTGGCCTACTAAACAGCACCTCAACCCACTTTGTGTCTGTTTTGATCGTTTTTTTATTAATTAATTTTTTATGAGCTTCTACAATACAACAAAAAAACCACCAGCAAAAAGAGATTTATACAGTGCAAAACAAACATGTCTAATATAAAATTCATAACAATAAAGAAAAAGCACCCAAAATAAAATCATATAAAGTTAGTATCCTCCCCACCCTCCCACTACGCAACTCCAAGCCAACCATTTCGATGTAAAGTTAAACACAGCTTTTGTCACCACAGAGCTGTAAATATAAAAAAATTATATTGCCTACTACCTAAACGGTAAAATACTTCACATGAAAAAAAACCCTAAAACTTAACCAGAAAAAAAAGCTGAAAGTAAGGGAATAAAACACAAAAAAAAGGAGGATAAACCTTTAATCTAAAGAGGAATTTTGAAAATATTCAAGGAAAGGTCCCCACACCTTATGGAACTTTATGTCAGAATTAAGAAGTGAATAATGAATCTTTTCAAGGTCTAAGCGGGACATAATGTTTCTACACCGTTGAGCATGAGTGGGAGGGGGCAACATCTCTCCACCTAGGAACTAAACGTCTAGCCAAAAGAGAGGCAAAAGATAATGTTCGACGTTTAGTCGGACTCAAATGCATGTCAACTTCACCCGAGGTGCCAAAAACAGCAATCAAAGGGTTAGGTTCTAAGTGGCAATTAAGAATATGGGATAAAGTTAAAAAGACTTCTCTCCAAAATTTCTCCAAACTAGGACAAGCCCAATACATGCGGATAAGAGAAGCCTTGCCCACTATACACATGTCACAAAAGGGACTAATATCAGAATAGAACCGTGATAATTTAGTTTTAGACATATGAGCACATGAACAACTTTGAACTGCAAAAGACAGTGGTGAGCACATAAAGAGTTTGAGTTAACTGAATTAAGAATTGAATCCCAAACCTCATTGGACAGAGAAATATTTAAACCATGCTCCCAGGCAGTTCTAATTTTATCAAAGGGGGCATGACTCAAGGTCACTAACTTATTGCGAATAGTAGATATTAAACCTTTACCCGATGGATTTATACAAAGAAACAAGTCCACAACGTTTTTTTACAGGAATCTCAGGAAAATTTGGTATTAAAGGGTTAACAAGGTGTCTAATTTGAAGATATCTAAAAGAAATGAGTATTAGGTAGGTTAAATTTTGCAGACAGTTATTCAAAAGTTGCAAAGTGATTATCTATGAAAAGATCTTCAAAGCGCCTAATGCCCTTTCTGTACCAGACAGGTCTTGCATAGAAGGTCGGAAAAGATGGTTATGTAAAACAGGACTAGAGAGAGAGAAACTGTGAAGACCATAATATTTTCTGAACTGAGCCCATATTCTCAGAGTATGCTTAATGAGAGGATTAACAATTAGTTTAGGCAAGTGACAAGGAAGTACAGATCCAAGAAATGTGGAAATGGAGAGATCCTTATTAGAGTTCAACTCCATTGCCACCCATTTTTGGCAGTCAGATTGATTATAAAAGAAAGACCCTGTTTTGATCTTAAATGGATTTCTGGAACTGTTAGAGCCTGCAACTTACAGTTTGGAGACCCAGCGCTTTGCTGTCTCTAAGATGATTCAGGGAAGCAGTGAGAACGAGCCTCAAGGTGAAGAAACTATAAGACAGAGTGCGAGCTGATGTTTGATTCCATTTCGTCGATTAGAGCTTCCATTATTCACCCATTAAAGCGACATGGAAGATTGAAACATCAAAGCTAATGCGGAAGACGAGCCTGACCATCTTAAACACAAAATATTCTGCAGATGTGGGGTCAAAGCAACACTCACAACAAGCTGGAGGAACTCAGCAGGTCGGGCAGCATCCGTGGAAAAGATCAGTCGCCGTTTCGGGCCGGAACCCTTCGTCAGGTCTGAAGAGGGAAGGGGCAGAGGCCCTATTAAGAAGGTGGGGGGAGGGTGGGAAGGAGAAGGCTGGTAGGTTCCAGGTGAAAAACCAGTAAGGGGAAAGATAAAGGGGAGGGGGAGGTGACAGGCAGGAAAGGTGAAGAAAGAATAGGGGAAAACACAATGGGTGGTAGAAGGAGGTGGAACCATGAAGGAGGTGATAGGCAGCTGGGGGAGGGAGCAGAGTGACATAGGGATAGAGGAAAGGAGGGGGAGGGAATTACCGGAAGTTGGAGAATTCTATGTTCATACCAAGGGGCTGGAGACTACCTAGACAGTATATGAGGTGTTGCTCCTCCAACCTGAGTTTAGACTCATCATGGCAGTAGAGGAGGCCATGTATGGACACATCTGAATGGAGTGGGAAGCAGAGCTGAAGTGGGTGGCTACCCCAGCTGCCTATCACCTCCTTCATGGTTCCGCCTCCTTCTACTACCCATTGTGTTTTCCCCTATTCCTTCTTCACCTTTCCTGCCTGTCACCTCCCCTCCCTTTTATCTTTCCCCTTACTGGTTTTTCACCTGGAATCTACCAGCCTTCTCCTTCCCACCCTCCTCCCACCTTCTTTATAGGGCCTCTGCAGTCCTGACGAAGGGCTCCGGACCAAAACGTCGACCGATCTTTTCCACGGATGCTGCCCGACCTGCTGAGTGATGTGGGCCTGACCATCTGCCTTCTGTTCGCTGATCTGGAGAAGGAGCCCGTGAGGCCTACTGTGGCTCTGCTGTTGGAGAAGGAGCCTATTGCAGTGCTCGGAGGGTAGGCCTCTGCACATCTCTCTCTTCTGATGACGTTGGAGGATGTTACCGACATTTATGGATTTGAGCTATGGACTCTTTCAGTTCTATGGGTTTTATATTCTGTGTTTTCGCCCGTTCTTTCTCATTGTTTTTTTCTTCCTCATTGTTTTTTTCTTCCTGTGTGGGGATACGGTGGATTTGAGGGTTGATGTTCTTGTTACATTCCTGTTAGTTTTTTTTGTGCAGAGAGGGGGGAATTTGGGGGTCGATTGCATTTTGTGTGGGGGAAGGGGTTTTGGGAGTCAATGTTCTTGTTTTGTTCAGGGGAGGGGGTGGGGGTGCAGGTTGATCATGTTGCTGTTCTCTTTTAGTGTGGGGGTAAAGGTTTGCTGTTTCTCTCTGAACCAACTTCCATTGTTTTTCTTGGTTTTGTGGCTATCTGGAGAAGACGAATCTCAGAGTTGTGTACTGCATACATACCTCAATAATAAACAAACCTCGGAACCTTTTTTTATTGCAACCAGGCAGTTGTCAAATATTCTTCAACTTTCAGGAAAATCCTTAATTTATTGCTGATTTTTTTTTGTCACCTTCCATTTTTTGTCCATCAGGAAATGCAAGCATGGATCAGAGTGCAATGTCACCTTCTCAGAGCATGGGATACACTGCTGTCTGAGGCCTCCGTCGGTCAGAGTTAACCGTGGATATTGTGTCCTGGCTGTCTAGATATGCAAGAATGGGCAGTACGATATGGAGAGCAAGCTGTTGCTCATGTAGCAAGCTCCCCATCTCCACACATCCGATTAACCCAAAGGAACGGCAGGGACTGATACAGTTTGGCATCAGCAGCATCACATGAGTTGCCAGTCAGCATTGAAATCAGCATAGGGACTTTAGCTCTGGATTTTTCCCACAAGATGTACTCCTGAAGCCTTCCCCATAAGTGGGTACAGCCACGAGGCAGCGGAGGTTTGAGATCAGAGTTTTCCTTCTCCTGGATGAGCTGACAACCACGGCTGACGAGCCCCATCTGCCTGTTTTAAGGCGCCAATAATCTGGCTTTGCCCCTTCTCCTTTCGGTAGAAAAAGTTCCACTGGGCTTAGTAGCTAAGTCACACATGAAGGCCGGGAGCTGGAGCTGGTTGTCAGAGGCTATTTGTGGCGCACGCCACTGGGAGCATTTAATAGGCAGTGGGAGCTTGTCCCCATTACCACTCCACTGATCAGAGCTGAGTGGTACAATGTATAATGGTGGAACACAGCAGTATAGCATGGCTGATGCTGGATCCCAGGTTCACCCAGCACTCGTCTTTCCCAGTGGCACTCAGTGGTTAAGTAATCCCAACCCAGGAAAGGGAAGACAATTGTCAGTGCTTTACCATCCCAACTCTGCAATCCAGTTTGAAAAGACTATTCTCTGTACTTACCAGAGCCTCAGTGGTGAGTTCTGGTAGCTCATGAATCACGCAGTGAGGATAATCCAGGACACTGATACTGTGCACAAAGAGACAGCACATCAGTGACAAAGGCACGTTGTTTGTCCACTCATAGACCATAAGGCATAGGCATAGAATGAGGCCATTCAGCCCACTGAATCTGCTCTGCCATTCCATCACTTACTATCCCACTCAACCCCATTCTCTTGCCTTCTCGTCACAACCTTTTACACCCTGACTCATTGTGAACCTACCAACCTCTGCTTTAAATATTCCCAATGATTTGGCCTCCACTGCTGTCTGTAGCAATGAATTTCATGGATTCACCACCTTCTGGCTAAATAAATTCCTTCTGGCGATTTGCAGGTAGTTCACACGGTTTTACAGGACAGTGTCCAGCCACTTGGGGTCATACTTCCTAACACTGACTTCATTAGAGTATGCTTCACTATTGGTGAAAGCTGCCTCTCACTTTCTCACATTGTGCAGTTCACAGAGGATCTCTCCATAACTGTCTGCTGCCTCTGCCTCCTCCAACACTATTCTGTTTTTCATTCAAATCTGGGCTGTCTATTTGGCACATCGGACATCCTTAGGTTCTCCTAGGCAATCCAGTTAGTTCAGAGGCTACAGATGCTGGAATCCGAATTAAAAATAAAACCTGCTGGAGGATCTCAGTCTGATGTAGGGTTTCAACCAGAAATGTCACAGATAAGATACCAGACACCAGCTCTTTGGTGGAAAAGACTTTGAAATACAGCAAAGAGTAGGTCAATAGACAATAGACAATAGGTGCAGGAGTAGGCCATTCGGCCCTTCGAGCCAGCACCGCCATTCACTGTGATCATGGCTAATCATCCACAATCAGTACCCCGTTCCTGCCTTCTCCCTATATTCCTTGACTCTGCTATCATTAAGAGCTCTATCTAACTCTTTCTTGAAAGCATCCAGCCAATTGTCCTCCATTGCCTTCTGAGGCAGAGCATTCCACAGGTCCTTCGACCCTTTGAGACACACAGCCCCAGCAACCCCTGACAAACCTGATAAACCCTCAACTAGTCAGGAGACAATTTACCATGACCAATTAACCCACCAACTGGTACATCTTTGGAGTGTGGGAGGAAACCTGGAGAAACCCCACACATTCCACAGGGTGGATGTACAGATGGTGCCAGAAATGCTGACCCTGGGCCTGAGAAATGACCTTGGAATGTTCCCAGATGGCCCTGAGTGAGGCCCATTCTTCCCACACCTCTCCCCCGTGGACTTCCCCACAGGGATCAGAAGATGCTAACTCGGTTACAAACTGATGTCCTGTATACAGAGTTCCGAGCTGTTCTTACCTGTTCTTGGCTGTGATGTAAGACATGATGTTCTGATTGAAGAACTTCAGAATAAGAGGAATACAGTTGGCAAATACCAAGTGCTGCGAAACATACTCGAACTAGGAGGAGAAGAACAAGGAGAATAAGAAGGGGACATCCCTTTGCCCAACTCAAACCAAGTTTCAGCACATACTTGGGCCACTGAAGCCTGCACTTCACCAAAATCCCCACGCTCAACTTCCCCTGTTCCCGTGTTGTCACCATTTGACCTTCCTCAGTCCCTCCTACACACTCGACATTCCTCAGGAGACTCTCTCAGTTCTGGGTGCACATACCTGCCGTGTGTTTCCCCTTTCTCCCCGATCAAATATTCAGCACCCTTTGTTATCTGAGCTTCCCTACTCTTGCCATCATAACCTTTCCCCTTTACCAGAACATGTTGATCCCCAACTCTTGCTAACTTTTTTTTATATATAAAAGATTCCAACTTGTCCGCTGCCATTTTCCCGCAGCGTTTGCTCCCAATCTACTTTGGCCAGGTCCTTTCTCATGCTATTGAATTCAGCCTTTCCCCGGTTCATGGCCTCAACTTGAGAACTAACCATATCTCTTTATAGAACTACCTTGAAATTTACAGAATTATGGTCCCTGAGTTTCCACCATCTTCTTAGTTTCTGTCCCTAAGATACAGGTGAGTATGGCCCTGTCCCTTTTCAGCTTCAAATTCAGAACTTTTCACACATGCATACCTTCTGGATTAAATGTCCAGAGGTCATTTAAAGGTAGAATTGTTAATCCCTATGCACACGCTTCCTATTTCCACGCGTCTCCCCCAGTTATTCAGACCACTCAGATCTGAGGCTTTGACTGCTGACAGGACGTGCCAGGAATTCCTGCCCTGAGCCCTTCAGTTTTCTTCTCCGAGACAGAGGTGGAGACAAAAAAGATTGCAGATGCTGGGATTTTTTAAAGAGATGCAACGTGGAAGGGGCCCTCCCAGCCCTTTGAGCCATGCCACCCAGCAACCCACCAATTTAACCCCAGCCTAGTCATGGGGCAATTAACCTGCTAACCGGTACATCTTTGGACTGTGGGAGGAGACCGGAGCACCCAGAGGAAAGCTCTGTGCACATACACGGGGAGGGATGTTCAAGCTTGCTTACAGAGGACGCTGGAATTGAACTCTGAACTCTGAACTCCGACGCCCGAGCTGTAATAACACCACCCTAACTACTATTCTACTATGGCCTCCCCTACCCGCTTCCCCCAGTCTGGGGCAACAAACAATCTTTTTTTATTTATTCATTTATGGGCTGTGGGCATCGCCAGCTAAATCAGCATTTATTGCCCATCCCTAGTTGCCCTTGAGAAGGTGGCAATGAGCTGCCTTCTTGAACCGCTGCAGTCCCTGAGGTGAGGATACACCCACGGCGCTGTCAGGGAGGGATTCCATGACTTTGACCCAGCAATATGTCTACAAGTCAGGATGGTGAGTGACTTGGAGGGGAATTTCCAAGTGGTGGTGTTCCCAGGTATCTGCTGTTCTCGTCCTTTTAGATGGCAGTGGTCGTGGGTCTGGAAGGTGCTGCCTTAGGAACTTGGTGCTGGAGGAAGTCAGCTGTTTGAGCAGCAATTGTGGGGATAAGGAACCCTGCGTCAGGTTGAGAGCAGAGAGGGGACGTGGTCAGTTTAACGAGAGGTGGGGGGTAGTGGTGGGACAGGTAGGCTGAAAACTGGGGGTTTGGGGGTAGTGGTTGAAGAATGACGGGCAGATTGAGCAAGGTAAGGGAGAGGGACACAGGTACCATGTTCCAGTTTACGGTGAGCACCCGGAGCTGATCTGAAGTGCCCGGCAGGGACCATGGGATGCTGGCTCACACAACGCTCACCTGGTAGATATGGTTGAGTTTGAGGTGTTTGAGCAGCAGAAGCATAAGTGTCGAGACGGCTTTCACGATGATCTCCTTGTGCCTGTTGACGTCAATACCCAACTTCATGCTTTGTAGCACAGTGGTGCTGCAGGAAATGTAACAACCAAGAAGATTTCACCTTGAAATACTCAAATCTGTATTACAAGTAATCTCCTCCTAAACCCTCCAAAGTGGCCCATCAGTCCATATCAACCAATTAGAAATTTTAAGCAAATTTCCTTAATTATGTTATCAATATTTCCTGTTAAATAAAATGAACTATAGACATGTCAAAAATTCTAAGTTCAGTTTTTTGGGGTGTTGCCTCAAGAGAAAGTCTTCCCCTTTGTACTGAAGAGGACAAAAATGGAGTGGAGAAGGTTTGAACAAAGGATTCAAAGTACACTTATTATCAAAGAATGTATAAATTTTACAACCTTGAGATTCATCTCCTTATTGGCTGTCACAAAGCAAGAAACCTGAAAGAACCCAATTTAAAAAAGGACCAAGAACCAATGCACAGAGGATGAGATAGAAACAGTATTGATTTCTTTTGACACAAACAAAGATTTGAAAGACCTCTTGGGAAAGGTTAGTTCTTGATGCATTTACTACTTTACAACCAGGGGAACAAATGGAACAGTAAATCAGTTTAGCATTGACATGACGACAGCAGTAGTTTTATTGGTTTGTGAGTATCTCCCACACTTTGAGAGAGACCAATAACTGATCTCAGACCAGGTTTGTAACTACTGGCAGTGCCTTCTGAGCTCAGGACATTGGAGTGGAATGATAATTCCCAACATTATTCGATTCTGCTCTCCTTAGCTCACAGACGAAGGCAGCAGTGTGAAGACCCAATCTCTAACGTTGTGAACTTTTTGAGCTAGGAATAAAACTGTTTGTTCCTAAATGAACTTTTCACAAAAGAAGGCACAACAGCACCTCTACTTTCTTAGAAGTTTGTATAACTTTGGTCTGTCATCTAAAACTTCGACATAAACTTCGATAGACGTATACTGGGGAGTATCCTAATTGGCTGCATCATGGCCTGGTATGGAAACACCAATGGCCAGGAATGGAAAAGCCTACAGAAGGTGAGAGATGGAGCCCAGTCCATCACAGGAAAAGCCCTCCATTGAGTATATTGACATGGAGCGCTGCCACAAGAAAGCAGCACCCATCATCAAGCACCCACCGTCCAAGACCATGCTCTCTTCTCACGAATACCATAGGGCAGGAGGTACCACACCACCAGATTCAGGAACAGTTATTACCCTACAAACACTAGGCTCCTGAACCAGCATGAATACCTTAACTTGCCGCAACTCTGAACTGATTCCACAACCCATGGGCTTTCAAGGACTCTGCAACTTGTGTTCTCAGTAATATTTATTAATCTTTATTTGCAAAATTTGTCTTCTCTTTCCAATTAGCTGTTTGTCAACTTATGTGTAGATTTTCATATATTCTATTGTAGTTCTTTATTCTCCTGTAAATGCCTGCAAGAAAATGAATCTCAAGGTAGTAGATGGTGGTATTCACAAACACTGAGTGGACACTTTATTAGGTACGTCCTGTGATAGCAAAGTGGTTACCAAGTACAGAATATTTTTGTGGTCTTCTGCTGCTGTAGTCCATCCAGAACCATAGTTTAAGGTTCCATGTGTTGTGCATTCAGAGAAGTTCTTCTGCACACACTGCTGTAACATGTGATTATTTGAGTTACTGTCACCTTCTTGTCAGTATTCTACTCTGATCTATCTCATTTACAAGGTGTTTCACCCAAAGAATTGGAACACACTGGATGTTTTTAGTTTTTCTCACCATTCTCTGTGATCTCAATAGAGTGTTGTGTCAGAAAAATCCCACGGGATTAAGTTTCTGAAATACTCAAACCACCTTGCCTGGCACCAGCAAGCATTCCACATTCAAGGTCACTTAGATCACATTTCTTCCCCACTGTAATATTTGGTCTGAATAACTGAACCTCTTGATTGCATAACAGCATGCAGACACATCGAGCTGCTGGCATGATTGGCTGATCAGATATTTGCATCATTGATAGATGTACAGGTGCACCCAATAAAGAGGCCACCGACAGCAATCCTGATAATAAAGTTACTTTGAACTTTGGCATTGCTGTCATGATGGGGGAAACTGGAAAGCTTGTCTGACATAGGAAAAAGCTTCTGGTGAGGAAGGTAGGGGAAAACAGGGAAACCTAATGAGATTTTTGTTAAAGGAAAACTCAAGGAGAATGAATGCATTAGATATAAAAGGTTACAAACCACTTCTCACAGCTATAAGGTAAAGAAATGCATGACAATTATTGAAATTAAATCAAAACTGAAACAAAACTCACGGCATTTCCTCAGGAAGAACATCAGCTAGGATATTGATGGAGTCAGTCTTTGCCTTGGAGGTGGGAGCAGCTGCCAGCTGGATCTTCAGCAAAGCTATCTGCAGAGGAAGCCTCGTCACAACATGGTGTATGGAGGAAGGATCTTATACATCACTAACCTAGGCTATCATGTCTCTGACAACCAATCGATCTCTCGTCAGATACTGTAGTTGCTTGAAAATGAGATAGCCAGATTATACACAACTTTCTCACCCCAATAGCAGATCATCAGTTTCTGGTGATTAACCAAGGGAACTTCCTTGATCTTCTTTGGAATATTTTTGAGATCTTCAATGGGTTACTGAATTTAAAAGTCACGTGCTGAGGTTAGTTGGTTCAAGCACACATGTTACACGCTGAAGATGGTACGGCTGGTAGTGCTGTGCTTCCACAAGTCATAAATCCCAGAAATATCTGCTTGAACCAACAGCCTCAGCACCGAGTCATGTCACCAGGGAAAGTACCAAATGGGTTGTGAAGTATGGCAGGGAGAGGACATTAATTCTCCCTCCATCCCCAATAACCTAATTCCAGAGGAAACGAGAAGCAGGGAAGAAAATGAAAATGAGAAATAGGCCCTACACACTCAGAGCTGGACAGTGAGGCAAGTCCTGTTATTATCACAGCTTCCACTGGCAGGAGAAGGGAAGCAGAACACCAGAAACAGCAGGATGGGGAGGAGGGGTGTTGATGCAAACTGTAACTCCTGTGTCAATCAGCAGGATGGGGAGGAGGGGTGTTGATGCAAACTGTAACTCCTGTGTCAATCAGCAGAGTGGGGAGGAGGGGTGTTGATGCAACCTGTAACTCCTGTGTCAATCAGCAGGGTGGGGAGGAGGGGTGTTGATGCAAACTGTAACTCCTGTGTCAGTCAGCAGGATGGGGAGGAGGGGTGTTGATGCAACCTGTAACTCCTGTGTCAATCAGCAGGATGGGGAGGAGGGGTGTTGATGTAACCTGTAACTCCTGTGTCAGTCAGCAGGATGGGGAGGAGGGGTGTTGATGCAAACTGTAACTCCTGTGTCAGTCAGCAGGGTGGGGAGGAGGGGTGTTGATGCAACCTGTAACTCCTGTGTCAATCAGCAGGATGGGGAGGAGGGGTGTTGATGTAACCTGTAACTCCTGTGTCAGTCAGCAGGATGGGGAGGAGGGGTGTTGATGCAAACTGTAACTCCTGTGTCAGTCAGCAGGGTGGGGAGGAGGGGTGTTGCTGCAAACTGTAACTCCTGTGTCAGTCAGCAGGATGGGGAGGAGGGGTGTTGCTGCAAACTGTAACTCCTGTGTCAGTCAGCAGGATGGGGAGGAGGGGTGTTGATGCAAACTGTAACTCCTGTGTCAGTCAGCAGGGTGGGGAGGAGGGGTGTTGCTGCAAACTGTAACTCCTGTGTCAGTCAGCAGGATGGGGAGGAGGGGTGTTGCTGCAAACTGTAACTCCTGTGTCAGTCAGCAGGATGGGGAGGAGGGGTGTTGCTGCAAACTGTAACTCCTGTGTCAGTCAGCAGGATGGGGAGGAGGGGTGTTGATGCAAACTGTAACTCCTGTGTCAGTCAGCAGGGTGGGGAGGAGGGGTGTTGCTGCAAACTGTAACTCCTGTGTCAGTCAGCAGGATGGGGAGGAGGGGTGTTGATGCAACCTGTAACTCCTGTGTCAATCAGCAGGATGGGGAGGAGGGGTGTTGATGCAACCTGTAGCTCCTGTGTCAGCCAGCAGGATGAAGAGTGGGCAGGCAGAAGGGTGCTGGGTGTACAGAGTAGCAAAGCAGCCAATGATCTGGAGGCAGAGACAAGTCTATGGTGGGGGAGAGGCAGGGTGGTTTGGCAGTGTGATCGTTAGTCACTGGCTGTGGGGAGGGGGCAGGGCAATGTTTAGACAGTCACTGACCATGGGCGGCGGGGTCGTTACCGTCACCGGTCGTGGGCGGCGGGGTCGTTACCGTCACCGGCCGTGGGCGGCGGGACTGCTAGTGTCTTGAGTTGTGGGTGAACAATACTCACCATGTACTGTGGAAAGTTGTACAACATTCCCTGGTAGAGAACTTCAACTGGAGTCTGCTCTACCGTCTCAGCACCCTGTAAGTAGGAAAAATTGCAAATATATAACTTAAGGTTTCCCAACTTTATCCACTGCTGAGTTACACATCACTTTAACATGAGCTGGGTGGGAATACTGCTGACAGTATTGTTTATTGTAGCAGGAGCAGTAACATTGCACCCACCCTCTGTACTGTATTATAGACTCGATCTGACGACAGACAGGTTTCCCTCAGCAGTTTCTCCTCACAGTATTATACAGCGTCTTTCCATCTTTGTAGTCTTTCCAGCCTTAACTCTATCAGCCGCATCCAAAATCTGCTTTCCCTGGGATAATTCAGCTAATCTCCTGGCAATCCCAGTGACAGCTCCTTCTCAACGCCAGTGTTTCAGTGCATCACCAAACACCGATAAGGAACGCGGGAAGTGTCGACTCACTTCAGGTACGAGTGATGGAGGGGGAGCTGGGAGGTCGACAACCTCGGGCCCTGAGGGACAGCCGATGGATGGGGTGGCAGAATAGTACTGGAAGAACCCTCTCAGCCCGTATCTTCAATATCACCGGGACACAGCCCCACAAGTGGTCCTTACCAGTGACACTGGGGATTTCTGAAGCTCCTCCTCCCTCTTGGCCTGAACTTCAGCGATGGACGTGTACTTGTGCTATTTGGGGAAAGGTAGGAAAGCAATCAGATTCCAAGCAAAATGTTTCCGTCCACCCATACACAACACCGTTGAATTGCCTGCACTTTCTGTGTGAACCAGAGCAGGCAGGGTTAGCAAGTTTTAGCACTGTCGAAGTCCAAACAGCACAGTCTATTACCTCAGTAACACACTCAGTGGCCACTTTATTAGGTACACCTCCTCGTGAAGGCAAGTATCATGTGGATAAGGACAAGACGTTCAGTTGTTGTTCAAACCCAACCTCAGAATGGGGGAGGAATGTGATCTAAGTGGCTGTGATCTTGGAATGATTGTTGGTGCCAGATGAGGTGGTCTGAGTATCGCAGAAACTGCTGATCTCCTGGAATTCTCATGCCCAACAGCTTCGAGTTTGCAGAGAATTTTGGGAAAAAAACGTCGAACAGCAGTTTTGTGGGTGAAAATGCCTTGCTGATTCAAGCTGACAGGAAGGCAACAGGAACTCAAATAACTACATGTTACAACAGTGGTGTGCAGAAGAGTATCTCTGAATGCACAACACGTCAAAACTTGAAGTGGCTGGGCTACAGCAGTAAAAGACCACGAACATACGCTCATCTGCAGTTGCTGGAAATCCAAGCAACACACTCAAAATGCTGGAGGAACTCAGCAGGCCAGGCAACATCTACAGAAAAAAAGTACAGTCAATGTTTTGGGCTGAAATGTCGTCTGTACTTTTTTTCTACAGATGCTGTGTGACCTGCTGAGTTCCACCAGCTTTGTGTATGAACATACATTCAGTAGACACTTTATTGGGGACAGGAGGTAACTCATAAAGTTCAGCATGTTATTTACTTTTTATTGTTTGTATAAGTTGTTGTTTTTTGCACAGTGGCTATTTGATGCTCTTTAAAAAAATGTGTATTGTGTTTTTATGTTTTGTGGCTGCCTGTAAGGAGATGAATCTCAAGGTTTTATATAGTTATACATACTTTGATAATAAATGTGCTTTGAACTTTGAAGATGCCATTTATGGAAGACTTGTTCGCCAGGATTGGGTTCTCAGCTCTGCAGAGTCAGATGATTACAGACCAACAATATAAAGTAGCTAGAATGTGGGGGGAGGTGTGAAAAATAAGATGGAAGGGACACAAGAACCATCTTCCAAAGGCATTGGACATTTGGTAACATCACATTCCACGTTCTCCCCAAGTCACACACCTCTCTGACTCAGGTACGTGTTGCCCATTCCAGTGTTGTCATAACAACAATACCCTGGAAATTTCCCATGGTTCAATGGGAACACCTTCTCCACACACACACTGTGGCATTTGAGGGAAGTGGCTCACCCCTCCATTCTCAAGGGTAACTTACGAGCGCGTGCTTGCTGACAACAATCCCATAGGGCGAAAGAGCAAAGGATTGAAATAAAAACATTCAGCAGGTCAGGCAACACCCAAGCACAGAGAAACAGACTCTATGTTTTCCGTCATCGACACACCATCTTCTGTCTTTATTTCAGATTTTCAGCATCTGCTGTGTGTTTTTAAATATAATAAAAGACTGAAGAGTGTATTCGTCAAAACACTGGCTAGTCATTCCAAATGCAAAACGGGAATGAGAAATCCCATGGCAAATTTGATGACACAAATGTTGGAGGTGTTGTGGGTAGTGTGGAGGGCTGTCAGAAGTTACAGCAGTACATCGATAGGATGCAAAAGTAGGCTGAGAAATGGCAGATGGAGTTCAATCCAGATAAGTGTGAGGTGCAAACAACAGGAACTCTGCAGATGCTGGAAATTCAAGCAACACACATCAAAGTTGCTGGTGAACGCAGCAGGCCAGGCAGCATCTCTAGGAAGAGGTACAGTCGACGTTTCATGTCTAGGAAGAGGTGGTTCATTTTGGTAGGTCAATATGATGGCAGAATATAGTATTAATGGTAAGACTCTTGGCAGTGTGGAGGATCAGAGGGATCTTGGGGTCCAAGTCCATAGGACACTCAAAACTGCTGGGCAGGTTGACTCTATGGTTAAGAAGGTACACAGTGCATTGGCCTTCATCAATCGTGGAATTGAATTTAGGAGCTGAGAGGTAATGTTGCAGCTATATAGGACCCTGGTCAGACCCCACTTGGAGTACTGTACTCAGTTCTGGTCTCCTCACTACAGGAAGGATGTGGAAACCATAGAAAGAGGAGATTTACAAGGATGTTGCCTAGATTGGGGAGCATGCCCTATGAGAATAGGTTGAGTGAACTCGACCTTTTCTCCTTGGAGCGACGGAAGATGAGAGGTGACCTGATAGAGGTGTATAAGATGATGAGAGGCATTAATCATGTGGATAGTCAGAGGCTTTTTTCCAGGGCTGAAAGGTTAACACAAGAGGGCACAGTTTTAAGGTGCTTAGAAGTAGGTACAGAGGAGATGTCAGGGGTAAGTTTTTTTACGCAGAGAGTGGTGAGTGCGTGGAATGGGCCACCGGCAACGGTGGTGGAGGCAGATACGATAGGGTCTTTTAAGAGACTTTTGGATAGGTACATGGAGCTTAGAAAAATAGAGGGCTATGGGTATCTCTAGGTAATTTCTAAAGTAAATAAATGTTTGGCACAGCATTGTGGGCCAAAGGGCCTGTATTGTGATGTAGGTTTTCTATGTTTCTAGAACTTCAGATCTCTTGCTGCCCTGCCATCTTCAGATCATTGCAACAGTTTTCATTGGCCATTGTCTGTCTTCATCCAGTGGAAGAACAAACACAATTATATTTCACACACACACTCATTCATTCAGAATACCTCTAAGTATTTCTTGCCCAGTGATCTACCTTTTAAAGAGCAGATAAACATGTTACATAGAAAATGGCAGACAAGTAGGAGCATTACTGTACCAGCCAAACTGGAAACAAATAGTTGAAATTCTTAAACATAACTGAAGAGATAACAGCAAAACATTCTATACATTTAAGGACTGGAACTGTTTCCAGAAGCTGTGTTATTATTGTAGAAATTTTTAGTTACGGTTTAAAAGTGAGGGCTCATTAAAGAGGCTTATTCACTGGCACCTTACAGCAGACTCAGGACTTTTGTTCAGGAAGGGGGCATCAATGGAATCAGAGACAAATGGTGGTATTGTATAACTAAACGCACGGAGCACTGGGAGCTGACAAGTTCTGCCATTCACCTGGGCTCTCACCGTAATGAATCATCCACGGTTTGGAGAGGGGACGTAGAACGACAGGGCTGGTGTCGGCTGGGTTGGGAGCCGTTGTGCGTCTGATCACTGCTGAGATGTGGCTCAGGGCTGGCATAGGGAGTACAGGCCGTTTCAGGCAACCGGACCAGAGTGGGCAAATGAAGGCAACAGAGAGTTGTGGGTAGGCACACGAGGGGGAGGGGGGAGTGAATGCGAGGGGAGAGTGAATGCAAGGGGGAATGAATGTGAAGGGAAGGGAGCGAACGCGAGGGGAGAGTGAATGCGAGGGGAGGGGCAGCGAATGCGAGGGGAGAATGAACGTGAGGGGAAGTGAACGCCAGGGGGAGGGGGATGTGAGCAGGAGGGAGAGGTGGGGAGTGAATGAGGGAGAGGCAGGGAGTGAGCACGAGGAAGGGGGGGAGTGAACATGAGGAGGAGGTGGGGAGGGTCGATGGGGGCAGGGGGAGTGAACACGATGGAGAGGTGGGGAGTGAGCTCGAGGGGCTGGGGGAGTGAACATGATGGAGAGGTGGGGAGTGCCGTCGGCGGGAGGCGGGGAGTGAGCACGAGGGGTTGGGGGTGCGAGCACGAGGGGCGGGGGGGAGTGAGCACGGGGTGAGGGCGAGTGAGCACAAGGGGGAGGGGACAGAGAGCATGAAGAGGAGGCGGGTAGGCCTGTGAGGATTAAAATGTAGGTTGGTTGCAAATGGGAGATTGACGGTCAGCACAGAGTCTGTGAGCCACTGTATCTCTCTGTATCTCTCCATGATAATGACTGAATAGCCTTCTATAACAGGGTAAAGCTTCTATGATTCTCAGAAAGAGAAACAAAAAGAGTCAGAAAGAAAGAAATAAAAATAAAGAGAAGAGTAATAAAAGAGAAAATGAAGAAGATCATTGTGGTAGCAAAGCAAAGTGCGGAACCAAGGATCTTCTGAAGTTCCCTGTCTATCACTCACATAGTGAACTGGAAATAGATCTGCTGGACAATCAAACCAGCCTTCAGCTTATCCTGAACCTCGCGTGTCTGTCAGTTTTTGTATCGGGGAAAGAGATTTAGAGCAAAAGAGAGAATGCTGAAGAGGTGAGAGTGAGTTAGAGAAAACAACAGAGAAAAGGAAATGAATGGAAAGTGGGGATGCAAAAGAAAATCAGAGGAAAGGAAAATGACTGAGGAGAAGAAAGAGAGACAAACGGGAAACAGTACATCACTGGTACAGGCTCTGCGTGAAGTAAACACCTTCTGAGCATCACTCTAGAAAGAGAAATAAGAAGACGAGAAAGAACGGATATGAAGCAGAAAGAAAATAAAGAGGAAAAAAAGCAACAAAAAAAATCAAAGGAAATGAAAAGCAAATGCAAACAGAAGTGTTGAATTTTCTTTGAATATAGTGTACCAAACAGGAGCAGATGCACAGAGCTGAGGGAGAGAATTTGTTTTCAATAGCTACGAGCTTTAGCAGAGAACTTCTGAACAGAACATCGAATTCCTGGCATGACCAGAGACACAAGAGTCTGCAGATGCTGAAATCCAGAGCACAAAATCATCTGCTGGGGGACTCGGCAGGTCGAGCAGCATCCGTGGGGGTGGGAGGTGGAGGTGGCTGCAAGGGTATTATTAATGCTTCTGATGTATGGTTTTGACCCTAAACATCAGCATTTTCTCTCCCTGTATTTCTTCATCCAGTTGTTTCTAAAAAGGATCCCAATGTCATAGTCCAATAGAAAAAGCTGAGACCTTTAAGCTCGGAAGTGGAGAAGCTGTTTGAGACTGTAATGGAGAGTCTACTATCAAGTTGATATTGGGCACTTGCTGTCTAATCTGCCCTACGTCAATTCTGATGTCAAACGAATCCCCAATTTTAATTGTTTCAAAGCAGATACTGCACATACTGGGTGGTTGCTGTCAAATCTGCAGCATTTTCATTCAGGGGAAAAATATTTCTGTTCTGCTTTGCTAATAAATTTGCATGTGCGTGTGTTTTCTTGCTCTGAAATGAAAACTACATGATTTGGAAAGAATCTGTTCAACACCTGCTCTCCTACCTGTTTCAGGGTCTTTATGCTCTCGTGGATGGGTCTGGGCAAACCTACCAGAGTATCAGTGTCGCTGGAAACAGAACACAAGAACATTTTAAAATTAACACGAGTGCAACATTCAAGCCAACAGAATTCACCATAAATATACCTGTGATAAGTGGAAGTGTGTTTTATCTGGGCAAAGAAGTGGGAATGTAGGATACAATTCTAATTCTAAACAATTCCAGTAAGAGACTATTAAGCCCACCATTTTATTCGCTCCTTTGTTGGAATTCTCTAACTTCACATTCCTGCTTTTCCTCCAGTTTTGTTGATCATTCTGTTCTGATAGAAATTCCGTTCTAATAAAAAGCTCAGAAGGTAAATTCATTTTAATCTGACAATGGCAGAACTTGGATTAGAAATGATTGACGTGTTGCTGACATTTGCGAGGGAAGAGTCTGTAATTAACTGTAAACCTTACTTGCTTCTGTCTCGCCAAATTCAGCTGGACCTGCTTACCACATCCCCAGCTTTTTCTGTTCTTAGTCCTTTTTTTAAAACTTTTTCTATTTTCAGTCAAAGTAAAATCACCGACCAGCCCTGCAACTCTTTCTGAGGATAACCTCTCATTACAGATTGTTATTTGAATGTGGTTAACTGGATCACAAAATTTGCAGATGACACCAAGATTGAGGGTGTGGTGGACAGCAAGGAAGGTTATTCTGCCTTGCAAAGGGATCTGGACCAGTTGGTTACCTACCTTGCATGCCACCTTGGACCATGTCTCCCATCCACTACATAATGTATTGGGTGGGCACAGGAGTACATTCAGCCAGAGACTCATTCCACCGAGATTCAACACAGAGCGTCATAGGAAGTCATTCCTGCCTGTGGCCATCAAACTTTACAACTCCTCTATTGGAGGGTCAGACACCCTGAGCCAATAGGGTGGTCCTGGACTTATTTCCTGGCATAATTTACATATTACTATTTAACTATTTATGGTTTTATATTGCTATATTTATACTCTATTCTTGGATGGGGCAACTGTAATGAAAATCAATTTCCCTCGGGATCAATAAAGTATGACTATGACTATGACTATGACTACCTACAGGAAAGATGTAAATAAGGTTGAACGAGACAATTTACAAGGATGTTGCCAGGTACCTGGAGGACCTGGGTTATAAGATTGAATAAGTTACGACTTTATTCCTTGGAATGTAGAAGATTAAGAGGAAATTTGATAGAAGTATGCAAAATTATGAAGGGTACAGACAGGGTAAATGCAAGCAGGTTTTTTCCACTGAGGTTGGATGAGACTACAACTAGAGGTCATGGTTTAAGGGTGAAAGGTGAAATGTTGAAGGGCAACATGAGGGGAAACTTCTTCACTCAGAGGGTCGTGAGAGTGTGGAAGAAGCTGTCAGCACATGGTGCATATAAGCTTGATTTCAAAGTTTAAGAGAAGTTTGGACAGTTAGGGTGTGGAGGGCTGTGGTCCTGGTGCAGGTCGATGGGAGTAGGCAGTTTACAGGGTTTGACATGGACTAGATGGGCTGAAGGGCCTGTTTCTGTGCTGTACTCTTCACTGTCCCTCTCCAAATTCTCATATCCACTGTATCTTGATATCTCCTTAATCTAAAATCGAACTGTGTTTGAATATCACGTTCTCTTGTTTTATATCAGTAGCTTAGATGCATCAGAGAAACCCAGTTCCTATTTTATATTGCTATCATACAATTTTATCCCTAATCTATATTTAGTTTATAACTTCACCTCTGCAATGTCCCTACAATGATAAATTTTCCAAGGAGGTTAGGTTAGACTAGACTAGATTAAATTAGTTTTATTTGTCATAAAAACATTGAAACATTCAGTGAAGAGAACTTTTTGCATCAATGACAGTGCCTCTGTGCTTCCGGCACCAACGTAGCTTTCCCATAATTTAGTAACTCTAACGGGAACTTCTTTGGAATGTGCGGGAAACAGGAGCACCCAAAGCAAACCCACGCAGTCGTGGGGAGAACTAACTCCTTACAGATGGCGGAGGGAATTGAACCCTGATCACCAGTGCCACAAAGCATTTCACTAACCGTTACTCTATCTTGCCACAACTTCACTAATCCTTTTGCGCTTATGTCCAAATCATTTTAAAACTGGAAATCTTCCTGGAAATTACCATTCGTAACAGACGAGAAGGGAGGAATTATACAAGATTAATTGTGAGAACAAGTACACTCTGGTCTATTAACATAATACAAACAGTAAAGTTGTAAGATCTCTGCAGTTCAGCAGCGTCTGTGAAGGCAAAAGATACAAGTTGAAACTGTATCAGGACTAAGGGAGAATCCAAATTAGGTTTAATATCAACTTAGCGGCGGGAGTACAGTGCAATACATAATATAGAGACAAAATAAAGTAAATAAATTACAGTAAGTATATATATATGTATATTAAATAGTTAATTAAAAATAGTGCAAAGACAGAAATAATATTAAAAAAACAAGGTCGTGTTCAAGGATTCAATGTCCGTTTAGGAATCGAATGGCAGAGGGGAAGAAGCTGTTCCTGAATCGCTGAGTATGTGCCTTCTGGTTTCTGTATCTCCTACCTGATGGTAACAGTGAGAAAAGGGCATGTCCTGTGTGGAAGGGTCCTTGACAATGGACACTGTCTTTCTGAGACACCGCTCCTTGAAGGTGTCTTGGATATTACGGAGGTTAGTACCCAAAATGGAACTGACTAATTTTACAATTTACTGTCGCTTCTTTCGATCCTGTGTGGTAGCCCCCCAACCCCCCGCATTACAGACAGTGATGCAGCCTGTCAGAATGCCCTCCACAATACATCTGTAGAAGTTCTTGAGTGTTTTAGTTGACAAACCAAATCTCCTCAAACTCCGAGTGAAATATAGCAGCTGCCTTGCCTTCTTTATAGCTGCATTGATACGTTGGGACCAGGTTAGATCCTTCGAGGTATTGACATCCAGGTGCTTGAAACTGCTCACTCTCTCCACTTCCGATCCCTTTATGAGGATTGGTACGTGTTCCTTCGTCTTATCTCTCCTGAAGTCCATTATCAGCTCTTTGGTCTTACTGATGTTGAATGCTAGGTTGTTGCTGTGACCACTCAACTAGCTGGTGTATCGTGCTCCTGCACGCCCTCTCATCTCCATCTGAGATTCTACCGACAATGGTTGTATCATCAGCAAATTTACAGATGGTATTTGAGCTGTGCCTCGTCACACTGTCATGTGTATAGAGAGAGTAGAGCAGTGGGCTAAGCACACACCCCTGAGGTGCACCAGTGTTGATTGTCAGCAAGGAGGAGATATTATACCAATTTGCATAGATTGTGGTCTTCCAGTTAGGAAGTCAAGGATCCAATTGCAGAGGGAGGTACAGAGTCCCTGGTTTTGTAGCTTTCCGATCAGGACTGTAGAAATGATGGTGTTAAATGCTGAGCTAAAGTCAATGAACAGTAACCAGTCATAGGTGTTTGCATTGTCCAGGTGATCTAAGGCTGTATCATAGGCAACTTGCAGTGTGTCCAGGTCCTTGCTGAGGCAGGAGTTGATTCAAGCCAATGCCAACTTCTCAAAGCATTTCCTCACCATAAACGTGAGTGCTCCTGGGCAATAGTCATTAAGGCAGCTCACACAACTCTTCTTCAGCACTGGAAAAATTTGTTGCCCTTTTGAAGCAGGTGGGAACTTCTGACTGTAGCAGTGAGAGATTGAAAATGTTCTTGAATACTCCCGCCAGTTGGTTGGCACAGCTTTTCTGAGCCTTACCAGGTGTTAGTTTGGGGCCTGCTGCCTTGCAAGGGTTCACTCTCTGTAAAGAAAGCCTGACATCGTCCTTCGAGACAGAGATCACAGGGTCACCGGGTGCAGCCGGGATCTTCACGGCTGTAGTTATATTTTCCCTTTCAAAGTGGGAAAACAGAGGTTGAGCATGTCTGGTAGAGAAGCATCACTGCCATTCATAATTGTGGGTTTTGCTTTGTAGGAAGTAATGTTTTGCAAACCCTGCCAGAGTTGATGTGCATCCAATGTCACCTCCAACCTCACTCAGAATTGTTTCTTCATTCTTGAAATAGCCCCCCCTACCTGGCTTTCTTGTACAGACCTGGGTCACCAAAGTTTAATGCCACAGATCTAGCCCTCAGCAGACGATGAATATCCTCAATTATAATTCTTTCTAGCAGGCAAACAAGCCTTCAGGTGTCCAAGTTCAACTCAGGAATTTGCATTTTAAACCCCCTTGCCTCTCTCCCCCTTTAAGACATCCTTTAAACGTGTGCTCCCTTTACCCAAGCTTTTGTTCACCTGCTCTCCTGCCTCTCATTATCTGGTTGGTGGGTTTTTTTTTGATAATGCTTGGGAGATGTTTGCTTGTTAGTGGCCCCATCGCACATGTACATGAAAGGTCACAAACACTGCTCCCTCACTCACTTGCCGAGAGTGAATCCGATGAACTTGCATCTGCTCACTTCCAGAAATTCTTCGATGTCCTTCTCCCTGCAGAAGTGAGGAAAAGAGCTGACAGCCAGGTGACGTGACTTCAAACTGACAGCACACGTGAAATCACGAAAGGCAGCAGAATGTTCCTATGGAACCGATCTGAA
Source organism: Mobula hypostoma (assembly GCF_963921235.1). NCBI lineage: Eukaryota > Metazoa > Chordata > Chondrichthyes > Myliobatiformes > Myliobatidae > Mobula > Mobula hypostoma. The sequence goes on along the minus strand of NC_086116.1, from coordinate 57,651,693 downwards.
CATTTATAAAGAACAGCTTCATCATGATACCACAGTACACTCCTGCACTTAACAAGAGAAACACTGAGCAATAATTGAGTGCTGTCCCAGGGCGATATCAGGATGTGCGGGAGGCAGACAGGGTGACCAAGTGAGTGAGATGACTTGGGATGGATGAGAAAGGAAATTGCTGTAGATTCCCGTGATAACTGTAAGAAGTAGCTTGGGTCTCTTTCAACACACACTCAGTGCTGGAGGAACTCAACAAGTCAGCAGCATCTATAGAGGGGAATTAACAGTCAATGTTTCAGGGCAAGGCGACAGGTGAGAGTAGGTGAAGGGCAAGGTGGGTGGATGAAGTGAGAAGCTCTGAGGAGATGGATTGAAGAAGTGAAGGACTAGAGGAGGAATATGATAGCAGGGGACCATGGATCATGGGACAGCGGAAAGAACAGGAGCATCAGAGGGAGGAGACAGTCAAGTGAGAAGAGAAGGATGAGGGGGGAAGCTGAATGGGGAATGGACAGAGGTGGGGGGAGAATGCCAGTTTGTACCCCTTCCCCTCCCCTCACCTTATTATTCAGATTCAGAATCAGGTTTAATATCACTGGCATATATCCTGAAATTTGTTGTTTTGCAGCAGTACATTACAATGTTAGTAAAAGCTATAGATAACAATAAGTATATATAAAAGAAACAAAATTAAATTAAATTATTACTGCAAAAAGAGAGGAAAAACATAAACATGAGGAAATCTGCAGATGCTGGAAATTCAAGCAACACACACCAAAAATGCTGGTGGAACGCAGTAGGCCAGGCAGCATCTATAGGAAGAGGGACAGTTGACATTTTGGGCCCAGACCCTTTATCAGGAAAAACATAAGGTAGTGTTCATGGGTTCAATGTCCATCCGGAGGGGAAGAAGCTGTTCCTGAAACGTTGAGTGTGGGTCTTCAGGCTCCTGTACCTCCTCCCTGATGGTAGCAATGAGAAGAGGGCACATCCTGGGTGATGGGGGTCCTTAATGATGGAGGCTACCTTTTTGAGGCATCACCTTTTGAAGGTGCCCTGGAAGCTGGGGAGGTTAGTGCCCATGATGAAGCTGGCTGAGTTTACAACTTCCTGCAGCTTCTTCCGATCCTGTGTAGTGACCCGTCCACACCCGGCGGTGATGCAACCAGCTAGAATGCTCTGCTCACTACATCTGCGAAATTTGGGAGCGAGCGTCTTCGGTGACGTACCAAGTCTCCTCAAACTCCTGATACAATCTAACCAGTGTTGCACCTTCTTTGTAATTGCCCCAGGACAGATCCTCAGAGATGTTGACACCTAGGAACTTGAAACTGCTCATCATTTCCACTTCTGAGAACTAAGGGGACTGGTGGGAGTTCCCCTTTCCTGAAGTCCACAATCATTTCCTTAGTCTTACTGATGTCAGCTCATCAACCAGCTGATCTGTCATTCTCCCAACAATAGTCGTGTAATTGTTGGTGTCTGAGCTGTGCCTAGCCACACAGTCGTGGGTGTAGAGAGAGTAGAGCATTGGGGTAGGCACACATCCTTGAGTTGTGCAGGTGTTGATTGTCAGTGAGGAGGTCATGTTACATCTGATCTGCACAGGCCACGGTTTCCCGATGAGGAAGTCAAAGACCCAGTTGCAGAGGGAGGTACAGAGGCCCAGGTTTTGAAGTTTGTTAATTCATTTGGAGGGTGTGGTGGTGTTGAACGCTAAGCTGTAGTCAATAAACAGAAGCCTCATGTAGGCGTTGCAATTGTCCAGGTGGTCTAAGGCTGACATCAGAGCCGGTGAGGTTGTATCTGCTGTAGACCTGTTGTGCGGTGGACAAGTTACAACGGGTCCAGGTCCTCGCTTAGACAGGAGTTGATTCTAGCAGGAGTGAACCTCCATCTGCAGCAGCGAGAAATTGAAGATGTCCCTGAACACTCCCGCCATTTGGTCACCACAGGTTTTCACAGCCCCACCAGGTACAGCATCAGGGCCTGATGCCCTGCGAGGATTCTCCCTCTTGTAAGATGTTCTGACGTCGGCCTCGGAGATAGAGATTACAGGCTCACCAGGCGTTGCACGGGTTTGGGTAAGTGTAGTTTTATTCTCCTTTCAAAGTGTGCATAAAAGGCGCTGTGCCATCTGGGAGAGTGGCATCACGGCCACTCGTGATGTTGGGTTTCACTTCATAGGAGGGAATGGCCTGCACACCCTGCCAGAGCTGACATACATTCGCTGTCTCTAACCCCAATCGGAATTGTTTCTTTGCCCTTAAGATAGTCTTCTGTAGATTGTATCAGGATTTCTTGCATAGATCTGGATCATGGGTCTTGAGTACCACGGATCTAGCCCCCAACAGACTATGAATCTCCTGGTCCCGGCCCCTGCTCCCTTGCTTTCCAGTCCTGATGAAAGGTCTTGGCCCAAAATGTCAACTCCCATAGATGCTGACTAACCTGCTGAGTTCTTTCAGCCTTGCTCAAGGTTGCCGGCAGCTACCGAATCTCTGGTGTTTCTGATTTGGTGGTTTTGCTGTGCACCCAGTGGCCTGGGGAACTACAGAGTGCTATGTCTTTCTAGCTTTCTATCATGCAACGATGCAGATAGAAGCATAAATTATCATGGAGGAGTACTGACCTGGCCTTGGGAGCCCAGGGTAGGCACCGGGGGAAGAACACTCTGTCTGGGGACTGTTGTGGGGTGGGCACAGACTGGACCAGTGCCTCCCTTTCCAGTGGATCCATTTCTCCCTCAAGCCCACCATCACTGTCATCAGCCTCTTCGTCCTCCTCCCGTGCCTCGTCCCTCTCGCCATAGGTATCCAGGCTGTCCTGTTTTACCAGCACCTGCCAGCAGCACCCAAGGGTGAAAAGTTATCCTGAGCGGGGACCGAAGTGTATACACCACCCAACTTTCCTGCCCATTGGTCAGCTGGCCACATTCACCCCTCCCACCAGACCCACCAGTCTGCAAATTGTCCAATGACACACTTGTAAAGGATATCAGCTTTTCCTTGTAGGAGAATGGCCGGAAAGCTCTCTCCACACCCAACATCTGGTCAACCCATTGAACATCGCCCTCTGACCGGCAGTTGAGCTACCGAGAAGCGGCTGGTCCCACTGTCACACCCGAACCACCACCACACCCGAACTACCACTGTCACACCCGATCTGCCACTTTTCCCAGTAAACCACTAGAAACCACCAATCCTACTGTTACACCCAACCCTTACTTCCTGCTCCCAACAAGTTCAATCCTAATACCCCATCCCCAACCTCCTCAGCCTCACAGACTCCTCCCCAACCTCAACCATACTGCCAACCTCACTTTTCCACCATAACCCACTGCCCCACCCGATTCCACTACCCTGGTCCAATCCCACCGCCCCACACCAATCCTACTGCCCTACCAAAACCAACTCCACAGCCCAAAATCCAAAGTTATTGCCCCAAATCTAACCCTACCGCCCTGTCGCCAACCACACCGTCTCACCCATCTCTGCTGCCTCTCTCCCCAACCTAACCCTACTGCCCTTCCAGTTCCCCACTGCCACCACAACCTCATTGCCCCACTCCCAGCTCCACCACCCTGTACCCAACTCCAACCCCACTGTTCAGCCGCCTAACTCTACCACCCCCTCAACCCACCCTCAATGCCCGGACCCCAACCCACTGGCCAGTCCACCCTTCTCAGGACTGGTCAGCTACGTTTGCCTCCAGGACTGTGACTGATGGATAAGGTGTCCTGTGATGGAAGCATGGTGGGCTGAGATCACAGTCTAAACGAATGGGGCGCGTAGAGATGTTGGGCCGAGTGGCCTGCTCTCGATTCCTGAGCGTCACCAGGACCAGTCTCACCCTTCGGCCCTTGCGGCCTCGCTTCTGCTGCTGCTCCAGGGCGTCCATGGCTGAGACGGGGGGAGAGCATGCGCGGAGGTTCCGCATCACCTCGATACTGTTCTCCGGCAGCCTCGGGAGGCCGGCTTCCTCCCGCTTCGCCACCTTCAGCTTCTGCAGATCCTCGAAGCCTCCGAGACAGAACTGACAACAGAACCACCGATGGCAATTACTTGTCCAAACTCTCCAACAGCATCAAGTGCAGACACCGTGTTAGGGGCCAAATATAACGCCGTTCACATAAACTAACACCGTCAACCAACGGGCGCCATAGTAACGCAGCAGTTAGTGCTGCACTTTTACAGCTCAGGACATCGGAGTTCAAAGTTCAATTCTGGTACCATCTGTCTGCATGTCATTCCCATGAATGTGTGGTTTTTCCCCTGGGTGCTCCGGTTTCCTCCCACAGTCCAAAGACATACCAGTTAGTAGGTTAATTGGTCATTGTAAATTGTCCTGTGATTACGCTAGTGTTAAATAGCTGGGTTGTTGGGCAGTGCGAATCGTTGGGCTGGAAAAAGTAGGAAGGGAGCTAGATAGGTAGATGATAGATAAATGGGTAGGTGATACCTAGCTATAAGTTTTACTCCACCAGAACATAGGTAAACATAAAACCATAAAATATAGGATCAGAATAAATCCATTCAGCCCATCCAGTTTGCCCTGCCATTCAATCACAGCTGATTTACTATCCCTCTGAACTCCAGTTTCCTGTCTTCTCCCCAAAAACGTTGACACCCTAACTAATGACAGTGGTAATGCTCGTTTGGGTCCAGGGCTAAAAACGTGGGGGAACAAAATGGCAAAAAATGTCTATGCTTTCCTGCCGATGTCTGACTTCCTTGTTTGAAAGTGAATGCAAATGTTTACCAGGCAAGAACGGGACCAGGATAACCTCTATCACTCTGAGGGTCAGCAGAGCAGTGAACCATCTCCAGGTCCACATAGCACACTGATTTGGATAAACATTGTCATCCCTTCATTGTTCCTGGGTCAGAGTCTAGGAGCTCTGTTCCCAGCATCACTGTGCGGTACTCTCACCGTACGGATAACAGGAGGTAGGTTCATAGAGAATTAGAGATGGGTATTAAATAGTGACCTCGTCGGCGATACCCATCACCCTCGTTGGCGATACCCATCACCCTCATCGGCGATAGCCATTACCCTTCTTGGTGATACCAAATACGCTCCTTGGCGATACCCATCACCCTCGTCAGCGATACCCATTACCCTTCTCAGTGATACCAAATACGCTCCTTGGCGATACCCATCACCCTCGTCGGCGATAGCCATTACCCTTCTCGGTGATACCAAATACGCTCCTTGGCGATACCCATCACCCTCGTCAGCGATACCCATTACCCTTCTCAGTGATACCAAATACGCTCCTTGGCGATACCCATCACCCTCGTCAGCGATTTCCAAATTCTCAAAGTGAATTGAAAAAAAAACAAAAACAAGTTAAAACAAACAAGGATTAGGCTATGAGACAAAAATTCAGACCCACCAGAATCGTCTTCCAGAGAAGCAACAGCACCTTCTTAATGGGGCAATGTGGAGCATTCCCACTGCAGAACTTGTTCACAAGAGAGAAGAGGAGAATTGCAAAGGGCTCTCCATTGTACACTGGGGAACCTAAGGAACAGAATAAAATTCAATACAGGTCAGTCTGTTTACTCCGAGGGGAAATCTGGCTCATCCCAGATTAACCCTAGTCAGGGATACAGGATTTGCAGTGGGGGAGAAAGTCATTTGGGCTAATTAGTCATGGTTCCCATCAATACCATAAGACATAGAGGCAGAATTGGTCCATTGGTCTATCGAGTCTCCACTATCATTCCATCACAGCTGCTTTACTATCTCTCTCAACCCCATACTCCTGCTTTCTCCCTCTAACCTTTCACACCCTCACCAATCAAGAACCCATCAACATCTGCTTTAACTATATCCAAAGACTCCACAACCATCCGTGGCAATGAATTCCACAGATTCACCACCTTCTGGCTAAAGAAATTCCATCATCCACACACATTCCTCCCTCCCTGCCAACAGCCTCAGGTCATGAAACCAACTCTGCTATTTAGTCTGTCATTGACTGATCAGCAGACTCCCAGGGTAAATTCAACACAGGACACTCAACTTTTACGAGAGTTAACAGCCAAGGTCAGCTTCCGTGACAAACTCCTCGCAACATCAGCTTTTGTTCAGCAGTAGCTGAAGACTTTCAAGATGGTTTGGAATGGGAGATTTTAGACTTAGAGAGAGGACTGAATCCTGTTTATATTTCCAGCTCAATCATCCAGACCTTCAGTTCCAGGACTGGGTGCCTGACATGCTGAGTTCCTCCAGCATTTTGTGTGTGTTACACCCATCCCAGACCACGTGTTTATTCAAAACTGACAGGGGCAATGGAATGCAGCGTAACAATGCAGCCCAGGAGCCCAGGCCGGATCAGACGGCTGTGTGGTTTGCAGAGCTGCCTGGAAAGTGTGGGGCCACCATCTGTCAGCGTGTCTGCTGGATGCATGCATCAGGGTGAGTAACCTGGCTCCAGATCCACGGCACGTCCCAAACTGCACTGAGGGATGGCTCTGCGCTAACAGGTCACCTCTTCATGGGGAGCTGTAGGTTAGTGGCCAAACAAAGGACGGGTGCCTGGGGTGATTTTTCCCTCCCTATTACAGGGATACTGACCATAGCTACACTTATTTCACAAATAAAAACACAATATTCATAAAGTTTTATTTCTTTTTAAAATAAAGTGTTTGAGAATTACGTTTCATGCTATAGAGTAGCATTTTACTCATGATCTGCTAAACGTGAGACCATTCTCAGATAATCTGTTTCCGTTTGCAGAAGTAATCTCAATGTCTGGGCCTAGTGTACAGCACACAGGTATTCAGTTGTGAAAACTCACATGCTTGTGAAGTGAGCCAATAAAGGTACTTGGCAGTAAATGCAGATTCTCTCTGTGCCTAATCCTTGTAACAATGTACAACAGAGAAACAAACCGTCTGGAATAACCACTCTGCTCCGGTCCTAATGCTCCACAATAACCTCCCCGCACATCTCTTGTCATTAACCCCTTCCATTCCTTCTTCCTTCATCTTCTCAAGAACTTTCCCTTATATAGGTCAATGCTTCCTGTCCCACCGCTCTGGATAAATTCCACAGACGGGATTATTTGTGGCCGTCTTACATTTCTGGTTTCAGCACTGTCCCCTGGTAATGTCTTTCCAAGGTGTCCATACAGATTTCTGGGTCACTACCTGAGAGATTTGTCAGACAGAAAATCCAGAGTGTTGCTTGTTTTACTACTGATAGAACTGGATTAGATCCTCTAGTGAGTATCTGGTACTTATTTTAACCAGCTGACACAGTTTCCCTTCTCTTTCACTAAATTTTTCCCCTACTGCCACCACAAAACTACCCCACAGGCACAAGTACCACCTCATACCCTTATCCACATTCCAAGGCTCAGCAGAAATGTTGTATAAAATGCAAACAGCAATTAGTGGAAGTTTGAAATTTAGAAACAAATATATTAAAATACTGGAGCTGACGTGAAAGGGCAGAATACTGATGTTCTGAATGTGTAGCTAGTTGTTATGTTACAATGATTACCGCTTAATAATGATCAGTTAGGCACCAAGTGAATCTGTGTTTTACTGACAAGTTCCTTTATTGTCTCAACTGAAGAGTACATGAATTTACACAGCCAAGTACCTGTGTGCACACCTACTAAGTTTCCCTGACCCTCCACAAACAGTCAAAGAATAGAGAAATTAGATTAGATTAGATTATGAGAACACTCAGTCCTCTTTTATTGTCATTTAGAAATGCATACATGCATTAAGAAATGATACAATGTTTCTCCGGTGTGATATCACAGAAAACAGGACAAACCAAAGACTAACACTGACAGAACCACATAATTATAACATATAGTTACAGCAGTGCAAAGCAATACTATAATTTGATAAAGAGCAGACCAGAGGCACAAAAAAAAAGTTCTCAGAGTTCCGAGTCGATCGACTCCCGAGTCCCCGATAGCAGGCAGCAGAAGGGAGAAACTCCCTGCCATAAACCTCCAGGCACCGTCAACTTGCTGATACCTTGGAAGCAGCTGATCCTGAGTCCATCCGTCCAAAACCTCCGAGCTTCCGAGCAACCTCTCCGATACAGCCTCCCGAGCGCCATCCTCTGCTGAGCGCCTTTGACCTCTCCTCAGCCACTGAAACACGCAAAGCCGAGGATTTCGGGGCCTTCAGCTCCGGAGATTCCAGTTACCACACAGTAGCAGCGGTAGCAAAGCAGACATTTCAGAAGTTTTCCAGATGTTCTGCTGTGCTCTCACGTCTGTCTCCATCAAATCAGGATTGTGCACGGTACCCTACTTGACAGATAACAGACATCACCACCGAAGTGGCCGTGCGTGCTGGAGTTAGTATCCAGGAAAGGACTCTACGCTGGCTAGGCGTTCCTCATGTTCCTGGTCTAATCTCCACATGTCCGGCGTGGGGTTATTAGCTTCAGCGACCCGCGATGGTTTGTCTCCAGATAGTTGTTGCTGCTTTGCATTGCAGGCTCCTTACTTTTAAACATTTAGTAGCTCAAATGTTGCACCTCAAATTCTTTGGCTCGAGGTCATCTGACTAACCTGTGTCACCTTCTTATTGGCCCTGGTCCAAGCCAACATCCGTTTATTGTCCTCTGAAGGATCTCAGCCCGAAACATCGACTGTATTTTTCCCCCAAGTAGAGGCTGCCTGGCCTGCTGAGTTCCTCCAGCATTTTGAGTGTGTTGCTTGGATTTCCAGCATCTGCAGATTTACTTTGTTCTAAATGAGTTACCAAGCCAGTAACCAGCTCGAATCACTCAGGGCAGACACAGACCCACTATTCGCAAACCTGCATGGTATATCATACGAAAGAACACCTCACAAATAACTTCCTTGAAAATTATCTCTAGTTCAGCAGATTACGTGGAGCATCACTGTGTCTACTTTAAAACACTGATTTAGCTGAGCAAAACCAATTCACCAAATGGAGGATACAGAGCAGCTTCACAAAATGACAGCGTCCATTCCTTCAACTTCGTGAGAAGAACAAAGACAACTGGTCTGTCCACTTGATTCATTCAAATTCACTGTTTTGTAGACTGTAGTTCTTTTTGGCCAACAGGTATAAATTACATAGTCAGCATTTAAAATATCCAGACTTACAACCAATAACCTGCCCTTTCTTTGCAGATGCTAAATTCTATTCTAGGTTACTTCTCAAAATATGCTCTAATATTGTGCTTAGCTCCTCACCACACTACTATTACTCTAACTTTTTGACAAGAAGAAGAAGAAGAAAGCCCTTAACTCCGAGTGGAGTCATCAGGATGCTGTCATGATGGCTTTTTTTAGCAGGCTTTCTTATTTTTACAAGGCTGAGTTGCTAGCCCGACGCTCAACCCAGCACAGATGGAAAGCGTGCAAGGGAGCTGGCTGGATTCGAACTCGGGAACCTTCACTCCGAAGTCTGGCGCTGATGCCACTATGCCACCAGCCGGCGGTACTTTTTGACAACTTAGCAATGAATTTCTCACAAAATTTAGAAATGCAAACACTCTTAAATGGAAATTCAACCCATTGCTGCCAGTGGAACAACAAAGCTGCTGCGGCTGCAATAGTTGATAACGAGAATCTAGGTAAAGGTTGCACCAGAATTATGAGAGCATTGCCATTTGATAAGGATGGATGGTCTAAATTTCCTTTCCCTTGGAAAGAAAAGGTTGGGCAGAAACCTCATAAAGATTTTCAAACTTATGGTAAATTTTGATACATCAGATGATGCTGATTGCAATGTTTGGATTTCTTTCTTTTAGAGCAATAGCTCCTCTTAGTACTATGTATTGGCTGTTGTCTACGCATGCACATTATTCTCTCTTTGTCTCGCTGCTATGTGAATACACCAGTTAAAACTATCTCTCGTGTGCGTGCTTTTATGTAATTGATATGTGGTTACACAGACACTACAAATTGGCGACAAAATATGAACTTGAATGTCAGAGAATATCGCCAGCTGCACCAACTGGATGAGACAGTGAGGGAAAAAAGTCAACCAGTACAGAGAAGGTTGTCACAGACGCCAACAAAGGACACGTGAGAAACAGTACACAGTGAAAGATGCACAACTAGCAAAGCTAAAATGAAAATAACATGGCGATGGCTTTAGTCGGGAAAGTTACAAATTTGATAGTGCTAATGAAGGCTGGGAGTAATATATCGAGAGGGTTGAACTGTATTGTAAGGTGAATGACGTGGATGAGCAAAAGAAAGCCCCCATGCCTCATGGCTTAATGGGTGCTAGAACATACAATCTCTTACGGAACTTAGTAACACCTAAAAAGCAAGATGCTCGATGAAATTGTTACAATTTTACAAAATCACTTGAGCCCTAAACCGTTGGTAATAGCTGAGAGTTTTAGATTTTATGAAAGGAATGAGTCAAAGGATGAAATCATTTCTAAATATTGCAGAGCTGAATAGATAAACAGATTGAAGACTTGGCCAATGTCTAAAAGTTCAAAATGTACCCCCACAGGCACTGCTAAACCCATGGGAGTGGCCGTCATCACCATGGCAATGAGCACATATTGACTTTGCTGGTCATTCATGGACTCCATGCTTCTAATTGATGTGGATGGTCACATGAAATAGCTGGAGGTTATACCAATGAAGTCAACCGCCTCAGCAAAGACCGTCTCCACTCTGAGGACTCTCTTCACCAGAAACGGCTTACCAGAACAAATTGTGTGACAACAGACCACAATATACTTCAGAAGAGTTCAGACTGTTCATGAAAAGAAAATGGCATCAGCTCCTCACCACCCAGCAACGAATGGGTTTGCTGAACGGTTTATCAAAACCTTCAAGAAGTCCATTAAAGCTATCGACAAGGAGGACATTCCTCTACAGCACAAGGTGGGCAGTTTCCTTTTTGTCTATCAGAACTCTGTTCATTCAACGACAAATCAAACACCTGCAATGCTGTTCACGAGCAGGAATCTGAGATCTCGCATAGACCTCCTGAAACCAGATCTACAGAGGGGAGTGCAGAATATACAGTTCAGCCAGTTGCCAAGTGAATCAGCAAGGAACTTTGAGATTGGACAGGAATTCCTAGTGCGTGACTACCAAGAAGACAAGTGGACATCCGGTAGAATAGCTATAAGGACTGGACCACTGATGTATACAATGAAATGTTGGCGATCAGACTTGGAGACATCATGTGGACCAGATACTGGATGCTCAACTGAAGGACACACCTGAATCCACTGCATCCAACAGGATGGACACATTACAGCCACCAGACCTACCTCTCAGTGATGATCATATCATTAACAGCAATGTGACACCAGCAACTGAGAATGTTGTCTTTGACAAGACACCTGCCAAACCTGATGTCATTTTACAGGCCCCGGAGGCGCAACGAGAATGTTATTGTTGACAAGGGACCTGCCAAACCTGATGTCACTTCACAGGTCCAGAGGCGATATCCTGAAAGAAACAGAGCACCACCCAAAAGACTGAACCTTTACAACTGTGATGTTAGTGAGAGGCTGTTATTGTGAAAGCATGTTTATCTGGAATATCAGTTTGTGAAAGGGAAAGCGAATATTTTGTACATAGACAGTTTTATGTTGCATTTATCTAAAGGGGGAGGAAGTGTAATGCATGGATCTAGTTCTTTCTGAGCACTGACTCTCCTTAGCACTATGTACGGACTGTTGTCTATGCGTGCATATTGATCTGTTGTCTGCACATGTGCACTGATCTCTCCCTCTCTCTGTGCAATGTGAATACACCAATTAATGCCATTTCCTGCGTATGCGTTTTTACTTAATTGATATGTAGTTTTACAGACACAACAAGAATGATGGCATCCACCTGTCTGAAGGACAATGGAGTAAACTGGAGTGATCTTTCCAGGGTACAAGCCTGGGCGGGAGGTACGGAGATCCTGAGATGCCGAGTCGTCAAGATGCCCCTCTCAGCCCCACCAGTGGAGTCCAAAGAAAAGCTTATGAAGCGATACATTTGGAACTAGCTTGGCTGCCGGAGCTGCTGGAAGGATGTTCAATGACATCCGGCCGCCTCAGGGGCTCCACTCCAGATTTGCTGTCTGGGTTTACTTCCGCAGCCTTTGTCTCTCCCGAGGCTGCCCGCAAGCCAGTGGTGCTGTTTACCCATTCTGGGGATACATCAGATACAGAGAGAATATTCCCGCTTTTGGGAGGAGGCCACCTACACTGAAACTCACTATTAAGGATGAATGATATAAAGTCACGCAGAGGGGAACTAGATGTGTGTATGAAGGAGAAGAGGAGGGCAGGACTACACCAAATCAGTAAGCTGCTTCTGCTTCCTCAGGAGACCCTTACCAGTTTTAATTGATGCACCACAGAAAGCACCACATCTGGCACCTGCTCTGCACGTGACCACAAGAAACTGCGGACACAGCTCAGCACATCATGGAAGCTAGCCTCTCCTATCTTTCTCACTGCCTCAGTAAAGCAATCAGTATTATCAAAACCCCTCATACATCCCAGACATTCTCTCTCCTCCCATCTCCATCAGGCAGAAGATACAAAAGTCTGAAAGCAAGTACCACAAGGCTCAAGGATAGCTTCTACCCAGCTAATAAAAGGCTATTACTGTTCTAGTGCAATAGGTTGGACTACTGACCTCACAATCTACCTTGTTATTATCTTGTACCTTATTGTTTCCCTGCAATACACTTTCTCTGTGGCTGTTACACTTCATTCCACATTGTTAGTGTTTTACCTTGTTCTACCTCACTGTGTAATGATCTGATCGGTATGAACAGTTTACAAGACAATTTTTCACTGTACCTCAGTACATGTGACACCAATAAACCAATCCTAAGGAAGGATGGGAGGAATCTCAAGTCGGGCACAAAGAACCATCATTGGTTAGGGTAATCGTTTTTCCCGTTGTACAAATATCACTTAGTTCACTGAACGTTATTGTCTAGAAGACCATTTGGCCCATTGTGTTTGTGACGGTTCTTTACATTGCAATGGTTCAGAACAACATTGGCTACAAATTTCTTAGGCTGATCTAGTGGCTTAAATGCTAATGGATCAATGCAAGTCTCTTTCTCTGAGAGCTATCACACTCAAGCCAGGCACTCACTCTCTCTCTCTCTCCTTCTGCAGATGCCTTCCAGAGCTAGTTGTGCTCAAAAGGGCTGATCGCCCAGATGTAACAGCAATTATAGCTGGGAAGTCCGTCAGAAGCTGCAGGGCTTTGGTTATTGAACGACTGTTGAAAATATGATCCACTTTTCTCTGAAAATAGCTATAAACTGAACAGTTCATATTATAAGGTTAATTATGTCCATAAGGCGAAGAGATCAGACTTACTTAGTTCATTTCTGAATCCCTCTCTCGCCAGAATCCACTCTGGTTTTTCATCCTCCACCTCTCGGCGCATTATCTCCACCATCAGGTACATAATGTTCAGTAATACTCTAGAAGGGCACATAATGTTCAGTAGAACTTTAGAACGGCACGTGACGCACACCGGCACTCTAGAACAGCACGTGACACACACCGGCGCTCTAGAACGGCGTGCGATGGTCGGCAATACTCTAGAACAGGGCCCAATCCTCAGTAATACTCTAGAACAGCACTTAATGCATGGTGGTGCTCTAGAACAGCATGAAATGTTCAGCAGAACTCTAAAACAGCATGTAAATGTTCAATGGAACTCTAGAACAGCATAGGACGTTCAGTGGTACTCTAGAATGGCACTTAATATTCAGTGGTACTCTAGAACAGCACTTAATGTTCAGCGGCACCTAAAACAGTGTGTAATGTTCAGTAGCACTCTAGAACATTCTGTGGTACTCTAGAATAGCACATAATGTTCAGTGGTGCTCTAGAATAGCACATAATGTTCAGTGGTGCTCTAGAATGGCACATAATGTTCAGTGGTGCTCCAGAACAACAGCGAAGGAGAAGACTGGCAATTTTACAGAAGGATTTTTAAGGATCAACATTAATGTGTCAATAAACAGCTGGAGAAGGAAATTCCTCCAGGCTCTGATAGTCATGCATACGTTGGTCAACATTCACAGATGTGGACCTGCTGGATTAAATAACCTGCAATGTTCATTGGACAGTTCTTGGACTGTTGTTTAGGAAGTAGATTTGGTCAAAGTACCAAAGTCTGCCTCACAGCCCAGAATTCTGGAACAGTGTCAGAGAAGGAAATGGTTCCACAGAGCATTTGTAAATCAGAAGAGAACCATTCTCCTCAGGAGCCCAAATGCCTGTGACACAAACATGATAAAATATTCCTTACAGCAGGCATTGCAGCCCCTCATGCTGAAACCTATCCATATGAGGAGTTTGAATTTAGAGGTGTGTAAAACCTTACCTCAGTTCAATGCTGTCAGCCAGGGAGATTGCTGGCTTCCTCAGGGAACTGCCACATGCTTGACTGTTGCTGTGTGTAAACACAATCATCGTTACATTCAGTTGTATGCTTCCATTCACAAGGTAACTGTTGTAAGCTGACCTCCAATTTCACCCATCAACAATTGGCAAGTGAGGGAAGCCTTTCACCCTCTCACACACCTTTATTTAATTCTCCCTATGACTATTTATTGATTGAGACACAGCACAGAACCAGTCTTTCTGGCCCTTTGAGCCATGCTGCCCAGCAAACCCCTGACTTAACCCTAGCCTATTTACAATGACCAATTAACCTACCAGCTGGTATGCTTGTCGACTGTGGGAGGAAACCAGAGCACCCGGAGGAAACCCATGCAGCCAGAGGGAGAACATACAAACTCCTTACAGGCTGTGGTGGGAATTGAACCTGGGTTGCCGATCATGCCATGTCTGCCCATGGAGTTGATGTTCTTCCTATTCTGTACAGAGGATGGACCACTCTCTGTTTGGAGAAGCTCCTTCTAATTTCTGAATGCTCTTAATTAAAACTATGCTCAGGTGCAACGCACTTTTCACTGCTTCATTTTTGAAATATCTCTTTTAAGAATAAAGCTGGATAACTTCTTCAGTTTGGTTTCCAGTGTTTTTGATTTTTCATAGAAGGGTACTGCACAGGACAGGCTATTTGGCCCAAAATATTGTGCGAATCTTGATGTCGATTTATAATTTATATTCCTCCCCCCCCCCCATTGATCATCCATTGTTTCAAAGGTGCCTGAACACTGGTCTTCAGTGCCAGTGACGTAGGTTGTGTATGCGGCTACGGTGTAGGCAACTGAATCCAAAACTTGTTTTCATTGATTTTAACTTTTTAGAGATGCAGTGCGTAAAAGGCCTTCCCAGACCAACGAGCCCACGTTGGCCAATTACAACCATGTGACCAATTAACCTGCGCCGGTATGTCTTTGGAACGTGGAAGGATACCGGCGTGGTCACAGGGAGAGCGTACAAATGCTTTACGGACAGCAGGGGAATTGAATCTGTGTCATTGGCACTGAAATAGCATTAAACTAATGACTACGCCATACTGCCGCCCACAAGGCTTGTAGGTCCCATACAGATAAAAAAAAAACAAATATCAATTTGTTTTAACTAAGGGAAAAGACTTAAAGTATATTTAAAATTATCTTGGTGTTTGATATGGTAGACAGAGAGAGGACATTCCCATCTGAGGGAGGATCCAAGACCATAAGATATAGGAGCAGAAGTAGGCTCCACTATTCAATCATGTGCTGATCCAATTCTTCCAGTCATCCCACACCCCTACCTTCTCCCCATACCCTTTGATGCCCTGGCTAATCAAGAACCTATCCATATCTGCCTTAAATGCACCCAATGACTTGGCCTCCACAGCCGCTTGTGGCAACAGATTCCACAGATTTACCACCCTCTGACTAAAGTCATTTCTCCGCATCTCTGTTCTAAATGGACGTCCTTCAATCCTGAAGTCATGCCCTCTTGTCCTAGACTCCCCTACCATGGGAAATAACTTTACCATATCTAATCTGTTAACATTCAACCAGAGATATTCATCATCAAATCCAAGACCCAATTCAGGGGAAACCCGAGTGTTAAGAATGGGGAAACCATCGACACAAAGAGTACAATATGAGGCAAACAGCAAAGACTTCGAAGGAAATGTAAGAATATTACTCGAAGTAGAAGGAATAGAAAGGTTTGTCAACAAGGACAAAAGGGATAAGAGAGAATTACGTGAAGGTTGGACAGAGGCAGATTCAATCTTTTAACAAACATTTCATTCAACAGTAATTTGAAATTGGCTTCTTGATGAAACAACTACATTTATTTGTTTACACTGTATGTTTCTGTTTCATTGTCTATCATAAAGATGTTTTATGCCTCCTCCCTCCCCCAGTGTCCTTGAAGTGTCTTCTGCCATCACAAACCATAAACCCAAAGGGATTTACTAATAGATTATTACTGCTGGTTCCATAAAGTTCTCATAGCCGGAGGTGGAAATGGAGACAAGCTCCCACTACCTATTAAATGCAATGGTGTTTACCTCAAATATTCTCTGACAACCAAGTCCAGCTCCTGGCCTTCGGGTGTGGCTTAGCTACTAAGCCCGCAAGAACAATTTCTACTGACAGGAGAAGGGGCAAAGGTGGGTTACTGGTGCCTTAAAACCAGTCGCTTTGGGCAGATGGGGCTCATTAGCTGTGGTCAGCAGCTCATCTAGGAGAAGGAAAACTCTGATCTTAAACCTCCGTTGCCTTGTGGCTATACCTATTCATGGGGAAGGCTTTGAGAGAAAACCCTGGGGAAAAACCCGGAGCTGGAGTCTGTAAGGCAATCCTACATTGAGTTCAACACTGCCTGGCAACTCCTGCGACGCTGCTGGTATCAAACTGTATTGGTCTTTGCCATTCTTTTGGGTTCAGCAGGTGCATGGAGAGGGGGAGCTTGCTACATGGGCAACAGCTTGCTCTCCACATTGTACTGCCCAGGCTTGCGTATCTAGACAGATAGGACGCAATATCCATGGTCGCCCCTGACTGGAGGCCTCACTCATTCCTGCTACTCAGTATTCGCTATCACTCACTCGATCTCCATATTGAGAAGCTCCACCAATGCTCCAAACGTGCCCATCTCATAGAGGAGGAAGACATTGTAACGGGCCCAGTGGATCACCTCAGGCTCTGTGTAGCAGTCATCAAACACACCTGTAGGGGGCAGAAAATCCAACAGGTCAGGTACATATGGGAAGAGAAGGCACTTCTACATTGATCATGTAAAATGAGATGGGGGCAGAGAGTGAAGAATCTGCTGTTTGTAAAGTTATGGCAATGCCACAGGAAAAGAGTGGCCTTTCTGCAATTGGATACTGGAAATGGCAACAGAAACTGTTCTCAAGTTTAGACTTGTTAAATGGTAAGGAATAATAAAGACTGAAATTTCCCTGTGCAGAGTTCAAACTCCATTCCCATGTTTAACACTTGTTGTACATACTATTTATTACAAATTACTATAAATTGCCCACTGCCCATTCAGATGGAGATGTAACGTAAAGATTAGATTAGGTTAGATTATGAGGACACTCAGTCCTCGTTTATTGTCATTTAGTAATGCATGCATTAAGAAATGATACAATGTTCCTCCAGTATGATGTCACAGAAACACAGGACGGACCAAGACTAAAACTGACAAAACCACATAATTGTAACATATAGTTACAATAGCCCAAAGCAATACCGTAATTTGATAAAGAGCAAACCATGGGCACAGTAAAAAAAAGTCTCAAAGTCCCGATAGTCCCTTCATCTCACGCAGACAGTAGAAGGGAGAAACTCTCCCTGCCATGAGCATCCAGTACCGCAAACCTGCCGATGCAGCATCCTGGAAGCACCCAACCACAATCTGACTCTGAGCCCGTCCAAAAACTTTGAGCCTCCAACCAGCCCTCCGACACCGAGCACCATCTCTGCCGAGCGCTTCGACCCTGCCCCGGCCGCTGAGCAACAAGCAAAGCCGAGGATTCGGGGCCTTCCCCTCCCGAGATTCTGGATCACACAGTAGCAACGGCAGCGAAACAGGCATTTCAGAAGTTTCACCAGATGTTCTTCCATGCTCTCACGTCTTTCTCCATCAAATCAGGATTGGGCACGGCCCCTACTTGACAGATAACAGATATTCATCACCGGAGTGGCCGCTGCGAGCTGTGTCACGCCGCCATCTTCTCCTCCTATTTTTACTAATGTACGTGAAGAATGTAAGAAATAAAGTAAATTCAATTCAATTCAATTAGAACCTATCTGACTGTTTAATTCTTCCTGATGTCCCGAAGATAGGTCTCGTCCTGAAACCTCGAGCTGTTTACTCTTTTTCACAGGAGCGGCCTGGCCTGCTGTGTTCCCCCAGTATTTTGTGTGTGTTACTTTGGATTTACAACGTCCGCAGATTTTCTCGTGTTTGAGTTTAATTTTTCACTTTGAATTGATAGAACAACTGCAATCGGGGAAAACGCTCTCAGAAAAGCAGTTAAACTGGCAAATAGCTCATTACCTTGGGCCAGGTACAGGACGGCTCTGGCAAACTTCAGTCTCTTCTCTCTGTTTATTACCTCCAGTCCATCCAGCAGCCTCATTAAGTAGGTCTTATGTTCAGTCTCTTCCAGCTCTACCCACTTCTTGCCTTTCCCTGGAACAGACATTAAAATTATACAGACGCCAACCTTTACAGAACTCATCTGCCCCAATAGCCAGGGACTCTGTGGGCCCCAGTGCTTCTTAGACTGCCAGTCCAATTCAGACCGCTTCCCAGAGGAACACAGTGAGCCCTAAATCTGCAGGGACTCAAGACAGACTGTAAAGAAACAACTGGGGGAGAACTACGTCCACTCAGTGGTGACTTTATTAGGTGCAGGTGGAACCTGGTGCGGTTCTCTGCTGCACACCCACTTCAAGGTTCCAGGTGTCATGCATTCCGAGGTGATCTCCCGCACACCACTGTCGTAACCACTACTCATTGAGTTACTGTCAGCTTGAACCAGTCTGGCCATTCTCCTCTGACCACTTTCATTAACAAGGCGTTTTCACCCACAGAATTGCCACTCACTGGATCTTGTTTTTGTTTTACGCACCATTCTCTGTAAGCTCTAGAGACTGATGTGCTTGAAAATCCCAGCAAAATCAGCAGTTTCTGAGATACTCAAACCACCCCATCTGGCACCAACAATCATTCTACAAAGTCACTTGGGTCACATTTCTTTCTTATTCTGATGTTTGGTCTGAACAACAACTGAACCTCTTGACCATGTCTGCATGCTTTTAAGCATCGAGTTGCTGCCAAATGATTGGCTGATTAGATATTCATATTAACATTCAGGTGTAGCTAATAAAGTGGCCACTGAGTGGGAAACATGCCAGTGGTAATAAACCTGATTCTGACTTTGAAAACCCCTTCCCAAATGCTTATAAAAGCCACCCCTTCAAACCATTCAAAACCTACCATTCTCGGTCTTCTTGTTCGCATCAAGCTGAATTATGTTAATTTATCTGGCGTTAAGTGGGCTCTTGATTATCTTTTGTAGGTTCATTATGAATTTATTAAAGCAAAAGAAAATGAGCTCTGAGAAACAATTGTGACATGGAGGACAATTACACTGAGTGAGCTTCAGTCCTTAGCTCAATCTTCTGTACATTAGAGAGTAACACAATTCCTCGTTATACTGCAGGGAAGCTGGTGAAAGACTCATTGAAACAGAAAGGTTGCACTGATAAATGACATGTTTCTAATAGTAACCAACAGGACTACCAGGAAGGAGGAGAGAAAACAGACCAATTGAAAGAATTCACACAAAATGCTGGAGGAACTCAGCAAGTCAGGCACCATCTATGGAGGGGAGAAAACAGTTGATGTTTTGGGCCAAGACCCTTCATCCCTTCCATAGATTTGCCTGGCTGCTGAGCTCCTCATGCATTTTGTGTGCGTTGCTCGAGATTTCCAGCAAAATCTCTTGTGCAACCGAAAGAATCATCTTGTCCATCCTAACTTCCTGCTCTGGTTTTGACTATAGAATCACAGAATAGGTGACATGCTGTACAGGTGAAGGTGTTCATTGCTTGTGCTGTTTTAAAAAAATCTCCAGGATAACCCTATTACCCTGCACTTCCCCAAACCTATCAAATATTGCTGTCGTATTCTACCAATTCCTTTTTTTAAAATGTTATTAATATACCAATTTTCATAGGCCTTTCAGTGGATTCCAGTTAATTGGACCATTGGTTAAACAGGGCAGCCACTTACTTGGGACAACTCTTAAAAAAGAAATATTAATTGAGAAAATACCCAGGATTCCTTTTGTCTATTTGGAACACTGTACCACTAAATTGGGACAGGAGACTGTTGCCAAAAAGTTTCTAACTACCGTCAGATGCGAGAACTTGTGTGGCCGTTACACATTATATCCTGCTTAGAGCAAACAGTTTTTAAATAGCGTCCGTTTCACGTACTTGTGCTCAAAAAGCAGAGCTTTTTTGTCACTGATATTGGCGAGAAATAAGCAGTGACAATTCAGAACTTTTGCTCAGATGTCAGAAATGGCCCGGAGCGAAAATGAAGCAACTTCACTACTTCAACAAGCACTATGAAACAAGTAGTACTAGAAACTACTAAAAAAATGAAGGTATTGACAATAAAGATTTGGAGAATGCAGTCATCGATAGCAATGTATGAAGGCAGTCTATCGTCTTCGCTAGTTTTCAGTCAATCAAAAGTAT
The DNA here is from genome assembly GCF_963921235.1 of Mobula hypostoma. Taxonomy (NCBI): domain Eukaryota; kingdom Metazoa; phylum Chordata; class Chondrichthyes; order Myliobatiformes; family Myliobatidae; genus Mobula; species Mobula hypostoma. The sequence goes on along the minus strand of NC_086116.1, from coordinate 57,631,039 downwards.
GTGGCAGTGTATACTGGATAAATTCCTCCGTTGACAACTATTAGGAACAGTGTAATAGTACTGTAGTAGCATTGATAGTGTACTCATTTATTCTGTATTTATTTAAATACATAATTCTTTACTCAGTTAAAAGGTACTTTGTCTATTTTATAACTTTTTAAACTATTTCCATGAAATTTTGGCTAATTTGGTTAGTTGCTTAGTTAGGCCAAAAATGTACAGGTCCCAATGTATCCCAATTAAGTGAAGCCCACTGTGTATCCATAAGGCTGCCTGATGATAGATGTGACACAGTTTACCAATGGGCCAGTTCTGTGTCGTACAATTTTATAACAATTTGTTCCACAAAGAAAAAGTCTCATCACACCCCTGATTACTTTTATCAATCACCTCAAATCTGTGCACTAGTTCCCAACTTTCCACTACTGGAAAAAGTTTCTTCTATTTTAATGTGTCAACATATGGACGGCATAGTTTTATATTAGGACGAATTAAAATTTTACACACCTTCCCTCACCTTCTACACCTACCACTCCTCCTCCCCCCGCCCCAGTTTTTCTGGCCTGCTGGGCGCCATTCCAGTAAATATCCGTTCATCATCAGGAGCTACTGCCAGAGGCAGCTTTCCCAGTTCAGCACCCATCAAAATCTCGCTCAAATTTGAGATTTAATGAACGGAAGCCTGTGGCATTATGAAGAGTTCCAGTGCTGTCCTTCACAAGTGTTAGTACCGTGAACAGCAAAATCCTCTTCAAAGCAGTTCCTGTTAATGGCAAACTCGGGCTCCTCAGTGTAACTGTACAGCTCTGTAGAAAAAGAACAGAGTATAGCGTCATAAATAACCAAGGAATCTGAAAACAAAGGAAGACAAAGATTAAAGATTGAAAGATTGGCTTTACTTGTCACTCTGCATCAATGACTAACACAGTCCGAAGATTGTGCTGGGGCAGGCTGCAAGTATCCCCACACTTCCAGCACCAACATGGATTGCCCACAACTGACGAGCCCGACTCAAACTGTACACCTTTGGAATGTGGGAGGAACCACACAGTCACGGGGAGAATGTACAAACTCCTTACGGACAGCAGCGGAAATTGGTGACTGCTGGCAACTGTAAAATAATTGCTCGAACTGCTATGCTGACGTCCAGCTCTAAAGACGTTAATAAATTTAGCGAATGGGAACATCTGCAGCAAATAGAATACAATGCGGGCAAACGCAAGGTTGTTCACTTTAGAGGGTTAAAGAGTGGAAATGGGGTGAGGTAGGCATCTACATAGATCATTAAAACGGCATGGAAGAGTATGGAAAGTTCAAAAGACTAACTGGAAGCTGGGATTTTACATTTGGAGAACTGGGAACAGAAGTTGTACCAAAGCTGTGGGAAACTCTGAATTAGGTAAGCCTTAAGCACTTGAACGAGCCTTTGCACCATCCCTCAAGAAGAATAGTTTTGTCTTGGACGGTACATAGTGCAGATTTTTCAAAACAATATCTGGACTCTGCAGTTTAAATTGTGAGATTTGATGAATTCCCTGGAATTTTAAAAACAAAGATGTTAAAGCACAAGGATAGAGTAAAATTGGGCAGAGGGCCAAGGACTAGGGCCAAGTATTAAGGGCCAATGTTATACAAAACTTCTGACAGAAAAACTAATATAAATTCAGACTTTCCATAAACCATGATCAATATCCAGTCATTCAACATATATCTGAGATAAACAGATTCTCGTTAGCCAGAGTCATTATGGAAAATGGGGCAGAGCAGATATTGAATGTAGAGTTGGACCAACACTGTTGACGTGGGATTGTGTGGTGACGCTTGTGGGATGACCCAGAGCAAGCAATGTGTGTTTTGATGTACATGTGATAAATAAATCTGAATCTTCCTCTTTTGCAGCTTTCTACGTGCTCACCAAATTCACAACACTGATGTAATTTTCCTCTCCATCTGACTGACTAAAGGTCAGACAAAGGCTTCTCACGCCACACACAATGCATCTGCTCTGGTTTGCACAAGACTCTATCATTGCCTACGGTTATTCGAATTATGTGGCCCTTCTGCAATATTCAATGACAACAGAACCAACTTTTAAATGTCTTTCAAGATGACTTACACAAGAAAGAGCAGTTATACAACTGTAAGTCTTTGAATTGTTAAGTAGATGTAACTCAATTGTGGACACGGCTCAGCACATCACGGAAACTAGCCTCTCCTCCACAGGTTCTATCTATACTTCCTACTGCCTCAGTAAAGCGGCCAGCACGATCAAAGACCCCTACCCAGGCCAGATATTCACTCCCCTCCCCTCTTCCATCTGGCAAAGGCCTGAAAGCACGTACCCACCAGGCTCAAATCACTGCTACAAAGCCACTGAATGGTTCCCTAGCATGATTAAAACGACTTTGACTTTATCATACACATCGATATGATCTTGCACCTTATTGTATGTCTGCACTGTACTTTCTCAGCAGTTATTACATGTTATAGATCATAAGACAAAAGATTAGTCCATTTGGCCCATCAAGTCTGCTCTGCCATTCTATCATGGCTGATTTATCTCCAGCCCAACCCCATTGTCCTGCCTTCTCCCCAAGTCTGTATTCTTTTATTGCTTTACCTTGTTCTACCTCAATGCACTGTGAAATGATTTGATCCACATAAGCAGAATGTCAGACAAGCTTTTCACTGCATCTCAGTCTACGTGGCAATAATGAACCAATTCCAATACCAATCAAAGCCCCTTCTGGATCAGTCTGGAGAATCAACCTTTTACATGGAGAATTTCTTCTTGAATCATACCACATAATTAGGGTCTGGATTTCATTCCCAAAGACAGTATTAGAGGCAGATTTATTTATAGCATTCAAAACAGAACTGGATAAATATTTAAAAGCAAAAAAAAAATTGCGGGGTTGTATGGCTTAGGATCGTTCTTACTGAAGAGCCAGTGGGGACTGGAGAGGCCTAATGTACGTGCTCTAAGCATCCTGCAGTTGTGAGATGATCATAGTTGGTAAGGCATGTCTCAATACAGGAACATAGATGAACAGTCCTGTTTAAAAGAACTACCACCATTTAGAGCAGTTAATTCAGGCATCGATGCACTTTACCTGATAACTCTGCAACTATGGTGTCTGAATCCCCGTATTCGAACTCCAGGTTAGGGGAATCCACTGAACTCTAACAACAAAGGCAAGAGAACAATTCAATTGGTTTCAGCTCATTGGCATCTCTATTTTAATTTTTACAAGGTGAACTAACCTCAACCAATGTATTCAAATATGACCATAATTTTTGGAGAATATGTCTGTATGGGATTAAATTTGGACAAGCTGATTAGCGTCTGGGAAAAGGTCATAAAATGGAACTCCAACACATCAAACCCTTTCGTGTCACTGATTAGAGATTTGCACAGGAGGACCGTGACCTTGAGTAGATACAGTCCACTTTAATGTGATATCCTGCGAAGGGTTGTGGAAAGTAGCTTGCTGAGACGAGTCAAGCATCATTCTAGACCAGGGGTTCCCAACCTTTTTTATGCCATGGATTCCTACCATTAACCGAGGGGTCTGTGGACCCCGGGTTGGGAACTCCCGCTCCAGATCATCCTTCTAACCTTATTACTGTCACACAGTCTGTTCCATCTGCTCAGTTCTATCAGGTCAACAGAAAGTACCACTGACTTAGTTGGGTAAAGCGATTAAAGAACATGAAATGATGACGAGCAACTGGAGATAAGGTACTGATCAATCACGGATAACTGATTGGCAGAATAGATCCAAAGGGACAAGTGTCCTCTTCTTGTTCCAAGAACAACACATACATTCAAAGTATATTTATTATCAAAGTATGTAGCCACAAAACAAAGACAGACAATAGAATATTCTTAAAACCCACAAAACAAAGACAATCAAACATCCAGTGTGTGAAAAAAGAACAAATCGTGTGAACAATTAAAAAAAAAGTAAAAAGAAACACACCGAACATGAACCTCAAGAGTCCCCGAAAGTGAGGAGTCCACAGCCAAGGAGAGAACTTAACGCTGAGGTGAGTGAAGCCTCTCGCAGCAGTGAGCTGAACACCGCTTTGTCCTTTGCCCTTGGCCTCGACGCCTTGATCTCTTTAATCTGGCTCGGTGCTTAAATTGGCTAAACATCGATTTATTTTCCAGACTCAAGCCAGAGACCCGCTGCTTTGATCCAGCCTGAAGTTTCAATCCGGCCCCAAGTCTGCTCCAGGAATGGCCGCTGCATATGTATTGGCATTCTCGAGAGTCTAGGTATATTTATTATAGAAGTAAGTGTGCAGTATTCAACTCTGAAAGTTGTCTTCTCCAGACAGCCATAAAATTAAGAAAACCATGGACGCCGTTTAAAGAAAACATCAACCTCCATCGACGCACAAAAAAAATAAATTATGCAAATAGCAACAAGAAAGAATGCGTAAAAATACAGAATATGAAAACATAAAATCGGAAGAGTCCAATTGAACTACAGTCCAATCCATAAACCACAGATTCAGAACTTCAGTACCATCCTCTGAGAGCACTGAGCGAGAGAGAGCGTCACATGCAGAAACCCTATCCAGCAGTAGTGAGTGAGAGGCTACTGGACAGCGGTGAACACACGCTTGCCTTCTGCACTTACCTCGATGTTTCAATCTCCCTCGATACGAGAAATGGTGTCGAACACGGGCTCCAAGTTTCGAGGCCACTCGCCTCCTGGGACCTTCTTGGAGACAGCAAAGCACCAGATTGCCGAATCGGCCCGAAAACACACCTTTAAACTGTAGATCACAGAGTCCAGAACCACATTTATAAGAAAAGGATGTAACAGAAGTGAGAGAAACTATTTTATGGACTATCTAGAAGATTTTGCCCGAGGTAGCATTGTTCACTGGCGCCATCTTGACTGGAATTTGGCTGAACCCTTCAGGATACCACAAATCACCAGGTCACACAGACACTTCAAAAGCACAGCCCCCAACGGTTGCAGACTGCAGTCCAGGTAAAGTAAAATTAATAGAAAAGCCCTGTTTGCTGCCCACAGAATGTCACTCTGTCTCACCAGTACTGTCAGCAGGTCAGGCAGGAATAAAGATGAAATGTTTCGGGCTGAGACCCTTCATCAGGATTCTACGCTCCTCTCCACAGCCGCTGCCTGACCTGCTGAGTTCCTCCAGCATTTTGTGTGCGTGTCACTCTGGATTTCCAGCAACTGCAGAATCCCTTGTATTTATGTTCTTCTTGTTCCAATGTCTTTTAAAATGCTTTTCAGGGACATAGCAAACAGGGTATTGATACAATTTATGGAACTGCAAACATTGGATTTCAAGCTCAACTTAACAATGCTTTCCTCACGATTTGTCTTCGTGTAAAATTGATGCCCACTCAACCTCCTTTGGGCTCTTGCTCCTCGTGAATCCATCATCAACCCTCTGTCATCATCTCCCGGGAGGTTCCCCGAGAACCATTGTCAGGCTACCAACACCAACTCAAGCTCCGGATGGTCACCAAGGCTACTAACACTACTCAAGCTTTCCTTCACTAACAACCTTCTCGAGACAAAACATTGAGATCATTTTGTTCAATATTTTGCAGAAACAATGGATAACTGGGAACCACAGGCTGATGTTACAAAGGGAATACAAAACAAATGAGTGGGGAAATGGGTCAGCAACCCCACTCACTCCTCTTCAGCTGCCATGTCGCAATCAGATATTCACCTTTCCCTTTGCTGAAACAAAGACCAGAACAGGACATCGGGGGGGGGGGGGGGCGGAGGTTGAGGAGGAGAGAGGGGTGTGCGAGGAGAAGAGAGGGGGTTTGAAGAGGAGAGACAGAAAGCGGGGGGGGAGACAGAAAGCTGGGGGAGAGACAGAAAGCTGGGGGGATAAAGACAGAAAGCTGGGGGGAGAGAGACAGAAAGCTGGGGAGAGACAGAAAGCTGGGGGGAGAGACAGAAAGCTGGGGGGAGAGAGACAGAAAGCTGGGGGGATAAAGACAGAAAGCTGGGGGGAGAGAGACAGAAAGCTGGGGGGAGAGAGTGGGATATCTATCTATCAGTTACGGGTATTTTAGCAAACAGAGGTTTGTAGTATTTATGTTACTAGATCGGAAATCCAGAGGGGATCAACAATTGATCTGATGACATGATCATCACAGTAAATATTTCTGACTGATATGTCTGGATTGTCATAAAATCAATTTTGTTCACTAAAGTCCTGAGCAAAAGGAAATTACTATTTTCAGGGCAAATTGGACCACATAACCTTCAGAACCAGGTCTCTGAAATTTGCTGTAGGATTGTCCAAATCTCTCTTTTTGATTTGTTTTTTTTTTGGAAAATAGAGAATTAACACAAGTAAAGGGAAAGATTTGGGAAAGGGATAAAATAAAATGAAAAAATTAAGTAAATAAGTACATAGGGATTGGATAATTATGTCTGCGGGCAGGAACACGCACGAACAAATTGGGATATAAACACCTACAATGGTTGGTATATAGGCTTGTATGCAACATTTTGGACCAGTGGAAATGGTCCAGAAGGGTTGTATGGAAACTATTATTACCATTTTTCTTAACAACTAATTTCATTACTTAGCCTAATAGGTTAGATTTACCACAGTACATAATTATCTATTTAAATGTTTATTTTCCTTTTATATCATCTCAATGTGTACTTAAGAATGTATAAATAATTGTAGTTTTATACATATAAAAAAATGGAAAAGGTTATATGTGTGAAAAAAGTACATGATAATTGTGAATTCCTTATCCAAATAAAAATAAAATTTAAAAAAAAGGGAATTGGAGAATGCACAAGGTTTTTAAAAAAAAAACTTCAGGGCAATGAAGAAAAAGTGGAGAAACAGGGAATCCTGCCCCAATATCAAGAATCGCACTCAGGCACTGTCGAGAACTGCCGATCAAATGAGATAAAACCCTACAAGTTGTATGACAGTGAGCATTAATTATTCTATAAGTATCCCTCTGAAAACTGTGCCTCTGGTTGAGGACACGATAACCTACACTCAGCGGCCCCTTTATTATGTACACGAGTGGAACCCGTTGTAGCCCATCCACTTCGAGGCTCGACGTGTTGTGCATTCAGAGATGCTCTTCTGCACACCACTGTTGCAATGTGTGGTTATCTGAGTTACTGCCACCTTCCTGTCAGCTTGAACCAGTCTGGCCATTCTCCACTGACCACTCTCATTAACAAGGCGTTTTTGCCCACAGAACTGCTGTTCACTGTATGTGTTTTTTTTTGTTTTCTGCACCATTCTCCGTAAATTCTAGAAACTTCTGTATATGAAATCCCCAGGAGATTTGTTACCATCCAAACTGGAAAAATTCCAATTTTGATGGCATCAGAAAGGATCTGGCAAGTGTGGATTTGTTGTTTCTTGTCAAAGGAGCACTTAGTAAGTTGTCGGCATTGAAAAGTGAAATTGAGAGTACAGAGTTTATATGCTCCTGTCAGAATAAAAGGCAAGGATAACAGGTTTTGGGAACTTTCATTTTTGAGAGATACGGAGGCCCTGGTTAGGAAAAAGAAATAGGCACATAACAGGTACAGGCAGGTAGGAACAAATGAGGTACCTGAGGAGCAAGAGAACACTTAAAAATGAAATCAGAAGGACTAAAAGACACAAGGTTGTTCTAGCAGACTACTTGAAGGAGAATCCCAAGGGCTTCTGCATATAGACGAGGGGTGATTTATTTTTCAACATAGTCCCCTCCTACATGTACACACTTAGCCCAGCGGTCCTGGAGCATACAGATCCCTTCTTTGTAGAAGTGGTCCACAGCAGGGGTGATTGATAAGTTTGTGGCCTAAGGTAGAAGGAGATGAGTTATTAACTTCAAACTTTCTGCACTATCACTCAAAGAGTTGAACTGCACATGCATGTAACGAGAGCATCTTGGACCTCCAGGTGGCCTAAGGTAGAAGGAGATGAGTTATACAGCTCTCATTACATGCACGTGCAGTTCAACTCTTTGAGTGAAAATGCAGAAAGTCTGAAGTTAATAACTCATCTCCTTCTACCTTACGCCACAAACTTATCAATCACCCCTGCTGTGGACCACTTTCTGGAGATCCAAGACGCCGACTTCTACAAAGAAGGGATCCGTATGCTCCATGACTGCTGGACTAAGTGTGGAAATGTAGGAAAAATAAGTGTGCTAGGTTTTCTAAAATTGACTCCTCCTACCTTACGCCACAAACTTATCAATCACCCCTCGTATTAAGAGTGAAAGGATAGCAATGGATAAAATTGGTCCTCTGGAAGATCAGAGTGGTCATCCATGCAGAGAGTCAAAAGAGATGGGGAAGACCTTAAATGGACATTTTGCATCTGTATTTACACAGGTTTATAGAAGCGTTTACAGAGTCTATAGAAGTGAGGCAGCAAAATCACGGACCCTCTGCGGGTTACAGAGGAAGTTTATGCTGTCTTGAGGAAAATCAGTGTGGATGATTTTCCAGAGCCTGACTAGACGTTCCCTTGGACACTGGGGGTGGTGGGGTGGGGGCAGGGAAGGCTAGTGCAGAAATTGCAAGGGCCCTAGGGAAGATATTTATAACACTCTTAGCCATGGGTGATATGCCGGAGGATTAGAGGATAGCTAATGATTTTTCCATTGTTTAAGAAAGGCTCTACGAAGCAGCTTATCGTTATGTGCTCGCCGCGCCCTCTTACAATTTAAAGTGGTCCATAGGGCCCACATGACCAAGGATAAACTATCTTGTTTTTATTCGGATATATCTCCCTTTTGTGATAGGTGTAATAATGGAGAAGCTTCACTAATTCATATGTTCTGGACATATCCGGGTCTTGGGAGATACTGGAAGGGGGTATTTCAAACTTTCTCTGTACTTTTCAAAGTAAATGTAAAGCCTAACCCTTTGTCTGCTTTATTCGGTATTGTTGCAGAAAAAGATATTATTCTGGGGATATCTGATTTGCACCTTTTGGCTTTTATTTCTCTTACAGCGAGGAGGACACGTTTGCTTAAATGGAAGAATGTCGTTCTGACTACTCACACTCAATGGTTACGTGATGTTATGTCATGTTTAAATTTAGAAAAGATCTGTTGTCAATTTCTGAATCTAGCCAAGACTTTCACACATTGTGGGGACCATTTTTGAACTATTTTCAAAATCTTTGATTTGTTGTTAAAGTACAGATGTTGGCTAATAACATATTTCACTACATGATAAAGATTTTTTTCCCTTCTTTCTTCCTTTACCAAGCAACTTTGATCTTGGTAGTGGGTTTGGATTTTTTTCTGCATAATAAAAAATTATATTTCAATATTATGATTTAATTTAATTTACATGAATATAGAGTAATGAGTTTGCAAGTGTGATTCAAATATGTATTGGTATTATCTTATCTTTTTTTGACATATATACTTCCTTGTACTCTGTATTCTTTTATGTAGAAACTAATAATAAAAATATTGAAAAAAAAGCTAGGAAATTTTAGACTGGTGAGCCTGACATCAGGTATGGGTAAGTTACTGGAAGGTTTTCTAAGGGACCAGATGTACAAGTACAGTTAATTGGGGCACATCAAGACCAGTATATTTTGGCCCAGCTGACCCAGTTTCATGGAAATAGTTAAAAAGGTATTAAAAAAAAGACAAATTATGGTTAGACTGAGTAACAGATTAAAATGATATACAAAATAAATTAGAATACTACCAATATTGTTGCAGTACTATAAAACTGTATTACTTCATAATGGTTACTGACAGAGGAATTCATTGAGTGTACGTTGATGTGTTCGTTTGCTTGACCGTAAATGAAATCAACAGACATCTAGCGTAGATAATGGACTACCTTTATTGCCTTCCTGCATGAAGTAATATCGTAATTCAATAATAAATTTCCTAATTCCCAGATCCATTGGCTGCACTGAAGAAGTTGTATTGAGAGGTAGAAATTCCAGCTGGATGTTTCTCAAACACTCTACACTAGGCAGTGTAGCACCATTGTCAACAAGCAGAAGAATTTTACTTGATTTCTGCTGTAGCTTCATATCCCAACTCATAAGCCATTTCTTCAAAAATTCAGAAGTCATCAGTCATTCTTATTAGCATTGTACTCCATTGGTAAACTATCCATTCTTAGCCCCTTAAAGCATCCAGGTTTAATGCTTTTCCCAATAACCAACATTTTTATCAGTTCCTGACATATTTGAAAAACACAACTCACTATGTGATCCATTGCTTTTTTTGAACGTGAAGCGTTGTGTGTTTGTAGCCAAAGGGACTGTCCAGTGTGGCATGGTTTTTTAAAAAAAACCTGATTCATAAGCATTGTAGATATCATCTGAACAAAATATTTGAAGCAAGTTGGAGAGTTTTGTAGATTTCCACGTTTCTGCACTTATAGCATCAGCACCATGTATGTTCTTGAATCTATTTCCATTGAGACAACCAATCAACTGTTGCTTTAAACTCTCTGTGATCCAGCTTCTTAGCAGCTCCTCTGACTTGCTTTTAACATTGGTCCACTGACACATACACAATTCATCCAGTTACAGTGGAAAACCATTGACAGAGGGCCTCTTCAGCATCTGGATCCGTACCTTCATGCTTTTGTTTTTGGGATGTTCCCTGTTGTCCCTCGTGTAATCCCTATTCTTCTTGTAGTTTATCTTGCTGATGTATCAAACGTGCAATTGTAGATTTCGAAACTCCAGTTGTCTCTGCCAGTTGACGATGAACGGTGTTCAGTAGATGGCTGTTAATTTGGTCAAGTAGGGTAATTTCTTCAGCTAGTGTCAAATCTTTTCACAGCACCTTGACAAGGATCTCATTTTTTTTTAAAAAAAAAGTTAAAATAAAAAAAACAAAATCATCAAAAATCGCCGGTTTTTGAATTGACATCTGTCAGTCCAAATGAATAACACAAGTACAAGCAACTGACCTAAGACTCCTCTCTAAGCAAGGTGTAATGTCTAATAGCCACAGGAGTGCACGTGACTGATTGGCTCCTGACCCAATCAAGCAGCGTTGTGTCCCAAATAAACAAAGAGAACCCCAGCTATTTTATGATTTCTTTTTGTTCTTTAAGAGTTGTCCCAAATAAGCAGCTGCCCTGATTAACCGATGGCCCAATTAACAGGAATCCACTGAATTTGGATAGACAGTGAAGGATTAGAGATAGTCAACATAGCAATGTGTGTGGTAGGTCGTGTCTAACCAATCATGGAGTTTTTGAGGGAGTTACCATGAAAGCTGATGAAAGCAAGGCATGGATGTTGTCTACACAGATTTTTAGCAAGGCCTTTGACAAGATCTGTATGAGAGTTTGGTCAAGAAGGTTCAGTCGCTTGGTATTCAAGATGAGATGGTGAATTGGATTAGATATTGGCTTTGCCTCATGCCTCTCTGACCGGAGGCCTGCGTGCCGCTGGGATCGGTGCTGGGTTCATTATTGCTGGCCATCTATATCAACAATCTGAATGATAATGGGGTTAACTGGATCAGCAAATTTGCAGATGACACCAAGATTGGGGGTGTAGTGGACAGCGAGAATGACTATCAAACCTTGCAGCTGGATCTAGACCAGGTGGAAAATTGGGCTGAAAAATGGCAGATGGAATTAAATGCAGACAAGTGTGAGGTTTTGCACTTCGAGGGGACCAATCTGGGAGAGTGTTAGGGCACTGAAGATTGTGGTAGAATCGAGGGATCCCGGGAATGCAAATCCATAATTGTTGTCACAGGTAGATAGGGTCATAAAGAAAGCTTGTGGCTCACTAGCCTTCATAAATCAATGTATTGAGTACAGGAGTTGGGATGTTATGTTGAAGTTGTATAGGATGTTGGTGAGGCCTAATTTGGAGTATTGTGTGAAGTTTTGGTCACCTACCTACAGGAAAGATGTCAATAAGATTGGAAGAGTGCAGAGAAAATTTCAAGGACATTGCTGGGTCTTGAGGACCTGAGTTATAGGGAAAGGTTGAATAGGTTAGGACTTTTTCCCTGGAGTGTAGAGGAATGAGGGGAGATTTGATAGAAGTATACAAAACTATGAAGGGTATGGATAAGGTAAATACATACAGGCTTTTCCCGCTGAGGTTGGGAGATAATAGGACTAGAGGTCGTGGGTTAAGGATGGAAGATGAAGTTCTTCACTCAGAAGGCGGTGTAAGTTTGGCTGATTAAATATATGCATTAATAAGTAGATGTACAGGTGTACGTAAGAAAATGGCCACTGAGCGTACTAGGATGACATTTGGGAGCTCCAAGAAGCTTTCCAAAATCTGTGGAATTTTGGAAGACAATAAGCAGAACATTCACTATCTCTGTCAAAATTCTCGATGCAGATCAGCAGCGTTGGTCCATTTTCGGGGCTCACTGACAGTTTTGATCCTTTTTCCCCTGTGGTGATGATCAATTGGTTTAATTCTTCTACCATTTCTTTATTGACCATTATAAATCCCCTCTTACCGTTTCTGCCCCCCAAGGTCCCAAGTTTTGTGTTCATTTGCTCTGACCACAATCTCCTGTTATCAATATCTGGGTCATTCATTGTTGAATTCTGAAATGATCCCAGTCCCCAGGTTTGTTGTTTACTCTGGCAACTATAATCCTTTGCTTTCAGTTTGATATCATCTTTAATTTCTAATGAATAGTCAAACTGATTATTTACAATATTTTCTATTATGTTTCAGATTCCCAGTAATTGTAGTGTTTTTTTGGCGTTTCTTTATTTAACCCTCCTGCATGCATCTATTTTTAACCATTTTAACTTTCACACAAATCTTTTAACAGCTTTTTTTGTCCTCTATTCTGGCTCTCGCTTCCATTCTTCTCTCTATTTTCATTCTGTGTCTCAGTTCATCCCGCCCTTGAATCACGCTCTTTCCCGTTGATACTTCGTGCAAGCACGCGAGTGTTTGTCCCGTCCAGTTCATTCTCCACTCTGAGAATCTATGATCACTATGAGATTAATCTGCAGAGAACGCCAATACATTTGGGGCGGTGGGGGTGGCCTATCCAAACTGCCAGTCATAGAGTCGTATAGATAGAAACAAGACCTTCAGTACACATGCAGTCACAGGGAAATTCTGCAAACACCTTGCAGGCAACACAAGACAGGATCGTGAGCAGATCACTGGGGCCGTGACGCGGCAACCCCTCCCTCCATCACACCGTGCTGCTCTGGTTTATACGCGACTTTTTGTTTTGTCTCCAGCTGCCTTGATTAATCGACAGTTTATCACTCTGGCAGTGACCTATCCTTCTCCCACTATCTTCCACACTTACAACGAACTTGCTTTCTTTCCTGTCCAATTCTGACGAAGGCTCTTTGACCTGAAATGTTAAGTCTAGTTCTCGTTCCTGATACTGACTTGCTCCAGCGTTTTCAGTTTCTAAAACAATCAGAAAGGCTCTTGGCGAGACTACCCTGGAGAACTGCGAACTACACGCCGAGTCCCCCAGGGTGGTTGCTGGGATCGTGAATCCATCACGAGGAGAGACCGGTTCGACCAGGTCTCTATCATGAGGGCATTGCGCAGACCAGACCTCTATTTTGTGGTTTTGAAACATGTGAGGCAACCTCATCTGAAACTGAAAAATGATTAACAGGCCAGCCAGGATAATGCAGGAACAACGTTCCCTGGGGCCAATGAATCTAGATCTAGGTTCTCAAAAACAGTCTCACGAGAAATGAAGAGGACGTTGCTCAGATTGTAACTAGTCTTTGAAATTCTCTAAGCGAGAGGATGGCGGAGAGTCATTGAACGCATTCAGCACAGATAACAATCAGGGTGGAAAACCACGTCGAAACAGAAGATGAGCCCCAACCTTGTTGAAGACGCAGCACACACTACGGAATCTTCCGATTTATTTTGCTCTCTCCGAAGATGCCATCTGATCTATTTGCAGCATACTCTATCATGAGAAACACGATGGAATGACTGGGAGAAAGGGGGCGATGTATTTCCAGAAGCAAGCATTCTACGTTTAAGCCACATTATTTAGATAGCTTAGCTTCCATAATTTTCACAAAAATATTTTTTTTGTTAAAAGGGGTATCTTAAATCTTCATACGCTATCAGTGGTATAAATTTTGCAAGTTTGCCTCGCACATTATTCTTGCAAGAGCTACAGTGCACTCTGAACATTTAATGCAACTTTTGGAAGTTGCATGGATCCTGCTTCCTCGGTCTTGTCGGTACCGGTTCCGCCGTCCTTTGTCGCAGAGAATGATCCAGGGTGGTACTGGTTTGGAATAGTTATTATTAGCCACTGACACCCGCTCCCAGTTATTATTAGCCGCTGATACTCTCCCCGTGTTACTGTGGCTATAATTAGCCGCTTACGCGGCGTCCCGTCCTCTGATTTCGGGCGTTGCACTCACCTCCGAATCCTTGCGCTGGTTTCGGAAGAGTTCCTTCGCCCGGGCTGTGGAAGATCCGCTTACCCCGCTCAAATTCGCAGTCTCCATCCTTACTCCAATTCAAGACAGTGTTACTTCCCGTAACCAAGCGCCAGGTCCCGCAACTCCGCCCTCCCACTGTTCATTGGGCAGTCTCCATTTAATGGTGGGCTCTTATACAGATTTCCATGCTTCATTGGACGAACAGAGGGGTCGTCAATCGTCCTGCTAGGGAAAGCTATCGGCCCCTCCCACTCTGAACCATTGCCAGCTTCCTCAGCGCTGTAGCTCACTTGCCCACACGTTGCTGTTCATTGTCAAACTCTTATGTACCTGCTGTCATTGGAGGAGCATAAAATCACCTAGATTAGTCGTTCGACGTCTTTACGTTCCTTTCCCAGCTGCCTAGTTGCCATTGGTGGGACTCATTATCGATCCCGACGATTTCAGACATCCAGCTTTTTCCAGTGTCCAAACCGCAGGTGGCTCCTCCTTTGCTAAGTATTTCTAATATTCACTTTTTAATTTTGGATTGCCTGCAACAGTCGATTCATCATCTCGGTTTTTGTATGCTTTTATTTCTAACCGCCCTCACCCATCTTACTGTTTATAGTCCTCCAACTGCACGGCGGGGACAAGTAGAGGTCACATGCTTCCTGGACGGCAGCGCATCGTAAGCAGGGCAGCCTCACTCTCCAAGCCCAGCACTGGCATTGCCCGTCTTATTGCTACTACTCCTCGGGGCTTAGAATAGTATGTTTTCTTACTTTTTCTAGTTTGGTTACAGTATGATTAACCCATAAACAAGAAATTCTGCAGTGCTGGAAACCCAGAGTAACATCATACAAAACGCTGAAGGAACTCATCCATGGAGGGGAATAAATATTTTGGGCTGAGACCCTTAATAAGGACAGAACAATCAACTGTTTCATTACCATGGACCTTGCCTGTCGTGTTGGTTATTGCCAGTGTTTTTGACGTTTTACTTCAGATTTCCGACATTTGTGGGTTTTTTTTTTGCTTTTTCAGTCTCCGAGCTCAACCTTTGTATTTGCCACCCAACTCATACAAAAATTGTAAAATGTCAGGTTTAGCAAAGACGAGGGCATTCAAGTCCAAAATTTCTGTATCACTGGAAAGTTACATGCAATTATTGGAAAAATCAAAACCTATTAAATCATTAGCTTAGACCATATAAGACTGGCACTTGGAAGTGTAGCAAAGCCTCAAACAATCCCTTCTGGGAATCAGTGTAGTGATTGCTGTAGTGTACTAGTACATCCACCATGTGGTTAAAAAACAGCTTTCCAAAAAAGCTTGCAATCCAATTGTGGACACAAGGATAAAGAAAAAAAATCATTGGACATCAGCACATGAGAAATAATATTGGAAAAAACTGACTTTATTAACTTTATTTGAATTATGAGTACAGCTGCATTATTTCATCTACTACAATACTTGACCAATAATACAGTACATAAAATAGTTACTCAATGATAAAACTCAGTTTGTGTAGATAGATGATTTGCTTTTTCTTTTGGAGTTGATACACCTGCTCTCCAGAGCAGGTTGCTGGTGTCCATTTTGCTTAAAGTTTTATTTATTACATACAACAATTATTACATTCCATGCCAACCTCTTCCCCTCAATCAAAGCAAGAATAAAAAAAGCAGCCACTAAATGGCTGGGATTCATTTAAAAATACTAGTTTTTGGCATTGCAGGGGAGGGAGAAAAATATAGCAATGTGCAGTAATGTATATGGGGTTAATATATTTGTGGGAATCCTAAGACAGATGTGGTAAAATGTTTCAAAATAAAACAGAAATCATCCAATATTATGATAAGTAATTAAGACAGATAGCAACTGATAAGGCGTTTTTCCTTCGAGAGAAACAAACATAAAATGGCTCTTGGTCAGACAGCTTCGCAGGTGCAGTTGGGTGAATGGTCTTTAATACAAGTCCAAGCTTCCAATCGGTGACAATGGTTTTCAATTTGTTGCCCGGACAGGTGACAAGATGCGTGGTAATCCCAATCTCAGTGAAGATGGGTTAGCAGAAGACCAATCAGAAGCATTAAGCACATGCAACAGTCTGTAACAATCAGTACCATTTGAAAATTTTAGGATGGAGGGAAGTGAATAATGGAAGTTGGATAACAAGGTTCAATCAAATATATTTAAATACCAAAAGCATCTTTCACCGTAATGTAATACAAGCCCACCTACAAACCCCATTTCCAGAAAAGTTGGGATATTTTCCAAAATGCAATAAAAACAAAAATCTGTGATATGATAATTCACGTGAACCTTTATTTAACTGACAAAAGTACAAAGAAAAGATTTTCAATAGTTTTACTGACCAACTTAATTGTATTTTGTAAATATACACAAATTTAGAATTTGATGGCTGCAACACACTCAAAAGTTGGGACAGAGTTAAAATAAGATGGAAAAGTGCACAGAAACCGTCATGCTACTGTGACAATTATAGCCACCTGGGCTCGGGAGTACTTCGGAAAACCATTGTCACTCAACACAGTCCGTCGCTGCATCCAGAAATGCAACTTGAAACTGTATTATGCAAGGAGGAAGCCATATATCAACTCTATGCAGAAATGCTGGCGAGTTCTCTGGGCCCGAGCTCATCTCAGATGGATCAAAGGACTGTGGAACCGTGTGCTGTGGTCAGATGAGTCCACATTTCAGCTCGTTTTCGGGAAAAATGGGCGTTGAGTTCTCCGTGCCAAAGATGAAAACGACCATCTAGATTGTTATCAGCAAAAGGTGCAAAAGCCAGCATCTGTGATGGTATGGGGGTGCATCAGTGCCCACGGCATTTGTGAGTTGCATTTATGTGAAGGTACCATTGAATCTGAGGCATATATTAGGATTTTAGAGAGACATATGTTGCCATCAAGGCAACACCTCTTCCCAGGACTTCCATGCTTATTTCAGCAGGACAATGCCAGACCACATTCTGCACGGGCTACAACAGCTTGGCTTTGTAGACACAGAGTGCGTGTGCTTGACTGACCTGCTGCCAGTCCAGATCTATCTCCTATTGAAAATGTATGGTGCATTATGAAGAGGAGAATCATAGACAATGGAGACCACGGACTGTTGAGCAGCCTAAGTCTTATATCAAGCAAGAATGGACAAAATTTCCAATTGCAAATCTACTACAATTAGCATCCTCAGTTCCAAAACGATTAAAAAATGTTATTGAAAGGAAAGGTGATGTAACACAATGGTAAACATGCCTCTGTCCCAACTTTTGTTGAGTGTGTTGCAGCCAAATTCTAAATTTGTGTATGTTTACAAAATACAATTAAGTTGGTCAGTAAAACTATTGAAAATCTCTTCTTTGTACTTTTGTCAGTTAAATAAAGGTTCACGTGAATTAACATAACACAGATTTTTGTTTTTATTGCATTTTGGAAAATATCCTAACTTTTCTGGAAATGGGGTTTGTACAAACAAATATTCTATCTTTCAGGGGAAAAAGACTAAACTTTATTCTACTTAACTATTGAAGTCATAAAAAAACAATTGAGTTCACTTATTTTAAAATACAACAATGGTTGAAAGCTTTATGGACATCTGTGGTTCATTTGGTTACCCCATCATTTCTGCAGCCCATTCCAGACTTTATACACTCTACAGACATGAAGCTAATGTCCCAGCTGGGGGAAGCAGCTCACATTCTTAGGAACTGAGACAAGGTTGAAATAGTACCATGACTTAAGGAAACAATAGCAATGCGGCAAAGAAGGAGTCTTAATACTAAGCTACCTCACCAGTCACACCATCTACTCCGCTAAACCTGATTTTAATAAGAAGTTTCAGAAACAAAACACAAGTTATATTTTGAGAGCCTTGTTATTTGATTTTCCAGGCTCTCACAGCTAGATTTTGTTTGAAGTAAGTCTTTTAAGGATTCCCATAATGGTAAACAGTAAGCATTTAACTATTTCCTTACCTCTTTTACTCAACAAATAAAATTTCTGAAATATGTGCACCTTAACAATTTTGAAACAGCTAACATTTTGCTTCCATAGTTTCTTTCCCGAGGTTAACAGCAAGGATGTTATAATTATATTAAAGCACAGCAGCAATAGAAGAGAAAAAAAAATCACATTAAACATTTTTTTGTCTTCTAGTGCAGTAAAAAAATTGTTTACAGAGATTATACACATTCTATGTAAATAAATAAATGACTAAATATTTAAAACTGTTTAATCAAGGCCAGCTCTAAAGAAGAGATTTTGTTCGTGTACATTAGTGACAAAAGGTTCCCCTCTTGTTTGATAGACTTGTGGCTTTGCATTTAATACCTAGGACAAGGAACAAAAACAAAGCTTTAGAAACACTTTGCTTAGTTGGGACACAGACAGACCAAACTCCTTAATTTTCATTCAGGTATCAAAGCTTCTTTCCTGGTCTTGAGCTAGACCATACTTTTCCCTATTTTTTAACCTTATATTTTCCATTGTAATTTAGTCCAAGCCAAAGTTACAATGATGTGGTTACAGTTTATAAGAGCACTCTTTCAGGAAGTTTACAAATAATGCTCCTCCATACAAAACTGGTTATGACCAGGAATTGTTTGCTAACATACTGCAGGAGACGTGCTGTGTTAATAATTCAGACTGAATCTGAACACAGAGTGCTCCACAGTTTAAAGCAAGCTTAGTCACACACACAAACAGGCCCTTCAGCTCAGCAAGGCTGTGCCAACTATCAAAGGCCCAATTGCACAAATTCCATTTTATTCTTTCCACATTCTACTGTTTACCTGAGGATCAGGGGCAATTTACAGTGGCCAGTTACCCACCAATTGACATGTCTTCGGCATGTGGGAGGGAACCAGGCAGCTGGGAAAATCCATAATATGAAACATGTCAGAATTGGAGAGGATAACGGGAATTGTGAGGTGGCAGCTCTACTAGATGCATCATGGTGCTGCTCAAATATGACAAAGAAATCTTCATGATCTGATAAATTCCTCACAATAAACAGACTATTGTGCATTAGAAAACAATGTATAATCATAAAAAACTTCCATTGTTTGAACTCTTTGCAACCCATCCCCTACTCTTTGATTGTGCATTACCAGCTTTTCTGACTACTTTACAATCAAATTTTTAATAACTACAAGCTTAGTCACCATTTCCTATGCCTCAACATTGGGAGTTTTAACCAGTTGACTTTGCCTCTTACCGGTAGTAGTTTGGCTTGAAAGGCCCATTCTTGTTCAAACCCAGATATTTTGCCTGCTCGTCTGTCAGTTCTGTGAGATGTGCATCAAAAGTGGGCAAATGAAGACTTGCTACATACTCATCTGGGAAAGAAAAAAATCACAAATTAACAGTCCATTCAGCAGACATAACCCTATAGAATGAACAAAATGGAACATCTTAGAGGGGGAAAAAAAAAATCAAAATAAAGGTTTGAAAGGTCTTGAAAACCTAGATTGACTAGCAATGACAGTTTGGTCTACCAAAAATGTTTTTTTTTTAAAATTTGACTGTCTTGGAAATAAACAAAGCTTTTACTTCATCAGAAGAATAACACAGGTCCTGAGGTTGTGGGCGAGCCCATCCTTGGTAAAGGTGAATAATCATACTGTACATAAAATGTTGGAAGTGTTTGGACAGGTTGAGAAAATGGTTAAAAAACTAAATAGGTAACTGGTCTTTAATAAACACTGGGATAGTAATAGAGTACTGGAGGAAGGAGATTATGATGAACTTCCAAAAAATACCAATTTGAGCAGACCTGGGCACTGCACCCAAGGCTTAGGGCAGCAAGCAGAGGGAATTTCCAAAATGATTCCAGGGATGAGTGGCTTTTATTATGAGGACAGACTGGATTTAGAGATTTATTTGTCATGGGTAGGAGCCATGTATATTTTGTCTGTATCATATTTTGTAGTGCATTTATTATGGTACTCTATCACATGGGCATGGTAGAAGCACATATTACAAATTCACACTTTGCTTTTAGTTTAGTGTAGTGGAGGGAGTGAGCCACAGTGAATAATTTTTTTTGTTGTCTGCTATTCACTTGGACCTTTAAATTTGGTATTTTGCTTAGTTACAGTAATTGAAACACTTAGTCATACTAATTACGCCATCACACCGCTTAGTATCTCTAATATCACTAATAGACCGCTATAGCACTAATTTACTTTTAATCATTTTTCCATCGCTACAAGGTCACTCATCTTTGCTGGCTTTGTTATAAAGGATCGAAAGCACCTTTTTCAATTTGGAAACTTGTTATTTGGAAGCGCATCATACAGCATTGATAACCTGGCTTAGTCTCTCAGCAGTTCTGGTTTGTTTTCAAGTAACTGCTATAACATGTACATTGAAATATACAGTTTTGTGCCAGTGGGGGGCATGCTGCCTTCTTATTGCTACCATGTGGGCAATGCACAGGAACCTGAAGACTTGCACTCAGCCTTTTTGGAACAGCTTCTTCCCCTCTACCAGGTTTCTGAACAAGTTCCCTTTACCAATGAACACTACCTTTTTTTTTTGCCCTATTTAATTTGTAATTTACAGTAATTTCATGCCTTTGCACTGTTCTGCTCCTGCAAAGCAAATTTCCAATCATAGAAAATGAAGGTACTTGTAGGAGCACAGGGAGAGGTGGATGAATGGAATTAGTTGTACTGGCCCACAAAGCTGTGCCGAACATGTCCTTACCATAGTCTTTACCCATTGCCCTTTATTTTTCTAAGCTCCATGTCGCCATTCAGGAATCTCTTAAAAGGCGCTATCGTTTCCACCTCCACCGCAAGCTCATTCTAGGCACTCACCACTCTCCGCATAAAAAATTTACCCCTGATATCTCCTCTGTACCTACTTCTAATCACCTTAAAACTATGCCCTCTCATGCTAGCCATTTCAGCCCTGGGGAAAAGCCTCTGACTATTCACACGATCAATGCCTCTCATTATCTTGTATATTTCTATCAGGTCAGCTCTCATCCTCCATCGCTCCAAGGAGAAAAGGCCGAGTTCACTCAACCTATTCTCATAAGGCATGCTCCCCAATCCAGGCAGCATCCTCGTAAATCTCCTTTGCACTCTTCCTATGGTTTCCATGTCCTTCCTATAGTGAGGCGACCAGAATTGAGCACAGTACTCCAAGTGGGGTCTGACCAGGGTCCTATATAGCTGCAAAATTACATCTGGGCTCTTAAACTCAAGCCCACAATTGATAAAGGCCAATGCACCATATGCCTTCTTAACCACAGAGTCAACCTGCATACCAGCTTTGAGTGTCCTATGGACTTGGACCCCAAGATCCCTCTGATCCTCCACACTGCCAAGACTCTTACCATTAATGCTATATTCTGCCATCATATTTGACCTACCAAAATGAACCACCTCACACTTATCTGGGTTGAATTCCATCTGCCACTTCTCAGCCCAGTTTTGCATCCTATCGATGTCCCGCTGTAACCTCTGACAGCCCTCCACACTATCCACAACACCCCTAACCTTTGTGTCATCAGCAAATTTATTAACCCATCCCTCCACTTCCTCATCCAGGTCATTTATAAAAATCGCAAACAGTAGGGGTCCCTGAACAGATCCCTGAGGCACACCTCAGATCACCAGCATCCATGCAGAATATGACTCATCTACAACCACTCCTTGCCTTCTGTGGAATGCTCTGCCTCAGAAGGCAGTGGAGGCCAATTCTCTGGATGCTTTCAAGAAAGAGTTAGATAGAGCTCTTAATGATAGTGGAGTCAAGGGATATGGGGAGAAGGCAGGAACGGGATACTGATTGTGGATGATCAGCCATGATTTCAGTGAATGGCGGTGCTGGCTTGAAGGGCCGAATGGCCTACTCCTGAACCTATTATCTATTGTCCTGACAATAGACTGGAACCAGACACTTTGTGCCCCTCTTCCATCCATGGATTCTGTGAATTCTCATCCTGCTTCTCTACAAACAATAAGCAAATGCAGAGTAGCAGAACAGATTGTTTCCTTGCCCTATCACAATGTATAAAGAACAAAAACAAAATCTTTCCTCGAGCTCAGTTTTATTTTGGTTTTATGGACCAGATCACCTTGCAAGCAGAAAATTCTTGCTCTAGGACTTACCCATCTTCTTAGGCAGCAAGTACACATCTTGTTTATATCGTCCCTCTGGGGCATTATACAGTTCTATCATTGCCAGTGCCTGAGGACAAAGAACATGTTAATTTCTATATTTAACAGTGCATTTCTGTCACAAATGATGAAACTGGTGACTATGTAATAATTACCCACTTTCACAGTATCAGGAGGCATAACGCTCAGCCTCAGCAATACCTTAGCTAAAGGAAAAGAAACAAGTTGACCAGTATCCTGACTCCCATTTAAACAAGTGTTTGACATCATTAGGCAAGAATTGGGTTCAGCTACAATGGCTTCACTTCTTCACTCAATGATTTAATTACCTATTCATCACTTAACACCACAGAAGACGAATGGGCAAGGTACCACAGGACGATCATTCCCTGTGGAACTGTATCTTGTAGTAAGTATGACCCATATTGAGAAGGCAGAGTTGGGAAAATAAATTTTCTGTCACATTAGCAAGTGAATGCTATTACAATGTTCAAAATTCTGGTAAAGATTCAAACGCATTTAGCTAAATTAGGGCTGCAATTTTCATTCAACCTCTAGCTGACAGCCACAGAAATTAGTTTTGTGGACTCCTGCTCCAGTGCTGTGATCAACTACTACAGAAAAGAGGAAACATTTATTGAGCTTTTTCTTCTCTTGGGCCACTAAAATCAATTTTGATATGGCTTTGGCAACTTCAGCTGAGGCATAGCTGTACATAGCACAGATCAACAACAGAATACATGGTCGAAACTGCTGATGAACTACTGCATCTACTAACACCCCCCAGCAGCACAACTGCTGTATGCTCCACTTTAAGATATGGCAATAGCTCCAATCTGCAGGCTTGGTATATAACAAACATCTTACAATGAACAGTCCTGACAAATCAGATGAAATGCGTTTTACAGCTGTCTCTCTGGTTGACTGGTAGGTCTATCACAACCGTCAGAAAACATGTTGACCCCTATCTGGGAAAACCCAATGGCCTACAACACTTCAGTTAATGTAGACACATTCAGGTCACTGTACAGCATCTTAAACAGACGACTTAGCTGATCTGTTCTGAAGAGCTCATGTACAATTTACAAACACATCAATTTCAAATATATAAATTTACAATCTACAGAGATGTGTTTGCTAATAAAATTCAGTGGTTGTGTAAAATCCCCAAAGAAATAAACAGTAAAATATGCAAACACGAGGAAATCTGCAGATGCTGGAATTTCAAGCAACACACATCAAAGTTGCTGGTGAACACAGTAGGCCAGGCAGCATCTCTAGAAAGAGGTACAGTCAATGTTTCGGGCCAAGACCCTTCGTCAGGACTAACTGAAAGAAGAGATAGTAAGAGATTTGAAAGTGGGAGGGGGAGGGGGAGATCCAAAATGATAGGAGAAGACAGGAGGGGGAGAGATGGAGCCAAGAGCTGGACAGGTGATTGGCAAAGGGGATATGAGAGGATCATGGGACAGGAGGCCTGGGGAGAAAGAAAAGGGGGAGGGGGGAAAAAAGCTCAGAGGATGGGCAAGGGGTATAGTGGGAGGGACAGAGGGAGAAAAAGGAGAGAGAGAAAAAGAATGTGTGTATATAAATAAATAACGGATGGGGTATGAGGGGGAGGTGGGGCATTAGCGGAAGTTTGAGAAGTCAATGTTCGTGCCATCACATTGGAGGCTACCCAGACGGAATATAAGGTGCTGTTCCTCCAACCTGAGTGTGGCTTCATCTCCACAGCAGAGGAGGCCATGGATAGACACATCAGAATGGGAATGGGATGCGGAATTAAAATGTGTGGCCGCTGGGAGATCCTGCTTTCCCTGGTGGACAGAGCGTAGGTGTTCAGCAAAACGATCTCCCAGTCTGCGTTGGGTCTCGCCAATATATAGAAGGACACATCAGGAGCACCGGACGCAGTATATCACCTCAGCCAACTCACAGGTGAAGTGTCGCCTCACCTGGAAGGACTGTCTGGGGCCCTGGATAGCGGCGAGGGAGGAAGTGTAAGGGCATGTGTAGCACCTGTTCCGCCCACAAGGACAAGTGCCAGGAGGGAGATCGGTGGGAAGTAAAATACATCTCTTTTCATCACTTATGGAACAGTGTTGTATTTTCTGCACATCCCTTACCTGTGTGGTAGCAGTGATGGAAAGCACAAAAGTAGGAACCGTGGAACAACTCAAGTTAAGCAGCCGCCCCTGGACAAAATACAAGGCAGGACACTCAGCTACTCACACTCAGATATTTTACAGAATACATCATGAAAGCCAAGGTTCAACTGTACAGGAAGATTACAACCAGAAATTTCTCTATTTTCATTGTAAGGTGACAAGTCAAGGTAAGTACAGCAGACGATCAAAAGACAGGAGCAGAATGAGGCCATTCAGCCCAATGAGTCTGCTCCACCATTCAATCATGGCTGAATTTCTCCAACCCTATTCTCCTACTTTCTCCCATAACCCGTATTCCTCTTACCAGAGGCTGTGGTCTCTGATCCTAGACTCTCATACAAATGGAAACATCCTTTTCTTCCACAACTATTTTATGCAAGCAAAGCCACCCCTCTAGAATGCGCCAGTCTCCCTGTTATAGCTATGATGAGCTTCTTCTGATGTCTGCAGAGGAATAGTTGATTTTGTTCCCCTCATTCAGTGATCTTTACTGAGATAATGGATACAAAGGAGCATCACATTCTAAAGTCAAGATTCAGATTGCAACCTGCAACTATAGATAATCTCCAGAAAGTTGAGATAACAAGTGCATGGATAAATTCCTTCCGTATATAATAGATAACACAACTTGTGCCTTTTACACAATTACCTCAGCTAGTAAGACAATCCTTTTGCCATCTGGCCAAATGACATGATCTACTTGTGACCTAACACGCTCCCATGTGAGTTCTGGGGTCCGAAGGCTTGCCTGTAAGAGAAGTGGAAACTAGAATTACTGAGCCAAAGGTAAAAATGTATATCAGCTTTTCTTCATGAAAATACTTAGAAATATGTAAATAAGTCTATTCAGGAGATTATATCTTCAGCAATACGGGACATTTAGTCTAAACAATCACTTGTTGTGTAAGACTGCTGGTAGTGCACCAGACAAGGGCGGGAAAAACTCTGCAAAATATGCAAGATATTGGGAAATGTTTTTCAAAATTGCATGTTTGGAGTTATTTTATTAATTGAAATAGTTATTGCATGTTAAGAATGCATCACATTTGGTTGAATATTGGTTAATTTAAATCCAGTTAGTATCCAAGACAACTCCAGTGTTTAATACAAAAACACATTCCACATTAATCTCATTAAGGGAAGTTCATTATTGCATTACAGTTATGTAATTGCTTTGGGACAAGATCAAGTATTTTATAAATGCAAACCTTTATTCCCAACCCCCACCCCCTTTCTGCCTATTGATCTCAGTACTGGAACATCGTCATCAGGTGCCATGCCCAGTTTGAGCTTTGACTGCCATGGCCCACACACTCCTGTCTCGGGTCAAATGGATCAATTAATTGGTATTCATTTCCAGTTCTCCGGCTGCTGTCTCCATCATCATTTGTCTTCCTCTTGCTTTCTTCCCTTCAATCTTTCCCATAATTACCATGCATTCTAACTCCTTTTTCCTAATCACATGTCTAATGAAATTATGTTGCCTTTTCATGATCTCATACATTTCTCTTTTTTGTGCTTGCTCTGTTCATGACATCCTCATTAGATATTTGTTTCATCTATGATATTCTTTGCATCCTCCTCAAAAACCACATCTCTGCTGCTTCAATTCGTTTCCTCATGTTACTAGATATTGTCCAACATTCTGAGCCATATAACATAACTGGATAAACGTAACATTTCAGTACTCTGAGGTGGGTTATCATGCCTAGTTTAGTGTTGGTCAGTATACTGTTCATTCTCGTAAAGGTGCCTCTTGCCATCCCTATTCTTCTTTTGATGTCCATGTCGCACCTGCCATCTGATGTCACCCAGCTTCCTAAGCAGCAAAAGTTCTGTACTTGTTTTATGTCTTCCCCGTTTATTCTCAGCCTGCAGATAGGATTCTCCTTCTTTTTGGATATCACCACACATTGTGTTTTTGCGATTGATAGATAGACCCATTTTTGCACTTTCTTCAACAACTATATCAATTACGTTTTGTAGTTCTTCCTCCGTACTTGCAATAAGAGACATCTTGGGAATCAAAGTTGGCGGTGAAAACATCAATAATTTCAGATATGCAGATGACACTGTGTTAATTGCAAGTATGAATGAAGAACTACAAAACTGGAACATCCAGTGATTAATTAGTTCCCACCTAGTTACCTGCTACATTGAATACACTAAGGTGACTTCCTCCACAGTTAATTACATACCACATCTATCTCGGTATTGGAATGTCCCATGTTGCAGACGATACAACCGTTCTTCATGCGATCCAGGTGTTCCCTGGTTACTACATTTTTGTTTCCTAAAGACAAGGCAGATGGCCAGTATTAAAACTCTGGTTTGTTACACCATAAACTTTTAGAATATTGTGATGATTCAGAGGGCGACGCAAAGTAATTATGTGTGATACATGAAATTTTCTTGGGCTTCTCATTACTGTAGCAACCGAATGAGGAAAATTACAGAAAGCTTTGATAAATGTTCATTTCACAGAGCTATGAAATTCACAACTGTGGCTGATATTCCTGTTTTACAAAGTTTTCAACAAATGTGTATTTAAAGCTAATTTTTTTATCCATCTTTATCAACAAATTCTAACTAGGATTAAATTATTTATATTTATAAAAATATTTTTATAAAAAATATTTATATTTATAAAAAAATCAACTCCTCAAAAGAAGAGTTTAAAATCAACGAGTATTCAATCATTTGACTAACAGTGTATGTAACTTGTGATGCTAGTACGATTGTTGATGATTTACCTGTGCAAGTAATAACAATGTCCACTTGTCTAATTACTTCATTCAATTTGACAAGTCTGAATCCATCCATACTGAAAAGAAAAAGTAGAATTGCATCAATGTGCATATGAACTGCATCACATTGGTGCAAACAGAGCTCAGAAACATGCTTCGATGATCCTGGCTTGATACATTACCTAACTTTGCTTTGATCAAGACAAAGTGGGACACTATTTTCTAAATAACAAGCTGTGACTAGCAGTTTATGCATGATAGGTCAGAAGAGTGATAGCAGGAAAGGGAAGCCACTTTCCTTTACAGTGGGAGCAGGAGATGCAAGTCTACCACTATGCCCCCACCATCATTCCATTCCGTTGGCAGCACAAATCAGGCAAGATATGCTCAACTGGCAAGTTCCTCTCCATGATCGTTCTGATTGCCCAGTTGCAGTGTACTGTATACTGCTTTAGCTGTTGCATGTAGAAATTGGGTTGTATATAGAACTTTAAGGTATCACAATATTGAACACCAATATTTTGCCAGCACATGCCAGGGGTCATCACTACAATCATGATAACTCATACTCCAGTGTCTTGTTCCCAAGCAAATGGATTATTGACAGGATATTCAACTTCAAATAGTATTACAGTTCTATGATTCGGTCTTTGCTTAATACATTATTAGCCAGCAACTGGTTTTGCACTCTGCCTGTCAAATTACTAAAAAAAGATCACAGCGCAGTGGTTCAATGGCTCCATTTAATAGCAGAGAAGGTATACGATATACAATCTGAAATTCTTGCTCTTCACAGACATCCAAAAAACAGAAGAAAACACCAAAGTTGGAATGACAGAAAAACCTTAGAACCCCAAAGCCCTCAGTACTGTTAGCAAAGTTGCGAGGGTCCACTGTAAATATTTTTTATTTATTCAGTGCTCCTTGTGCACAAGATACAGTTTGAAGGTACTTAAAAGGTGGAGGAAAATTGAATGAGAATTAGAAGGGGAAATAGTTTAGTTGATGAGCTGATGAACATTTTGGGTGTGCATTTAGGGTGCAATAAACTGCGCACGCGCCGGTCGTGCATGCAGCCTGTTACAGCCGTTCCGACTAGTTTTCTTACTTTAACTTACGTTATTTGTTGTATTTTTTTTCACGGTAACACATTGAAGCAGCACACTCTCTAACATACTGGTGGAGAGAGTTTTATTTGGGTTTTTAGCGCTGGAAATAGTTACATTCGGACACGTCTCATTAGCGGGGCAGCAGTATGGTCGCATTATTTATTCCAGGGACCAGCTGATTGCGCTTATGCCGGCCGGCTTAGCGAACAGAGTGGCGGACACCTCGGCTGAAATCTGGAGGAAAACATACAGAGGATGCAGAGGGGGATCACAAAGGTGAGAAAAGAGGACCGGGTCGAGACAACAGAGACTTATGGAGAAGAGGAGTTCAGTGGGTAATAAAATGGACGAGTGGACGGCGCTAGCCAGGAGTCAGAGAACATTTCAGGACTGCAGTGTTATGTGTTTTACTGAAACTGGGCTGCACGAGGACATACCCGGCCAAAACTTTTCCATGGATGGCTACCAGACCGTTCAGGCTGACCGGAAGTGCACTGAGAACGGTAAGGAAAAGGAGTTGGGGGCTTGCTGTTCTGGTTAACAACGGATGGTGCAATCCTGGTCATATTACGATCGAGGAACGTGTTTGTAGACCGGATATTGAACTTTTTGCTGTTGAACTGGCCATATTCCACCGAGATACAACACTGGGCGTCACGGGAGGTCGTTCCTGTCTGTGGCCATCGAACTTTGCAGCTCCTCCCGTGGAGGGTCAGACACCCTGAGCCAATAGGCTGGTCCTGGACTTATTTCCATATGGCATAGTTTGCATATTGCTTGATTGTTTGTGGTTTTTGTATTGCTATATTTATGCTCTATTCTTGGTTGGTGCAGCTGTAACGAAACCCAATTTCCCTCGGGATCAATAAAGTATATCTATCTATTTAAAGAGGAAGGTGATAAAAAGGGAAAGGATAAAGTTCAGGAAGACAGGAAGTAACTAAAATGGCAGGAACAAAAAAATCAGTACTGAAGAAATGAAATTTGTGAGAGATTGGAGGTGCTTGAAACTCTTCCACTGTCTCGTCCTACTAAGAAAAGTGGAGACATGAAGTAATTTTCCTGGGACACAGCAAGTAGGAGCAGCATCGTACAAACCAGATGTGAAGTGGACGAGGATCAAGATTGCAGTGACATCCTAGATAATGTGTTCAGTTTCCATTCCTGCACTTCCAAGATATGGCATCCCTGGAATCTCTTAAATCTATAACGACACACTAAAATGGCAGAGGTATCTATGTTACTTCATAACCTCAAACTAACAAAAGACTGGAATGAAGAAATAGGCCAGTACCCAAATTAAAGATGAAACATACAAATTGTTTAGGTTGAACCCTACAATATTCAAGTCCAAAAATTATTGTAGAATCTTATCCAGAGGCTGTACAGAAAATTCAGTACTTTATAAACAATAGTTTTGGACTAATCACAGCTCTGCACTATTTCAACAGATGTAAACTAACAATGACAGCACACATCAAACTGGCAGCCTTTCCAGCAGGAACTAAAGACACCACTAAAATTAATAGCAGTTACTGCAAATGATAAAGATCTAGTGGTTAATACAAGGGGTTGTCCACTTTATAGATAGGCAAAGATGTGGACAAAAATGAGATTAACATGTCAGACTAGCGTATGCCATTGTCAAGATAAGAAAAAAAACTGGAGAAGCATGAACATTTTGTGAATTTAAAGTTCCCATTTTAATTACATGCAAATATAATCAGCCATAGTAAATTCTTGTCCTTACCAGGCTTGGAGAGCACAAATTGGATCAATTTCTGTAACGTACACTATGGACCCCATTGCTTTTAAAGCAGCACAACAGCCCTTTCCAACCTGGAAGACAACATAGAATACATTTGTACAGGTTATGAAACTTACTCATTATAGTATACTTTTTTTCCCCCAAACGAAACTAGTATTCTTTGCAACCTTCCGGAGGAATGAAGGTACTTACAAAAAAAAAATGATGCTAAGAAACCCTTATCGGCATGTTTCTTCACACAAATGGCCATGCTCTAGCGTTCAATTAGGTCAGCTGAATGTTTTTTTAAACCTGCATGCCATTTCCATATATCATTCCAAATTCCCTTGATTCCCTTAATATTCAAAAATGTAATATATGTCTTGAATAAACTGGCACCGAACCCTCCAGATTCCAAAGACCACATTATCTTCATGATGAAGAATTACCTGTTTCAGTCCTGAAGACTAAGCCCTCATTTTGAAATTGCATCCTCAGATTCCAAAATCTCAAGCCAGGAAAAACAACATCCATTTAATTAACCCATCAAGGTCCCTAGAATTTTTTTTTTTGGGTTATTTGAGGTCACTTCTAATTCTTTTAAATGGGAGTATCAACTCTGTCCATTTAGTCTTGAACTTATTGTTTCCAGGGACGGTGAACCATCTGGTCTGGTGAATACCTACTGCACTCGTTCATTTCATTTAGGTGCTTCAGTGCTCTGCAGTGTCTGAGAGGATTCCAGAGACAGAATGTGCGAACTTCATGGTGAGAAGTCTGTGGGATGGGGCGCAAGTTGTTGTTCGACTCCATTTCGCTGATTAAAGCAACGAGGGAGATTGAAGCATCAAGGTGAGCACACAGAGTGAGCACCAGCTGCCTGTCTTGTTGGTGGCTCTGCTACGGGGAAGGAAAGGCCCGCTGCTGGGCCCGAAGGGTGTTGCCCTGGTTTTCTGTGTTTTAGATGTGGACTTGGACTGCAGACTTTTCTTTCCAGTCTTATCGTTTTTTTTAATATTCTGTGTTTTTTGCCCATACTGTCTTGTTTTTTTTGTGCAGGAGGAGGGATTTGGGGGTTGATGCGCCTGTTCCATTTTGTTAGCTGCTGCTTTTTTTTTTAAACCAAGCAGGGGGATTTGGGTGGAGGACGGGGGGTTTGATGATCATGCTGCTTTTTTACCTTTCTTGGTTTCATGGCTTCCCAGAGAAGAAGAATTTTAAGTTGCATGGTTTGATAATAAATGAACCTTTGAATCTTTTGAATATATCCTTCCTTTTGTAGGAAATACTTGGAAACCTGTTGAGAACCCAAGATCTTGGATCCAAAATTGGCTTGGCCATAAAAGACAAAGGGGGATTGGTGTCTGTCACCAGTGGTGCTCCTCAAGAATCAGTAATGGAACTTCAGTTAAATACACAAATGATTTGGATGAAAGTGTAGGTGGGAAGATCAACAAGTTTGCAGATGATGCAAAAAATTGGTTTAAGTGTGGAGATTGAGGTAGGTTGTCAAAGGATTCAACAGGATATAGATCAGTTGGAAACATGGGCAGAGAAACAGCAGATGGAGTGCAGTTTGGTCAAGGGTGAAGTGTTGCACTAATGTACGATCAATATAAAAGACCTTGCATTCAAGTTAAATAGAAGAGGAAACTATACAGTAGATGCAGGACCCACAGAGCACTGATGTACAGAGGTATCCTGAGGTCAAGTCCATAGCTCCTTGAAAGTAGCAACACAAGTAGATAGGGGGCAAAGGAGGATTATGGCATGCTTGTGTTCAGTGGCTGGGGTGTCAACTAGTATAAAAGTTGGGAAGTCATGTGGCAACTTTGCTTAGGCCACATTTGGAGTATAGTGTGCAGTCTGCTTGCTACATTACAGGAAGGATGTGGAGACTTTGGAGCAGACACAGAAGAGTTTCACCAGGATGTTGCCTGTGTTACAGAACATGATCTCTCAAGAGTGGATGGCAAAACCTGGCAGTGTTTGTGCTGGAAGATTGGAGATCGACATGTAGCCTGACAGAATTAAATAAAATTATCAGAGGCATAGATAGAGTAGCTGTCCAGAGTCATCCCCAGGGTAGAAATGTCAAATACCAGAATGCATACATTTAATGTGGAAGAGGAAAGCTTAAAGGAGAGTTGCCTTGCAAGCTTGAAATGAAAGAAAAAAAATAGGTAGCTGGGGCTGTCTGCTTGTTTGTAGGATTGTATGCTGAGCCTGGAGTTTAGGTTGCAAACACTGTCACCAGTTGAGGTGACATCATCAGTGCTCAATTTGATATATATGAAACCCCGTTTATGTGCTTCTGTTCAATAAGATCTCTTTACGCTTGTACTCAAATCCTTTTGTAGTAAAGCCAACGTGCCCTCTACCTGAGAAACCGTAGTAACTGCTTACTACAGTTAAACGTTCTTTCAGCAATGTGCACCAAAGACACCCATATCCTGCAGAACACCACTTTCATTTTAAACAAATGCTCCCTTTTCTACCAAAGTTAGATTCCATTAGCCATGTCCTAACCATCTGATTAGCTGATCTGTATCACTGTGAAGCCTCTCTGAATCCTCCTCAGGACTGAAAATGACACCCCACATGTATCATCAGGAGATGTTACACGTTGATGCAGTCCTTTGAATTAAATTTTTGGTTATTAAATTCATAGTCTCTCCTCTCCACTGAGAACCAATTGCATTATATTTTAAATAACTCTTTTATCATAAAACGACCTTAATATTTTTTCCATTCTTTCATTAACTACAATTTTGCATCTCAGATACCGTTGAGATATCCTTGCAGTCATGGCCCAAGCATTCTTCATGAACTGATTAAATTATTCCAGTTGTGGGTATAGGTTTAAATGATAGAAGAGCACATGTATTCTGCATTTCTATTTATAACTATGTAATCACATATTCCATTCCCTACCCTGCGCTGCAGGCTGCATCTGTTCCAGTCTCTATATTGTCTTATGTTGCAATCTCCATCATAACCCTGTCCCCCACTAAAGCATGCTTCTCTAAACATGCATCAACTCTCCTCGCCAGTGATTGCTACCTGACCTCTGGAATGCTTCAGCACCTGCAGTATTTCTCAGTATCACTATATTTCTTTGATTAGTGTCTATTAGTTCTCCTTCAGAAAATGTATCACCTCAATTTCACCTTGCACCTGTTAAAATTTACTGACGTAGTTTACATTTATCCTTGCAATTAACTGCTCTCCCTACTTCTGTATTATGAGTATTTTTATATTGTATTCAAATAGAGATTACACAAACACAGGCTGTCTGCAAATTAAAAACTGGTACACACACCATTACGTTGTCCCAAATATGGTTCCAGATTCAAACAGAAGAAACACTAAGCATATTCGTAGGTTGAATGGATTAGCAAGGATCTAAACTACCAGCTCTGGAAATTCCAGCACGGCCCTCCCCCCACTTCCTGTTATAGTGCACGATTATTTTTAAAATTAAAAATAAAATACACAATTAGAGATGTCAACACCACAGAGCACAATGCTTCTGATATTAAGAAAACTAAGTTTCCTGAATATTTTATTTGTATCAAATTTTCTTAACTTCTAAAGAATACCAGCAAACAAATTTTTATTTCAACTGCTATAAAAATGATACACAGTGGGCTGCTAGAAACTGAAAGGAAAGCACAATTGATGCCAACATCTCATGTTTTTATAAGTAAAAACTTCAAGAAAGTATCTTTTTAGTTTTTTTTAAATTGGCACATAATATCTGAAAGGTTGACAATACTGTCAGAATTATAATCCCCTCTCACTTTAAAATATTAGCCAAGTGATTCTCTCAGCTGTCACAAGCTTAGCTATTGTTAAGTGAACAGATTTAGCTGGAGTCTGCAGATGGAAGTCAGAGAACAGATAGACTAAATGAACAGTGATGAAAAAGAGAATTCATCACTGATGTCATTGTCAAAAGGTACAGGCTGCTCAGAGATAAAGGACCATGCTAATGCAGAGAAATAAACTTGGCTTAAAGGAAGTCTTACTAAGAGCTTGCAATCTCAAAAGTTCAGTACATCAAATTGAGAACGTTTCAAAAGCCTGTTGTCATCACCCCCTCCAAAAAAATTAGAAAGCAAATATTTACCTCCCCATATCCACAGACCACGACCTGTTTGCCTCCAAACATCACATCTGTTGTCCTCTTGAGGCTTTCATTAAAATGTGAAATTCATAGTTAATTTCCAATATCTACACACTGAAAAAAGTGGTAATGATTTACTACAATAATTATGCAACTTTCTTAAAGACAAATTGATAAAGAAACTTAATCAATGGAGCAAATGGGGACTGGTATTGAATTTAAAACTTAGGCAAGTTTCCCACCATCTCTCCTCCAAAAGAGATCTTTCAGCTTGAATGGTTTATTTTTTTTGTGTCTCCAAGTAAATTAACTTTGACAACTTTGGTCTGCTCCCTCTCCCTCTATTCAACTTAAACACACTTGTTTTCCAACCTTCCCAGTTCTGAAATGTCAAACTACTTCACTCCTTAAATGATGCTGACTGTTTCCATCATATTCTGCTTTTGAACCAAGAAATACATTCTTCAATAAAGATTTTTAAAAATGCCACAACATATCCCAAGTCTCTTCTGCTGTTTTCTATACTGGTCAGCTACATCCGATTTTATTTTCTTCTTTGAGCAGAAAGGATCAAGTGCCCAGCTTTGTAGCTCACAGCAGCTTGGACGCAGGTAGCAGGGTAGGACTGGATGGGAAAACAAATTTTAAAAAAGCAACGCTCATCACTTAGATCCTCCTCCAGAAGTTCTGTTGAATCTGATTGGCAGCTAAAGATGCAAATTTGTTCGGGAGACATAAAACTGGTCAAGACCAGAGATGCACAGAAAGGCAGAATCTCTGTACTTGGAGCAGTGTCATCACTGAATACAAAATACAACAATCATTGTGTTTTTTTATACACCATCAACATGGCAAATGAGGATTTGCTATTATTTCTATAAGCTAACAGTTTAGATTAAAGAACTTGTGTGCCTATAAACTATATCACTCAGCTTTGATATTTTAAAAAAAGGCCACTGAAAAGGCTCCTTTATTTTAGTCATTTATTTACCTGCCCTTACCCACCCAATGAAATATATTTTCTCAATAAAGATAAAATGGCATACAGAGTCTAGACCTCTGCCAATCAAGAGATGAAGCCATAGTTTAATTTGGGATTCTGACACAAGAACAGAAATCAAAGGTCCTTATTAGTAACCTATAAAACTTTGAGGCTGAATGGTTAATTTTCAATATCTTTCCCTTTGGCCAAAAAATTCTTGAGTAATATCATTTCTGGATTATTTCACTCACAAATAAATTTTATAAACATCGATACATTCATAACAAAATTGACTTGAGGTGAATAGGTTCTGAATACATACCCATCCAGTATGGACTCTCTGCAGCAATAAAGATTATCAAACTTCTGCTTGGTTACAGAGTCATTTACATTCATGGCAGGAACACAGAGCTTACCAGCTTTAGACAACTGGTAAAGCCTTAAAAAGAAAGAGAAAAAGCAAATGGATAATTCACATCAGTTTAGAATACATCAGATACACCAGTTAAGCTCAGGTTCATTGGTGATGAAAGAAAATATAGAACTGAAGATGTTTGTGCTTTATTCCAGTGATGCAGAATTAGGACAGGCAGCTCTATCAGAAACTTCCAAAAAAGATTGTTTCTCATCTCTACTACTTTCAACTAACATGTTTATGTTAATTCCATGAGAACTACAGCTTAGTAACAGTTTTTTGAGAAACTTAATTTAACATCAGTATGCATGTAAAAACAAACTTCAATTATAATCAGCCTGCATGACAGAAGAGCAAATGTAGCAACAAAATGAAGTGCAACAGAAGCCTGAAGACTCAAGGCATGAATGGTGATCTCGGAAAGGCCTTCCGAAATACACAAAAGTAAAAGCTTTTTCTCCCCCCAGAATAAATCAGGTTGAGACCTTTTGTGGCTTACTTATCTCCAGTTACATGGCAACGCTTCAAAAGACTCTTAATTTTGAGATAACCACACAAACATCAGAACTACATTCAAGAATGAATGTTCATGCCTTCTGTTGCTTTAACAGATTTAAATGTGCAACGGAAGCTTTAAATGATTAGTTTTTATATTATTCTAAAAGCTAGAAAAACACAGGCGTGTGGGAAAATGTAGAAGTATGTTTCAGGATGAGACTTTCCATTCTAAAACATGTGAGATGTTTAAAACAAGGTTTCCCTTCCACCACCATCAATGCTGCTCTCACTTGCATGTCCTCCATTTCCCACACATCAGCCCTCCCGCTGTCACCACAAGAATAGGGCTCCCCTTGTAACACCCCATTTGTCTCTGTTGCCAGCACAAAATTCTCCATGATGTCTGGCATCTCCAACTGAACCCTACAACTAAGCACATATTTTCCCTCCCCTCTACCTTCCGTAAGGATCGCTCTCTATTTCCCACTCATCCCTACCCAACTGATCTTCCACCTGGCATTTAACCCTGCAAATGTGGCAGATGATATTCCTGCACCTATACCTCCACTTTCAATTCCATTCAGGGCCTCAAACAGCTCTTTCAGATAACACGACATTTCACTTGTGGGACTATGGGGGTCATCTATTGTATCTGGTGCTCCTGGTGCTGCCTGCTCTACATCGGTGAGACCCGACGCAGATTGGGAGACTGCTTTATCGAGCACCTTCGTTCTGTCTACCACAAAGGCAGGATTTCCCAGGTGGCTTTGTTGTTGCTCAGTCATTAAGTTCAGTCCGACTCTTCCTGACCTCATGGACTCCTGCATACCAAGCCTTTTTGTTAGAAACTGCTTCTCTAAGATCCCCCAAGATCATACACATTATCTGAGTAATATTAGCTACCCATCATAGCCTCTGTTGTCCTCTCCTTCTTTTACCTAGCATGAGAGTCTTCTCCAAGGAATCCTCTCTTTTCATGATGTGGCCAAAGTATTTGACCTTTTGTTTCATAATCAAGCCTCCTAATGAGCATTATGCCTGTATTTCTTCAAGTATTGACTTGTTGGATCTTCTCGCTGTCCAACAAACTCTTAGCACTTCCCTCCAGCATCTAAGTTCAAAGGTGTCGGTTCTTTTGTATTCAGCCTTACTAATAGTCCAGCTCTCACAGCCGTACATCACAACTGGAACTACCATAGAGTTGACTATACAGATCTTCGTAGACAATGTTCTGTCTCTGCTCTTCAGTATTTTATCTAACTTTGCCATTTGTGCCCTCCCTAGAAGTGCTGTTTAATTTTGTGGCTACAGTTACCATCTGTAGAAATCTTTGAACTGAGAAAGACAAAATCCATCACTGTTTCCACTTCCTTTCCATTTATTACCACGGAGTTAATAGGGCTGGTGGACATAATCTTGGTTTTCTTAATATTGAGCAACAAGCCAGCTATTGAAC
Source organism: Mobula hypostoma (assembly GCF_963921235.1). Classification (NCBI taxonomy): domain Eukaryota; kingdom Metazoa; phylum Chordata; class Chondrichthyes; order Myliobatiformes; family Myliobatidae; genus Mobula; species Mobula hypostoma. The sequence continues at coordinate 57,593,237 of NC_086116.1, read as the reverse complement.
TTTCTTCTTTCACTTTGATCAGAAGCTTCCTCAGATCCTCCTCACTTTCAGCCATTAGAGTAGCATCATCTGCATATCCCAGTAGCTACCCATTTCAGTCAAACCTCCCAATCCCATTCTACGATGTCTGCTCATGTCCTCCTCTAGTCATGTGGTCAAAATCAGGTTGGAGGAGCAACACCTCTTATTCCCCACCTTCAACTTGATGGCACGGACACATATTTCTCTATTTCTGGTAATTTCATCCTCTCCTCCTTCTCCATCATTCCATTCCTTATTCTGGTTACCCTTTCTCTTTTCTTCACCTGCCCATCACCTCCCATTTCCCTTTTCCATGGTCCACTGTCCTCTCCTATTAGATTCTTTCTTCAGCCCTTTACCTCTTCCACCTATCCCCTCTACCAGCTTGTACCACTGCCCCCCCTACCTTCTTATCCTGGCTTCTGTCCCCTCCTTTTCCAGTCCTGATGAAGAGTCTTGGCCTGAAACATCAACAGTTTATTCCCTTCCATCGATCCTGCCTGACTAGCTGAGTTCCACCAGTATTTTGTGTGTGCTGCATAAGAATTACAGCATTTGCTGAATCTCTTGTACTGAAAACATATCAAAAATGTTGCTTTTGGCTTCTAGTTTGCTAATATTCACCTTTAAAGTTATTTCCTGAAATGATTCACAGGAGGAGACCCAGTCACAAATCTTTCCAGTGTCATAGAACACTGGCATCTTCTGCTCCAACTCCTAACTTGGCCAGTGGGCACCAATAGAGCATAGCAATAACCAAACAGACTTCAAGCTCCAGAGATGGCCAAACAGCAATCAAATAGGAGATGCAAGATAACTCTTCAAAAGCTGGTAGAACCAACTCTGCATTGCCCAAATTCAATCAAATCAGCAAGATAATTTGCACAAACACCAAGAACTGAAAGTCCCCGACTGCTTGGGTTAACTGCTCACTGCCTGAGACAACTGGGAAATATTGCCTTACATTTGTATCTATTGAGGCCCAGCAAATAATTTATATTATGGTAATTTGCCTATTCCACTGCATATTCAAGTATACCGAGAGAAAAATCAAATCAAACCAAACAGTTAATCAACATAGGATAGATTTTTTCACCTTCCTCATTGTAACTTAATTGTTGGAATGTATAGAACAGTACAGCACAGGAACAGGACCTTTGGGTCATAATATTGATCCAAACCTGCTGAAGAGTAAATCAAACCCCCCCCCACCTCAAAACTAATCCCTTCTCTCTACACAATGTCCACATCCTTCCATCTTCCTCACATTCATGTGCCTATCTAAACATCTCTTAGAAGTCTCTGCTGTATTTGCCTCTAACACGGTACCAAGCAGCACATTCCAAGCATCCACCGAGTGAAAAACTTACCTCTCACATTCCCTTTGAACCTACCACCCCTCACCTTCAATGCATGACCTCTGATATTAGACATTTTGATCCTGTTAAAAAGATACTCCCTGTCTACTCTATCTATGCCTCTCATAATCTTATAATTCTTCTGTCAGATCTCCCCTCAGCCCGTTGCTCCAAAGAAAACAGCCCAGGTTTGTCCAGCCTCTCATGATAGCATATGCCTCTAAACCAGGCAGCATCTTGGTAAACCTCTTCTGCACCCTCTCCAAAGACTCAACATCCTTCCTACCTTGGGGTGGCCAGAACTTTATGCAATTCTTCAGATGTGGCCTGTGACGAAGGCCCGTCACTAACTACGGACGGCACATGGCGCACTCGGTAAAACACTCATTCCCAGCAGTAATAGTGACTGGGGCTGAAACAGAGTTGCTGCATGGAGCTGTCTCATATAGAGGCAGCAGCAACCTGCACCAGTGTGCTGATGGTGGAGGATACCATCTTTAATTGGCTAATTGAGTTAATTAGTTTAGTCTGAGGGTGGAGATATATATATACACACACACACATTTATTTTGTCCCCCCCCCCCACCCGTTTTTTTGTCTTGTTTTGAGGTAAATAAAAGCACCTCAATTTGTTTTTGCGACTCAAGCCATCTGGTTATTTTTCTTAAACAACTGACCCACAGTTTTTTGTGACATGGCCTAACCGGAGTTCCATAAAGTTGCATAATAACCTCTTGACTTTTGAACACAGTGCCTTGACTAATAAAAACAGGCATTCCATAAGCCTTCTTAACCACCTTATTGACCTGTGTAATTACTTTCATGGAGCTATGAACTTGAATCAGTTGAAGTTTGGCCAGGTGGATTCAGAATTGGCTTGCCTGCAGAAAGCAGAGGGTCGTGGTGGAGGGAGTACATTCGGATTGGAGGGTTATGACTAGTGGTGTAACACGAGGATCGGTTCTGGGACCTCTACTTTTCATGATTTTTATTAACGACCTGGATGTGGGGGTAGAAGGGTGGGTTGGCAAGTTTGCAGATGACACAAAGGTTGGTGGTGTTGTAGATAGTGTAGAGGATTGTCGAAGATTGCAGAGAGACATTGATAGGATGCAGAAGTGGGCTGAGAAGTGGCAGATGGAGTTCAACCCGGAGAAGTGTGAGGTGGTACACTTTGGAAGGACAAACTCCAAGGCAGAGTACAAAGTAAATGGCAGGATACTTGGTAGTGTGGAGGAGCAGAGGGATCTGGGGGTACATGTCCACAGATCCCTGAAAGTTGCCTCACAGGTGGATAGGGTAGTTAAGAAAGCTTATGGGGTGTTAGCTTTCATAAGTCAAGGGATAGAGTTTAAGAGTCGCGAGGTAATGAAGCAGTTCTATAAAACTCTGGTTAGGCCACACTTGGAGTACTGGTCAGTTCTGGTCACCTTATTGTAGGAAAGATGTGGAAGCATTGGAAAGGGTTCAAAGGAGATTTACCAGGATGCTGACTGGTTTACAGGGTATGTATTATGATCAGAGATTAAGGAAGCTAGGCTTTACTCTTTGGAGAGGAGGATGAGAGGAGACATGATAGAGGTATACAAGATATTAAGAGGAATAGATAGAGTGGACAGCCAGCGCCTCTTCCCCAAGGCACCACTGCTCAATACTAGAGGACATGGCTTTAAGGTAAGGGGTGGGAAGTTCAAGGGGGATATTAGAGGAAGGTTTTTTTTTACTCAGAGAGTGGTTGGTGCATGGAATGCACTGCCTGAGTCAGTGGTGGTGGCGGATACACTAGTGAAATTTAACAGACTACTAGACAGGTATATGGAGGAATTAAAGGTGAGGGGTTATTTGGGAAGCAGAGTTTAAGGGTTGGCACAACATTGTGGGCCGAAGGGCCTGTACTGTGCTGTACTATTCTATGTTCTATGAATCCCAAGATCTTATCTTGCCCTTAACAGTGTACTGTCTCCTTGCGTTTGCCCTACCAAGGTGCAACACCTCACATTTATCTGGGTTAAACTCCACCTGCCATTTCTCTGGCCATATCCGCAACTGATCTATATTGCACTGTATTCTTCACCAGTCTTCTACACCATCTACAACCTCAGTCTTGGTTTCATTCACCAACTTACTAACCCACCCAGCTACATTTTCATCTAGGTCATTTATATATAGTACAAACAGCAGAGGCCCCAGTATAGATCCCTGCAGAACACCACTATTTACAGACCTCCAGCTTGAACAATTCAACCCCTCAACCATTACCCTCTGTCTTCTATGCTGGGTAAAAAATGGCAGCCTAGTGTACTAAACTGAATGAAGAAAGTAAAGTTGTAAAACGAAAAGGAAATCTTGTCTTTGGTGTTTGATCCAAGAGAACCAATGCTGTATTAACAAAACAAACCCCAAAGACTGCCAAGATGTTTTCATGTTAACACTCACCTGTGAACACCAGTCACACTTTCTTCTACAATGCCCTTAATTTTCTTGAACATATTAGGGTATTTCTTATAAATCCAGTGAGTGAGGTCTCCACCGTCATCCAGTATCTGGGACCAAAACACAAATTATTTCCGTCTTCATATGAAAATCAGCAATTTGCAGCATGGCCAAACTGAATCAGTCATACACATAACAAAAGAACATCGCTGCAACTCCACACACACAATGCTGGAGGAACGCAGCAGGCCAGGCAGCATCTATGGAAAAGAGTAGTTGATGTCAGAGTCCTGCCAAAGGGTTTCTGCCCAAAACGTCGACTGTACTCTTTTCCAGAGATGCTGCCTGGTCTGCTGTGTTCATCCAGCATTGTGTGTTGCTTGGATTTCCAGCAACTGCAGATTTTCTCTTGTTTGTTACTGCAACTCTAGATCAGTTCAAAAGTTTTTGAATGAGAAGCCAAATCCTTCTTTCCACAACCTCTGAAACTCAATTCTCCTCACAGACTTGGAAGTAATCCACTGTGAACTCTTACTATATTTGAGTAAATCACTCAAAGAAAGTTCCGATCACAAACGAGAAAATCTGCAGATGCTGGAAATCCAAGCAACACACACACACAATGCTGGAGGAACTGAGCAGACCAGACAGAATCTATGGAAAAGAGTACAGTTGACATTTCGAGCTGAGACCTTTCAGGAAGACTGGAGAAAAGAAAGACAAGAGTAGAGTTAAAAGGTTGGGGAGGGGGGAAGAAGGGGAGGGTGAAACACAAGGAGACCAGTGAAACTGGGAGGGGGAGGGGTGAAGTGAAGAGCTGGGAGGTTGATTGGTGAAAGAGATACAGGGCTGGAGAAGAGGGAATCTAATAGGAGAGGGCAGAAAGCCCTGGAAGAAAGAAAAGGTGTGTGCGCAGCGGGGAGAAGGAGGGAATGAGGAACACCAGAGATCATCAGGCAAGGAGATGGGGAAAAAGGGGATGGAGGAGGTGGGGGGGAGGTCACGACTGGGAGTTTGAGAAATTGATGTTCATGCCATCAGGTTGGAGGCTACCCAGATGGAATACAAGGTGTTGCTCCTCCAATCTGAGTGTGGCCTCATCGTGACAGTGGAGAGCACCAAGGACAGACATATTGGAATGGGAATGGGAAGAGGAATTAAAATGGGTGGCAGTGGAAGATCCCGCTTTTTTCTGGCAGACAGAGAGCAGATGCTCAGCGAAGCAGTCTCCCAATCTATGGTGGGTCTCACCAATATATGGAGGCCACACCAGGAGCTCTGGACACAGCATATGACCCCAAAAGACTCACAGGGGAAGTGTAGCCTCACCTGGAAGGACTGTTTAGGGCCTGAATGGTAGTGAGGGAGGTGGTGTAGGGACAGGTGTAGCACTTGTTCCGCTTGCAAGGGCAAGTGTCAGGAGGGCGATCAGTGGGGAGGGATGAATGGACAAGGGAGTCGTGTAGGGAGTGATCCCTGGGGAAAGCAGAAAGTGGGGTGGAGGGAAGGATGTACTTGGTGGTGGGATCCCGTTGGAGATGGCAGAAGTTGCGGAGAATTATGTGCTGGACTCAGAGGCTGGTGGGGTGGTAGGTGAGGCCAAGAGGAATCCTATCCCTGGTAGGGTGGTGGGAGGATGGGGTGAGGAGGGAGCAGACGTGTGTGAAACGGAAGGGATGCAGTTGAGGGCAGTGTTGATGGTAGAGGAAGGGAAGCCACATTCTTTGGGAAAAAAAAGGGGACATCTCCTTAGTTCTGGAATGAAAAACTTTTTCCTGAGAGTAGATGTGGCAGAGACTGAGGAAATGAGAAAAGGGGAAGGCATTTTTACAAGTAGTGGGGGGGGATGAGGTGTAGTCTAGGCAGCTGTGAGAGTCCTTGGGTTTATAATAGACATCAGTAGGTAAGCTGTCTCCAGAGATAGAGACAGAGGGAGATAGAGAAAGGGAGGGAGATGTTGGAAATGAACCAGGCAAATTTGAAGGCCAGATGGAAGTTGGAGGCAAAGTGGGTGCAGTCATCAGTGTAGCATAGGAAAAGTGGGGGGCATTCACCAGTGTAGGCTACGGTTCCTCGTAGCTGACAAAAAGGCAAGCACTGCTGGGACCCGTGCGAGTGCCCATGGCTAGACCTTTCGTTTGAATGAAGTGGGAAGAGCCCAATAAGAAATTATGAGTGAGGACAAGTTCTGCTACTCAGAGGAGAGAGGTGGTAGAGGGGAACTGGTAGGGTCTGGTATCTTTTATTTAATGCAACCTGATCAAACACTGAAAAATCACTTTATCAGTATTTTAAGCTGTTAAAGAATAACAACCTGTCTTTACCATGTTAGGCTGCCATCCTTCCACATTCACACAGCGATCAATGCACCACCAAAAATCATCTTCTGATTCTCCCTTCCAAGCAAAGACTGGATAACCTGGCACAGGGCAAGAAAAGCAGTTCATCATTAGTAACAAACATATTTAGGTACCGATGCAATAGAAAACTCAATGTCCCTTCAGCATAAAATTCTTGAATTATTACCTGGGGGAAGCAACGGTGGCTGTGCCTCTGGCACAGAGTCTGGCCCTGTGGCTCAGAAGGGTAGGGAAAGGAAGAAGATGGCAGCAGTGATAGGGGACTCTATAGTTAGGAGGTCAGACAGGTCTGTGGATGCAGGAAAGAAACACGGATGGTAGTTTGCCTCCCAGGTACCAGGGTCCAGGATACTTCTGATCGCATTAACGATGTCTTGAAGTGGGAAGGAGAGCAGCCAGAGATCGCGGTACATATTGGTACCAATGACATAGGTAGGAAAAGGGAGGAGGACCTGAAAACAGACTACAGGGAGTTAGAAAGGAAGTTGAGAAGCAGAACCTCAAAAGGTAATAATCTTGGGATTACTGCCTGTGCCACGTGACAGTGAGTATAGGGATAGAGTGAGGTGCAGGATAAATGCGTGGCTAAGGGATTGGAGCAGGGGGGAAGGATTCAGATTTCTGGATCACTGGGACCTCTTTTGGGGCAGGTGTGACCTGTACTAAAAGGATGGGTTGCGCTTGAATCCCAGGGGGACCAATATCCTGGCAGGGAAGTTTGCTAAGGCTATTGGAGAGAGTTTAAACTAGAATTGCTGGGGGGTGGGAACCGAACTGATGTGACAGAGGAAAGGGAGGTTGTCTCACAAATAGAGAAAGTTTGGAACAGCGCAAAAGGGAGGATAGGCCTGTGATAGAGAAGGGACATGCTCAGACTGATGGTTTGAGATGTGTCTATTTTAATGCGAGGAGTATAATGAACAAAGCGGATGAGCTTAGAGTGTGGATCAGTACTTGGAGCTATGATGTTGTGGCCATTATAGAAACTTGGATGGCTCAGGGGCAGGAATGGCTACTTCAAGTACCAGGCTTAGATGTTTCAGAAAGGACAGGGAGGGAGGCAAAAGAGGTGGGGGTGTGGCACTGTTGATCAGAGATAATGTCACGGCTGCAGAAAAGGAGGAAGTCATGGAGGGGTTGCCTACGGAGTATCTGTGGGTGGAAGTTAGGAATAGGAAGGGGTCAATAACTCTACTGGTGTTTTTTTATATATATATATAGACCACCCAATAGTAACAGGGACATCGAGGAGCAGATAGGAAGACAGATTCTGGAAAGGAGTAGTAATAACAGGGTTGTTGTGGTGGGAGATTTTAATTTCCCAAATATTGATTTGCATCTCCCTAGGGTGAGGGGTTTAGATGGGGTGGAGTTTGTTAGGTGTGTTCAGGAAGGTTTCTGATAAGCCTACAAGAGGAGAGGCTGTACTTGATCTGGTATTGGGAAATGAACCTCGTCAGGTGTCAGGTCTCAGTGGGAGAGCATTTTGGATATATCATTGGAGAGGGATAGGAACAGACAAGTTAGGAAAACGTTTAATTGGAGTAAGGGGAAATATGAGGCAGAAACTTGGAAGCATAAATTGGAAACAGATATTCTCAGGGAAATGTACGGAAGAAATGTGGCAAATGTTCGGGGGATATTTGCGTGGGGTTCTGCATAGGTACATTCCAATGAGACAGGGAAAGGATGGTAGGGTACAGGAACGGTGGCATACAAAGGCTGTTGTAAATCCAGTCAAGAGGAAAAGAAGGAAAAGAAGAGCTTACGAAAGGTTCAAAACAAAAACAAAAACAAACAACTAGGTAATGATAGAGATCTAGAAGATTATAAAGCTAGCAGGAAGGAGCTTAAGAATAAAATTAGGAGAGCCAGAAGGGGCCATGAGAAGGCCTTGGCAGATAGGATTAAGGAAAACCCCAAGGCATTCTACAAGTATGTGAAGAGCAAGGGGATAAGATGTGAGAGAATAGGACAAACCAAGTGTGACAGTGGAAAAGTGTGTATGAAACCAGAAGATATAGCAGAGGTACTTAATGAATACTTTGCTTCAGTATTCACTACAGAAAAGGATCTTAGCAATTGTAGGGATGACTTGCAGTGGACTGAAAAGCTTGAGCATATAGACATTAAGGAAGAGGATGTGCAGGAGCTTTTGGAAAACAGCAAGTTGGATAAGTCATCGGGACCGGACAGGATGTACCCCAGACTACTGTGGGAGGTGAGGGAGGAGATTGCTGAGCCTCTGGCAATGATCTTTGCATTATCAAGGAGGACAGGAGAGGTTCCGTAGGATTGGAGGGTTGAGGAAGTTGTTCCCTTATTCAAGAAAGGGAGTAGAGATAGCCCAGGAAATTAGACAGCGAATCTTACTTCAGTGGTTGGCAAGTTGATGGAGAAGATCCTGAGAGGCAGGATTTATGAACATTTGCAGAGGTATAATATGATTAGGAACAGTCAGCATGGCTTTGTCAAAGGCAGTTCGTGACTCACGAGCCTGATTGAACTTTTTGGGGATGTGACTAAACACATTGATGAAGGTAGAGCCATAGATGTAGTGTATATGGATTTCAGCAAGGCATCTGATAAGGTACCCCACGCCAGGCTTATTGAGAAAGTAAGGAGGCATGGGATCCAAGGGGACCTTTGTGGATCCAGAACTGGCTTGCCCACAGAAGGCAAAGAGTGGTTGCAGATGGGTCATATTCTGCATGGAGGTCAGTGACCAGTGGTGTGCCTCAGGAATCTGTTCTGGGACCCTTAAGGTTGGGAGTATTGTGGATAGTGTGGAGGGCTATCAGAGGTTACAGCAGGACATTGCTAGGATGCAAAACTGGGCCGAGAAGTGGCAGATGGAGTTCAACCCAAATAAGTGTGAGGTGGTTCATTTTGGTAGGTCAAATATGATGGCAGAATATAGCATTAATGGTAAGACTCTTGGCAGTGTGGAGGAACAGAGTCCATAGGACACTCAAAGCTGCTACGCAGGTTGACTCTGTGGTTAAGAAGGCATATGGCGCATCGGCCTTCATCAATAATGGGATTGAGTTTAAGAGCCGAGAAGTAATGTTGCAGCTATATAGGACCCTGGTCAGATCCCACTTGGAGTATTGTACTCAATTCTGGTCACCTCACTACAGAAAGGACGTGGAAACCATAGAACAGGTGCAGAGGAGATTTACAAGGTTGTTGCCTGGATTGGGGAGCACGCCTTATGAAAACAGGTTGAGTGAACTTGGCCTTTTCTCCTTGGAGTGACGGAGGATGAGAGGTGACCTGATAGAGGTGTACAAGTTGATAAGAAGCTTGGAAGTAGGTACAGAGGAGATTTCAGGGGTAAGTTTTTTAAAAAAAAAGAAAGAAAGAAAAAAAAAGAGAGTGGTGAGTGTGTGGAATGGGCTGCCTGCAACGGTGGTGGAGGTGGAAACGATAGGGTCTTTTAAGAGACTCCTGGATAGGGACATGGAGTTTAGAAAAATAGAGGGCTATGGGTAAGCCTAGGTAGTTCTAGGGCAAGGACATGTTCAGCACAGCTTTATGGGCCAAAGGGCCTGTATTATGCTGTAGATTTTCAATGTTTTCTATATCAATTGGGGTAGAAGCCACATTTTGAAGAAAGTCTGGCAGCAACTTAGCCTCCATTAACAAAATTTTAACATAACAATGGATACTTAGGCAAATTATAGTCCATACTCAGAATCAAGCCAGAAGCTAAAATATAATCGAGCAATGCTAAAGAATAGTTACAAGAAATCATCTTAAAGGAATGCAGGTGTCATTAGGAACTTGAATGAATAACAAAACACACAGTGAGGGGCACGGAGAGGGTGAATGAACTCAGCTTTCTTCTAGGTTTTGGGAATTAAGAGTTAGAAGGCAAAGGTTTAAGGTGAGAATGGAAATTTAATAGGAACTTGAAGGGTAACTTTTTATTTTACACAAAGGCTGGTATCAGTGTCGAATGGGCTGCCAGAGGAAGTGGTTGTGGCAGGTTCAATAACAACATTTGGGCAGATATACGGATTAGAAAGGTGGGCCAAGCACTGACAAGTGGAAGGAGATTGATAGAGCACCATGGCTGGCATGGACTGGTTGCCTTGAAAGGCCTGTTACCATGCTGTATAACTCTATGACTTAATGACAACTGAGTCTGTACAATCTCCCTTCAGCCTGAGGTTTAAAAAGGGCTCCAGTGCTTTCAACTCTTTTCAGCAGGCTGCAATCAGCACGAGAGCTTGTTTGTTGGTGACGCAGAGCAAAGTTTAAAAAGAGCTTCAGTGCTATCTATCAGCTCTTTTTGGTGGGCTACATTCAGAGCAGGGCCAATAAAAAGAAGGAAGGTGCAACTGGGGCAGCCATTGTTGGAATGGCCCAGTGTTAGACTGGCAGGCAGAGGTTATAAGCAAGTTTCTTTTCCTGTTACTACATAGATAGTGCGCTGAGAATGGGTTTGGAGGAAGTGACGTGTTCTTTGTGTGAGATGTGGGATCTCAGGGAGACCTCCAGCATCCCTGATAACTACATCTGCATGAGGTGCACCGAGCTGCAGCTCCTTACAGATTGTGTTAAGGAAGTGGAGCTGAAATTGGATGAGCTTTGGCTCATATGGGAAAACGAAGAGGTGACAGATAGGAGCTACAGGGAGGTAGTCAAATGACTGTTGGGGATGGGGGGGGGTGTGGGTGGGTAGGGAATAGGCAGCCAGTGGCCATACCCCACAATAATAGGTATAAGCACATTAGATAGTGTTGGAGTAGGTTATCACCCAGGTGCCAAGCTCAGGGATGTCCATGGCATTCTAGGGGGAGGGTGAACAGCTGGAAGATGTGGTACACATTGGTACCAATGACATAGGTACGAAATGGGAGATCATAAAGACAGATTTATAGGGAGTTGGGTAGAAAACTGAAAAGCAGGATCTCTAGGGTAGTAATCCCTGGATCGATGCCTGTGCCACGTGCCAGTGAGGATGATGTGTAGTATGATCATTTGGCAGACAAATTTGTGACTGAAGAATTGGTGCAATCCATCACCACAGACAGCCGCCCAGGCCAGTTCACTGGGTATATTTAAGGTGGAGGTTGATAGGTTCTTGATTAATCATGGTTACGGAAAGAAGGCCAGAGAATAGGGTCGAGAGGGATAATAAATCAGCCATGATGTAATGGTAGAGCAGATTTTATGGGCCAAAGGCCTAATTCTGCTCTAATGTCTTATGGACAAACACAAAAAAGTTAAGGAGCTCTGCAGACCAGGCAGCATCCATGAAAAGGAATATAAACAGCTGACATTTTGGGCCAAGACTTATCCCTTTCCATAGATACTGCCTGGCTTGCTGAGTTCCTCCAGCATTTTGCACATGTTGCTCTTAATATCCAGCATCAGCAGAATCCCATGTTTACCTTCAGATTGTTATTTTGCTTACTGTGTACAAGTACTTTTACTCTGTTCAGACTTTGTTAGTAGTACTGTACATGAACAAATATAGGCAGGAAATGGTGGCAACAACAAAGGTAAACTGAGCCACACCACCCTTCTCTATATTTTTAGATAAACAGCCCAATAGTTTTTGATATACATGGATAATATGGACACTGAAATTGCATTCTAGACCTACTGCTTATTTTAGAAAACAGAATAGGTGTGGCTTCGTAGTGTCGCGGCTAGTGCAATGCCACTACAGTTCAGGGCATCGGAATTCGGAGTTTAATTCCCACATCATCTGTGATGAGTTTGTAGATTCCTCCCCGTGACCATACAGGATTCCTCTGGGTACACCCATTTTCTCCCACAGTCCAAAGATGTACTGGTTAATTGGTCATTGTAAATTGCCCCATGATTAGGCTAGGGTTAAATAGGTGGGTTGCTGGGTAGTGTGGCTCCTTGGGCTAGAAGGACCTGGTCCGTCCGCACTGTGTCTCTACATATTTCTAAACAAGCTTCTTGTATTGACCATTGTTGCAATTACATGCCAGTTATGAAGTTAACATGAGACTTAAAGCAAGCTTCCGGAGTGATGCATAGAATCTGTTCTGGTAAGATTTAAACTTCATGTATTAATTATGGATGAATTCCCTGCTCAGGACTCTTTGAAGGAAGTACTAATTGTTAAATACTCCAAGAGAACCGCACAGGCAGAGTCACTATTACACTTTTTCTTCCAACATAGACTTATGATTTCAGGTATTAACTGTTATTCGATACCAAAAATCTAAGCATTTCCTTTGTCTTTTTTTTTAAAAACACTTTTCAATCCAATCTGTTTTTTGTCCTTCAATATAATCTTCAACACTTAGAACAAAGGGCTGTAGAGCAGAAGAACAGGCTCGAAGGACCAACTCAGTGTTGTGTCTCAATGATTAACAAAAAATTTTAAAATTAAAAAAAAAAGTAAAACGGCCTCATACGTCATAGTGCAAAATATTGGTAAGGATAATGAGGCAAGGCCATCAAACTGATAGCAAAAGTAGGTCCTTCACTCCTAAATTCTACTAGGAACATTGTGTACAGGACTTTTAATTACTTTATTAAAAAAGTTCATTAAGTATTTGTAGAACAACATTGGAGGAGACAAGATATTGGCAGACTTAGAAAAAAGGGGACAGACAAAACACGATAAAAGGTACTGAAAAGAATGGAGGAAATGAATCCTATTTGGTGAAATTTCCATTACCATTCTCAGCCAGAGCAGCAGCCACTTCATTCTGGGTAGAATAAATGTTACAGGCAGCCCACCTGCACTGGGCTCCAAGAGCAGCAAGCGTCTCCATCAGCACCTGCGCCAGAAACAAACAAAGGGCCATATTTGAAGTTTACATTATTGCTTTCTTTAAATTACTCCATATGACAGCACAGTACCTTGCTTTATCCAGGAGAAAAGTTATATTTATTATCCCAGAATTAGGGTAGAAGCAGACACTGCATACATTTTATATCAACTGGAGCACACCCATTTAAACAATTAAAATCACAAAAATCATTCTGCTCATTTAAGGACTATTTGAACTTTCCTGTTAAAATAATCTATTGAGATCTGGGTAAAATAGGCTGCTGCAAAATTCTAATTTCATTCCAGCAGGATTAACAGACAAGATATGCGAAAAGGCATGCAGAGGAGTTTTAATTCGTTGTCAGCACTCTTCTGCTAATGGTCTCTAGGGCCAAAGAATCAGTGTAGGTCACTCAAATGTGTTCCCCACCTCCACCTTCAACAGCCATCATGAAATGTGAAGAGAAACTTTCAGTATGAATAAGCTGTTAATGTGAGAGAAGTCACACTTTGGTGGAACTTGAGAACAAAAGACATCTAACATAACCATGCAAATATTACATTTTGTGCACATAACAGTACAGCACAGGAACAGCCTTTTCAGCCCACAATGCTGTGCTGAAACAAGTTAGTAATCAAATCATTAACTAAATTAATCCTTTCTGCCTACACAATGTCCATATCCTTCCATTTTTCTCATATTCATGTGCCTATCCAAGCTTCTCTAATGTATCTACCTCTATCCCAAGCAGCACATTTCATGCATCCACCACTCACTGTGTTTAAAAAAAAAAATTACCCCTCATACCTCCTTTGAAAATATCCCCCCTCTAAATGCATGCCCTCTGGTATTAGATATTTCAACCCTGGGAAAAAGGGTACAGTCTTGTCTACTTTACCTATGCATCTGGATAAGCTCATAAACCTCTATCAGTTCCTTCTTGTAATGGGGCAGCCAAAACTGTATGCAATGCTCCAGATGCAGCCTAACTAGAGTTTTAAATACTGCAACACAACTTCCTGACTCTTGAACTCAGTGCCTCGACCAATAAAGCCAAATGTGCCATATGCCTTCGTTGCGTAGCCACTTTCAGGAAACTATGAACTTGGACTTTAAGATCGCTCCATTCATCAACACTGTTAAGGGTCTTGCCCTTAAAGGTGCACTCTTTACATTTGATTTACATTTATATTTTCATTGGTAGTGCGACTTGCAAAAAATAGCACAAAGTTAAATACAAAGAATAAAAATTCTAATCCTGTATGAAATAAAGGGATGTGCAGATATTGACAATGTGCAGCTCAACAGTGCCACCTACAGGAGAGGGCTGTCATAGCTTCTTCCTCAGCGCACACTGAAGTCACAGAAATCATCTTGCGAATAGTTGCAAATGTAAAACTACACCAGTGACATTGTTAAAGATGAATGGCATCATGAATACACATATACAAGGTTAAAAGGACAATAATCATTCAATCTAATAGAGAGGTGGTGGAGTTGAATGTAGAAAAACAGGTTATTGACATCTCCTAGCTCCTAGCCGACCTAGGTGCCTTTCTCCACTTCTTTTGGCTGTACGTGCACAAATATTACTATAGGAAACATCTAAGGGAGTAAAGAAGCAAAAGCTAAAATAAAAAGTTCTTAGTTTCTAAAACTAAATTTAGAAGCAGCTGGGAAATCATTTACGGCCCACTGGCAAAGAGCATCAGAACAGTCTGTTATCTCTGGCTCAAGGACAGAATACTGTAGATCTCTAGCAAAAGGTCCTTAATTCCATGAGCAAAATTCTTCAGCTTTCTGTGCCAATGTTCATTTTACACAAAGTTTTACAGAAAGAATTTTCATGCTTAGGAGAATGGACTAAATTAGATCTAGAGTTCTGCACAGTGAATCAGAATCAGGTTTATTACCACTGACACTATGTCATGAAATTTGTTGTTTGTCAGCGGTACAGTGCAAGACTTAAGTTACAGTAAAAATAAAAGGAGCAGAAGAGAAATAGTTAAGTAATGTTCATAGGATCATGAATTGTTCAGAAATCAGATGGTGGAGGGGGAAGAAGCTGTTCGTTTTCAGTCTCCTGACTGCAGGAAGAGGCCGTATTCTGGATGGCAAGTTAACATACTCGCTATGCAGTCTCGTGATTCTAATAATCAGCGTTCTAAAGCTGGACACTCACCGCAGTCTGGGCTGTAATGTGAGTACAGCCAACTATCTTTGCTCCAGCCAATGGTTTTTCCCCCTGTGCTCGTTTCCGTAGTGCCATAAGAGCTGGCATCTCTGCACCAGAATAAGAACAAACACATGATGAGTGATGAACTTTACTGGTTCCTCTGGCTGGCATTGAGGAACTGAAACGTCTTGGCCCGAAATGTCGACTGTGCTTCCTCCTATGGATGCTGTCTGGCCTGCTGCGTTCCACCAGTATTTTGAGTGTGTTAACAAAAGAATAACACAAGAATGAAAGACACAGTTACATCACACAAGGATAATATTTAGGCAACACTAAATACTGCGAATATTTGGATTACTGGTTAAAACTAAACCCTTGATAAGGCTTAATTGCTTAACACCAAAGCCACTCCAACTTCTCCCATGCAGTAGTCATAGAAAAGTACAGCACGGAAACAGGCCCTTCAGTCCATCTAGTCTGTGCCAACCCATTTAAACTGCCTGGTCCTATTGGCCTGCACCCAGACCACAGCTATCCGGACCCTTGCTATCCAAAATTATCTTAAATGTTGAAATTAAGCTTGCATGCTCCACTTGCTCAATCCACTATCACACCACTCTACGATTGAAGTTTCCCTCATGTTCCCCTTAAACTTATTACCTTTCACCCTTAACCTCTGGTTGTGATCCCACCTTAACACAGTGGCAAAAGACTGCTAGCATTTACCCTATCTATACCCCTCAATCTTGTCTACTTCTATCAAATCTTCCCTCAATATTCTATGCTCCAAGGAATACAGTCCTAACCTGTTCAATCTTTCTTTATAACTCAGGTCCACCAGTCCCAGCAACATTCTTGTAAATTCTCTCTGTTCTCTTTCAACCTTATTTACATCTTTTCTGTAGGCAGGTGACCAATACTGCACACAATTACTCCAAATTAGGCTACACCAATGTCTTATACAACTTCAACATAACATCCTATCACCTGTGCTCAATACTTTCACTTATGAAGGCCAATGTGCCAAAAGCTTTCTTTATAGCCCTATCTACCTCTGCTGCTGCTTTCCATGAATTATGGACCTGTATTCCCAGATCCCTTTGTTCTACCACACTCCTCAGTGCACTTCTATTCACTGTGGTAGGACCAAACAGGGTTGGTCTTACAAAGTGCAACCTTGTACTTGTCTGCATTAAATTCCATCTGCCATTTTTCCAGCTAGATCCCACTGCAAGCTTTGGTGGTCTTTCTTGCTGTCCACTACACCCCCAATCTCTCTATTATTTGCAAACCTGCTGATCCAGTTAACCACATTATCATCCAAATCGTTGATATAGATGACAAACAACAATGGACCTAGCACCGATCTCTACAGCACTCCACTAGTCACAGGCCTCTAGTCAGAGAGGCAACCATCTACAACCACTGTTCTCCTACAAAGTTGATGGTGCCTTTCCTTCATCAACTTTTCTGGTAATTTTCTTGAAAAACTATGCAAAATTAGACAGACACGACCTACCACGTACAAACCCATGCTGACAATCCCCAATCAGTCCATGTCTATCCAAATAATCATATATCCAGTCTCTTAGAATACCTTCCAACAACCTTCCCACCACTGATGTCAGGCTCACTGGGCTATAATTTGTTAGTTTATTTTTTGAACATTTCTTAAACAGCGGAACAACATTTGCCATCCTCTTATCCTCTGGCACCTCATCAGTCGTTAAGGTTGATTTAAATATTCCTGCTAGGGCCTCTGCAATTTCTGCACACCTCCTGCAGGATCCAAGGGAACACCCTATCAGACCCTTATTTGCCTCAAGACAGCAAACACCTCCTCCTCCTCCTCTGTAATTTGTATAGTGTCCATGATCTCACTGCTATTTTGTGTCACTTTTATAGACTGTGTCCATTTCTTAAGTAAATAAAGATGCAAAAAATCCACTTAAGATCTCCTTCAAACAAGAGAACATCTGCATATACTGGAAATCCAAGCAACACACCCTGCTGAAGGGTTTCAGACCAATATATCGACTGTACTTTTTTCCAATAGATGCTGCCTGGCCTGCTGATTTCCTACAGCATTTTTTCCTTGTTGCTAAAGATCTCATCTCTTTTGGCCCCATACAGTTCACCATTCTGATCTTCCAAAGGACCAATTTTGTTCCTTGCAATCCTTTTGCTCTTAACATATCTGTAAAACCCTTTAAGATTCTCCTTCACCTTGTCTGCTAGAGCCAATCTCATTGCTTCTTTTAGCCTTCCTGATTTCCTTCTTGAGTCTTTTCCTGCATGTCTTCTTTTCCACAAGTACATTATTTGTTCCTCTCTGTCTATACCTGCTATGCACCATCTTTTTTTTTCCTTAACCAAGGCCGTAATATCTCCTGAAAACCAAGGTTCCCTAAACCTGTTATCTCTACCTTTTTATTCTGATAGGCAAATACACACTTTGTACTCTCGAATGTTCACTTTTGAAGGCCTCCCACTTACTAAGGACACCTTTGCCGGAACATAGCCTGTCTCAATCTATACTTGCCAGATGATTTCTGATACCATCAGAACTTGCCTCTCTCCAATTTAGAATGAACACGCAGACCAGCGCTATCACTATGATCACTGTCCTGTGTCATTCCCCAACAGATCAAACATCGCACACGCTTGCGCTGGCACCTCTATACACTGAATATATTTGACAAACTCTATCCCATCTAGTCCATTTACGGTATGGGAGTCCCAGTCAATACATGGAAAGTTAAAATCACGTACTATAGCAACCTTATGTTTCTTGCAACAGTCTGCGATTTCTCTACAAATTCGTTATTCTAAGTCCTGCAGACTGTTGGGTGGTCTGTAATATAGCCCCATTAATATAGAAACATAGAAACATAGAAAATAGGTGCAGGAGTAGGCCATTCGGCCCTTCGAGCCTGCACCGCCATTTATTATGATCATGGCTGATCATCCAACTCAGAACCCAGCCTTCCCTCCATACCCCGTGACCCCTGTAGCCACAAGGGCCATATCTAACTTCCTTTTAAACATAGCTAATGAACTGGCCTCAACAGTTTGCTGTGGCAGAGAATTCCACAGATTCACCACTCTCTGTGTGAAGAAGTTTTTCCTAACCTCGGTCCTAAAAGGCTTCCCCTCTATCCTCAAACTGTGACCCCTCGTTCTAGACCTCCCCAACATCGGGAACAATCTTCCCGCATCTAGCCTGTCCAATCCCTTTAGGATCTTATACGTTTCAATCAGATCCCCCCTCAATCTTCTAAATTCCAACGAGTACAAGCCCAGTTCATCCAGTCTTTCTTCATATGAAAGACCTGCCATCCCAGGAATCAATCTGGTGAACCTTCTTTGTACTCCCTCTATGGCAAGGATGTCTTTCCTCAGATTAGGGGACCAAAACTGCACACAATACTCCAGGTGTGGTCTCACCAAGGCCTTGTACAACTGCAGTAGTACCTCCCTGCTCCTGTACTCGAATCCTCTCGCTATAAATGCCAGCATACCGTTCGCCTTTTTCACCGCCTGCTGTACCTGCATGCCCACTTTCAATGACTGGTGTATAATGACACCCAGGTCTCGTTGCACCTCCCCTTTTCCTAATCGGCCACCATTCAGATAATAATCTGTTTTCCTATTTTTGCCACCAAAGTGGATAACTTCACATTTATCCACATTAAATTGCATCTGCCATGAGTTTGCCCACTCACCCAACCTATCCAAGTCACCCTGCATCCTCTTAGCATCCTCCTCACTGCTAACACTGCCACCCAGCTTCGTGTCATCCGCAAACTTGGAGATGCTGCATTTAATTCCCTCATCCAAGTCATTAATATATATTGTAAACAACTGGGGTCCCAGCACTGAGCCTTGCGGTACCCCACTAGTCACCGCCTGCCATTCTGAAAAGGTCCCGTTTATTCCCACTCTTTGCTTCCTGTCTGCCAACCAATTCTCCACCCACACCAATACCTTACCCCCAATACCATGTGCTTTAAGTTTGCACACTAATCTCCTGTGTGGGACCTTGTCAAAAGCCTTTTGAAAATCCAAATATACCACATCCACTGGTTCTCCCCTATCCACTCTACTAGTTACATCCTCAAAAAATTCTATGAGATTCGTCAGACATGATTTTCCTTTCACAAATCCATGCTGACTTTGTCCGATCATTTCACCGCTTTCCAAATGTGCTGTTATCACATCCTTGATAACTGACTCCAGCAGTTTCCCCACCACCGACGTTAGGCTAACCGGCCTATAATTCCCCGGTTTCTCTCTCCCTCCTTTTTTAAAAAGTGGGGTTACATTAGCCACCCTCCAATCCTCAGGAACTAGTCCAGAATCTAACGAGTTTTGAAAAATTATCACTAATGCATCCACTATTTCTTGGGCCACTTCCTTAAGCACTCTGGGATGCAGACCATCTGGCCCTGGGGATTTATCTGCCTTCAATCCCTTCAATTTACCTAACACCACTTCCCTACTAACATGTATTTCGCTCAGTTCCTCCATCTCACTGGACCCTCTGTCCCTTACTATTTCTGGAAGATTATTTATGTCCTCCTTAGTGAAGACAGAACCAAAGTAATTATTCAATTGGTCTGCCATGTCCTTGCTCCCCATAATCAATTCACCTGTTTCTGTTTGCAGGGGACCTACATTTGTCTTTATCAGTCTTTTCCTTTTTACATATCTATAAAAGCTTTTACAGTCCGTTTTTATGTTCTCTGCCAGTTTTCTCTCATAATCTTTTTTCCCCTTCCTAATTAAGCCCTTTGTCCTCCTCTGCTGAACTCTGAATTTCTCCCAGTCCTCAGGTGAGCCACTTTCTCTGGCTAATTTGTATGCTACTTCTTTGGAATTGATACTATCCCTAATTTCTCTTGTCAGCCACGGGTGCACTACCTTCCTTGATTTATTCTTTTGCCAAACTGGGATGAACAATTGTTGTAGTTCATCCATGCAACCTTTAAATGCCTGCCATTGCATATCCACCGTCAATCCTTGAAGTGTCATTTGCCAGTCTATCTTAGCTAATTCATGTCTCATACCTTCAAAGTTACCCCTCTTTAAGTTCAGAACCTTTGTTTCTGAATTAACTACGTCACTCTCCATGTTAATGAAGAATTCCACCATATTATGGTCACTCTTACCCAAGGGGCCTCTCACGACAAGATCGCTAATTAACCCTTCCTCATTGCTCTGGTAATCTGGTCATATCTTTCTTAATTCTTCAGTTCCACCTATAAAGCCTCAGCAGAAGAGTTCTCCAGTCTTCCCTGACTGAGTTACTGCTGTGACACTTTCCCTGCCTAGTAAGGTCACCCCTCCCCCTTCAATCCTTCCCTCTGTGTAGCATCTAAAACAAAACCCCAGAAAATTAAGGTGCCAGTCCCCACCCCTCCTGCAACCAAATCTCACTAATGACCACAATATCATATTTGCATGTGTTGATCCATGCCCTGAGCTTGTCTGCCTTTCCTGTGATCCTTTTTGCTTTGAAATACATGCAGCTCAGAACATTAGTTGCACCAAGCTCAACCTTTCGATTCCTGACTTTGTCTAAAGTCTTAACACCACGTCTCCACAACCTCTCCATTATTTGTTCTGGCACTCTCATTCCCATCTGCTTGCCTGTAACTCTAGTTTAAACCAACCCCCACCCATTATGCAGCACTGGCAAAGCTTCATGCAAAGATATTAGTCCCCCTCCATTTCGGGTGCAAACAGTCTCTTCTATACAGGTCCCACCTTCCCTGGAAGAGAGCCCAATAATCCAAAAATCTGACGCCTTTCCTCTGACACCAACTCCTTACCCACATGTTAAAACTGTATAATCTTCCTATTTCTGGCGTCACTAGCACATGGCATAGTAACAATCCTGAGATCATAACCCTGGAGGTTCTTCTCTTTAACTTAGCACCCAACTCTCTGAACTCCCAAACCAGAACCTAGTCACTCTTTCTACCTAAATGGACCATAACCTATGGTGGTTCATGTTCCCACTTAGAACACTGAGGACTTGATCCGTGACGTCCCAGACTCTGGCTCCTGGGAGGCAACGTAACATCTGAGAATCTTATTCTTGTCCACAGAATCTCCTTTCTGTTCCCCTAACTAATGAATCCCCTATCACCACAGCTCAACACCCCACTTTCTGAGTCAGAGTCAAATACGGGACCAGTCCCCACCCTTGTCCAAAGTGGTATACTTATTAAGGGGCTGGCCACAGGGATACTCTGCACTGGCTGATTATCTCGTTTCCCCTTCCTGACCGTTTCCTGCACCTTAGATGAACTACCCCTCTATCACCCCTTCAGCCTCCCGAGTGATCTAGAGTTCATTAGTTTCAGCTCCAGCTCCTTAACACAGAGTGTTAGAAGCTGCAGCTGGATGCACTTCTTGCAGGTGAGGTCATCAGTAATTAAACAGGTATTCTTGGTTCTTAAATTCAGAAAGTATCAAGTATATGTATAGCTAGTTTCAAAGTCAGACATAAAAAGAAAATGATCAAGAATAAAACCAGATGATCATAAACTTTGTTTATCACTCAATGCCATGTTTTAGCTCAATACTACTTACCTCCAGAAGTTGCTCAATAAATTCGCAGAACTAAAATAAAATCAGCAAAACTCAAAGGATGATCAGAGGGAAACAAATTAATTTATCATGCTCAATTAAGCAAAATCAGTCAAAGTGATTTCACTGACAACATGCTTATTATGTTAATCCACTAACCTTCTACGTGATGTAATTGCTGCCCTTCCAGCTTCCTCTTGAAAACATAGCCAGCAACCCCACTAATCAGCACACTACCCATTCCAGAAGCACACTACTCTCTGGGGGAAAAAATACACCATCTAATATCCATCCAATCGATTGCTATGTTTGCTCAGTTTAAATTCACATTCCTCTGGTTCAATTGTTATACTGGAACAATCTATTGTTTTCTTTTTGGCAAGAGTGTCAGCTTTGTTGAGCTGATTGCACCAAGTATTTTGCACTGAAATTCTGAGTTGGGTCTGAGACGACGTAGAGATGAAGGAGTGAAATAATTACTTTCTACCTTTCACATTGACTGATGTTGTTGGCTTTACGGTGATGGTACAGTCTGCTGAAATTGAAGCATAGTTTCTGATGACTGCTGCAAAAACAGCCCAGTCTCTTTGGCTTTTAACATACTTGTTTATTATGGGGAGAGTAACATTTCAATGAAAACTTCATGCAGCTTCTGCAATTTGATGAAGCCCATAGGTTTATTGTATTTTGAGAAACTAGCTCAGAACGATAATTGTATAAAGTCCACCGTTGATGCTGACAAAATAAAAGTACAAAAACTCTCACCTTGTTCTGCAATTTCAATCTCCCTACGCCCAAAGTCTGCCTGTTTGATGTTCTTGATGCAGAAGTCACTGCTGCCCTTCGAATTTTTCTGTTGCTTATCACGAGGAGATGTTTCATCATCCGAGCTATCTGTGTAAGATGCCGCTAGAGGACAGCAATGAACAATTAGCACAACAGAGAAATACCACTCTTTCAGCTCCAGGCCTAGTCAGTGCTTCTTTATCCACAGCATCTCACTGGGACCGCAGGGTCCATGCCAGTGCTTGGCACAGCAATCCTGTCCCCTGCCTCCCAAAACATTCTCGCTGACATACCCATCAACTCCTCTTTGACTCTTCTTGCTAATAATCTTTACGAAGGGCTCATTTAAGTATTCAATTACAATACCACCATATTTCTGGGATGACAGCAAACTGGAATACCCAGAAGAAACCCTTGTAATTAAAGAGAAAAAAAATAAAGTCCACACAAGACAGCGCCTGAAGGGTAATAAGGCTACAAAATCTTAAAATCTCATCATGCTCACTGTACAGATGCACAAAAACAATTTTAAGAACACACTGTACAATCAAATTGCAAAAGAAAATAGCCTCGACTAGGTACAGATAATCTGAATGGTTAAGCATTTACTGAATTGACCTTCTTAAGGTTGCTTTATTTTTGCAGATAAAAGTGAATAAATGTCTTGGAGAGTCACAACAGGCAGCATGATTCTCAAATATTTTTCAGTAAACTATTACTATTTTAAATGAGCATATATCCAAAAGAACATAGAACATTACAGCATAGTACAGTCCCTTCAGCTCAATGTTGTGCTGAATTTTTAAACCTGTTCCAAGTTCAATCTAACCCTTCCTTCCTACATAACCCTCCATTTTTCTATCATCCATGCGTCCTCCAAGAGTGTTTCTTAAATGTCCCAAAGGAAGAGGAGGCTCGGCAATGAAACCTACTTCTTGACCTTAACATTTCAAATTTAATATGATTATTTAGCTGAGCATACTTCAAAGTCCATGAAGTATTTATACTCAGAGAAGTAAATTGGGTAATTTTTAAGTAAATGGTTGAGGTACTCTTAGAGAAAGCAACCTCCCAACATTTATCCAGCAAAAATCACCCTCAGAATCTTAGGGAGCCACAAATTTCTGAGGGGAGGACAAAATAGTGGGACAACCAATATACCATGAGCATCAGTGGGGAGTGAAACAAAAGGTACTTTTGAGGTCTAGAACCATTCATCAGAATTGGAAAAATAACAAAATAATGAGTTTTAAGTCACAGAAACAATTACTTTTGAATAAAATCAGGAAATTATGTGGCAGCAACTCAATCCATAGATGCACATGGTCGAAAGGTTCAGTTGTTGTTCAGACCAAACTTTAGAATGGGAAGAAATGTGATCTAAGTGACTTTGACTGTGGAATGATTGTCGGTGCCAGACAGGGTGATTTGGGCATCTCAAACTGAAGGACTAAGAGTATCAAAGCGGGAATGGGACAGATATTAGTGATTGAAATCTCAGAGTCACCCTTGTGCACTGAACAGAGGTGCTCTGTAAAGTGATTACAGAGCAACCTCTCCGATATAGAGGTCACCACATCAAGAACACCAAATGGAGGAAGATGATCTCCGGCACTTCAGCTCTCCTCTCACGGTGATGCTGCTTGTCCTGATGAACGCTCAGCAATTACTGTTTTTATTTCAGATTTCCAGCACCTGCTATTTTTTGTTCCATATTCTGAGGACAGCTGGCAAGATAAATCGTCAGACCTCACCATGCAAGATGTAAATGAGGAAGAATTTCTTTCCTCGTGAATCTCTGGAAATTTCTAACCCAGAAGTACGGATGTTAAGACACTGAACTTATACAAGGTTGAAATGGGAGAAGTTTTTGGACTACAGAGGAACCATTAGTTAAAGAAAAATTGCAGGACCCTAGAACTGAGGTGAGGATCAGCCATGGCCTTACTGAAAAGAAGAACAAATGAGTGACTACATGATTTACACCTCCTCTACTGCTTCAGTTTATTACCAGGTCTTCTGAACAGACATCTACTTATTCCACTGGTTATGTATAATTGGAAGCCATTATCTCATTTCCATTACATAACTACAGACAATGGCAAATTGTGAACTGTGCAATTAGTCTCCTCATAGGAATGCTCCCTCCCTACTCTTGACCTACATTACAAGTACTGCTTCACAAACCGAGCTTTAAAGTGCCACCCAAGCTTCGCCATTTCAACTCCATCATCCCCTCAGAACAAATTAGCAAACTTACAAACTGGACCTCTGTACCTCCCTCTGCAACTGGATCCTTGACTTCCCTTAGTCGGGAGACCACAGTCAATGCAGATCGGCAATAACATTACCGCTTCGCTCCCAATACACGTGCACCTCAAGGATGCGTGCTTAACCTATTGCTCCACGGTCTCTACACGCAACTGTGTGGCTGAACACTGCTTGAACAACATCGATAAATTCACCAGTGACAACTGTTGGTAGAATCTCAGGTGGCAACAAGGAGACAAAGGAGTGCGTTAGATCAGTTGATTGAGTGGCATCTCAACAACGATCTTGCACCTATTGTTAGCAAGACGTAGGAATTGATTGTGAACTTCATAGAAAGGAAAGACAGGCAGACACATCAGTCTGCATTAAAAGGCCAGCAGTGGAAAGGGTGAGCAGCTTCGAATTCATGGGTGTCAACATTCAAGAGAACCTATCCTGTCTCAACACAATGATGCAATCAAGAAAAAATGCCAGTGGCTCTACATCATTTGGAGTTTAGAGGAGATTTGGTACGTCACCAAATCTCGCCAGATCTACAGACTTGCTCTCTGCTCCACGTTGATAAATACAGTACTGTGCAAAAGTCGAGGC
The DNA here is from genome assembly GCF_963921235.1 of Mobula hypostoma. Classification (NCBI taxonomy): domain Eukaryota; kingdom Metazoa; phylum Chordata; class Chondrichthyes; order Myliobatiformes; family Myliobatidae; genus Mobula; species Mobula hypostoma. Next base: position 57,567,874 of record NC_086116.1, on the reverse strand, counting down.
AGTCTAGCTATATGTGCCCAAGACTTTAGCATAGTACTGCAAAGATCAAATCTGAGGTGTTGGAGCAGCCTAGTGAGTAACTGCAGTCCATTCTGTGTACAGTAAACGCTGTCTGCCAATGGTGTATGGAATGAACGTTTGGGTATGTGGATAACCACCAAGTGGGTCGTTTATCCGAGAAGGTGACAAGCTTCTTCAGCTCCCTTGTCCAGCTCCGATAAGGAATCTCATCCCAAAAAGCCAATAGTTTATTCCCCTCCACAAGTATTGCCTGACTTGTTGAGTTTGTCTAGCATTTGCAGAATCTTTTATGTTTACTGAACATAAAGCTTTAGTGTTGTTGAAGTAACATTCGTTTCAGCAAGTGCATGATAGTCTGGATCAAAAGAGTGCCAGACTACCACAGATAACAATGTGTAGCATCACACTTCTTCCTAAGATCCTCAAGAAGGTAGTTTCCCCGTCCCCTTTCAATTTTCTAATGGTTACAATTAAAAGTAGAGGTAAATTCTAGTTACAATGAGCTGGAATATGCACTGTCTAGTCTGCCTTCTTGATGTGTATCCTCATTCCCCCCACCCCACCACTGCAACTAAAAACAAGCTTGAGGTCTGTCCACAGCTGTTGCCCCATGGATACATTGCAAATGGCCTTGAGCCCCTGAACTTGTAACATTGTTATAAAACTCAGTGCTATCCCAACTCTTAATATTTTAAAGGTGTCTGATAATCATTATACAAAAAAGCGAAAATAATAATTTTATATTTGAACTGCTAAATATAACAAGGTGAAACATACATGTACTTAATTTAATTAAACAAAGATAATTGACTCTGGGCAGCCCTGGGATTAAGGCAAGGGGCTAGTAAGAAAGTACTCAACTCTCGGACACTGTGCCAAGGCAAGCATGAAGGAAGAGGTCAAATTCAATACCATCTGACCTTGCACTCATCTCCAACTTCTGCACTCCAATGTGCACGTGTGAAAAACATTGATGTGCTAACCTGCACAGCATGTTGCTGGCACAAGCAGAAACATTTCAGCTCAAGAATTAGGATCAACAATTTCAAAGTGCACACCTTCAAATACAAGTCAACAGGAAAGTTATGTTTCTGCTTGTGTATGCTAAAGGAAAAATATGCACAGCTCAGTGTCATCCAAAAGGGAGAAGGCAAACTAAAAGTCCCGCAAACTTGATATTACAACCATAATACAAAATTAAAGTAGGTTAAATAAGTGATTACTGCCCAATATAAAAGTAGAGCTTTTACCTAATTAAAGATACATTTTTGCCATCCTTTACCCAATTAAAGATATTTTCTATCAAAAACAACTTTATAAATCAGGAAAATACTTAGAAAACTGGCATTTTAGCGTTTGAACTAGCTTTCAAAAGTCTTAACATTGGGTACATTTACACTACTCACCTCCCTCTCAATAATTTTCAGTGGGTGTTTGAGTTACTTATAATCTGAAATTTAATTTAGTATGAAAAATTATCTTTCTGTTTGAGATTATTAAACACTTAAATGATTTCCTACTTCACAAAATAAATAGATCCATTTATTCAAAGTCCCCCCCCCACTTTGAAGTGACCTCCTTAGCAGATTCTGCCTTCTATACACTACACAGATGTTGAAAGAACTATAAAAGGCAAGGGAGTTACTTACAAAAATAAGTAATCAGGGATATGTCACAGCAAGAGTGTGCAAAAAAATTAAAATTGTCAAAACAATATAAAAGTTAAAATAATCAGGGTGCTCCTCCCCCCTTTTTTTCCTTTCTTCCATGGCCTTCTGTCCTCTCCTATTTGATTCTCCCTTCTTCAGCGTGTGTCTCTTTTGTCAATCAACTTCCCAGCTCTTTACTTCACCCCTTCTGCCCGTCCCAGTTTCGCCTATCACCTTGGGGTTTTTCCACCCTTCCCCCCCACTTTCTTACTCTGACTTCTCATCTTCCCCCACACCCCAGTCCTGATGAAGGGCCTCAGCCCAAAACGTCAACTGTACTCTGTCATAGATGCTGCCTGGCCTGCTGAGTTCCACCAGCATCCTGCGTGTTGCTTGGATTTCCAACATCTGCAGATTTTCTCTTGTTTATAATTAAAAGATTGCTCGTTTTACATTTTGTAACTAAACTAATTAGGACAATGGCTAGATTAGGATCACTAACTACGCTAAGATAGGAAATTTGGCACTAACAGATAAAGATTCAGTTTTATTAGAGCTGTGTGATTTGGTAGTTGAGAAGGCAACCCCAGAGGTATGATTTATAACCAAGATTTCTAACTTACGATATTTTAACATTGAACTGATAAAGAACTGCCTTCAGATATCTCCCAACATATGCCCCAATGACTTCAGTTAGAAGTAAACTATAAAGTATTCCAATGATATTCTGCATTTCTCTTTTCAATGACACATCATTAAGTGTTCAAATTTACAGTAACTAACAGAATTTCACACACCCTCTAGCCTACAACTTTAATCTAAAATGTATTAGTTAGATATTAAGCAAACAAAGCAAAAGACATAATGGGGTTTTGACTCCTAGATTATGTTGTGTTAACTCAGACTCTGGTAGAAGTCAAGTGACTGGGTAATTCCTCTTCCTTCAGGTTCAACAGCCTGTTGTCTATAATTACTACATCAAATGGTGAAGGGCGAGTTCCAATGAACGAATCTGCAGGAAGGGGAGAAAAAGACCAACATCTCCAAGAATGTGGACCTGGAAATGTGTGTTGTGCTATTAGTGGACAAACAATAGCACCATGACAATTTATAGCAGAGCCATGGCTCTTTGTTACAAGTTAGCCTATCTTTATAACAGAGGTTTACATTTCCTCAAAATAAAAGAGCATTTTGAATGATTGTTTTTAGCATTTGAGCTCTAATACTCTCATAGTAACTTATAGACATCTACCTCCTGAAAAGAAGCAAAATTAAATTCATTTTGTAACAGGGCACTAGCTCATAGTGATTTATCTTCTCAACTGCAGAATGGTTTCCTCTGTGTCCTTTGGGATGAGATGTAACTGCAGCAGGTGAGTATGTGTTGGGACAAGTAATTACTTTCTCATACCTGTCTCTAGGAACAGCTTCATTTTTTTTTCCAAACTATTTCTACCAACTGCTTACCATTATTTTGCATAGACATACCCATCAGTTCTGGAGAGGAAGAAGAAAAAAGAGAAGCTGGTTAGTGGCTAGTTCCATCACTACAGAACGATGGTGAAATGCAGGCAGATTTGAATCAAGCAGCAAGTGTTTGCTTGAAGGTTAATGCAGTCCAGTGCAAGCTGTCGTTTGTTTCCAGCAATAATTGCAGTCCAATAGTCCTTAATAACTAGTGAGTACAGCCATTAACAGTGTATACAGAGGGTGGCTATTTCTAGACCTGCCTCTCAAAACACAGGATAATGCACAGAACTAATTTATTTAGAGGAATCCTTTACACAGGCTACAAAGTGTTGAACACCTTTTCGATTCTTGAACTTCTATAACAAAATCAAAAAGTTCCATTCAGGGGGTAAAGAGAAAGGCCAATCTGATGGCAATTGAAAAAAAATATTAAAATAATGTTCAAATAGATGGAGTGGTGACTTGTAGTTAAGACTCAATAACTATAAAAGATAACCAAATACAAGACACCCATGCATCCCAGACAGTCTTTGACTTTGTACCCTCTAAAGCCATTGCTGCTGGTCCTTCATCTACCTTGCATTTCTCAAAGCTTCAAAGCCAGTCCCTGGGCAAGGGCATCCTATTATCATCATGTTTGAACTCGTTTCAAACTAAATTACACCAATAGGCACTGGTGATTCCTGTGAATATCTGCGCCTATTATTTTCACCTCATGCCTAACTATTAAGTAACACTAGAGAATGAACTAGATGGTGTTAATGACTAGCAAAATGTACTTTGATATGTTGGTACTGTTCCTGTAATTTGGGGGAAGGATGAAATTGACCTGCTGTTCAACCATGATCTCAGAGAACACACCAATTACAAAACTACTGGAAATCTCCCATCTGGTCTCCAGGAAGAACAGTACACAAATGACTCCTCAGATTTTCTCTCCTCAATGTCTTCTCTATGTTCGGCCCTTGAAGAACCCCAATTTTCTCCCCTCTGCAAGTGGCTGAGATCACAAATTCAAAGCCATGGTTGAGGCAAATGAATCTACGTTATATAATTATTTACTGCTTACCATTTTTCAGTGTCATGCATATATTTCTCCCAACTGAACACACCTCAAATGGTCGTCAGTCTGAATCCAACACAAGAACTGTCCCATGGTTATGCCAAGATCAGCAACCTCACTAACTGCAGGTTCAAGTAACCAACTTGGAGAACTTGAAGTGTTTACATCTTTGGACCTATTGGTAAAATCCAAACTAAACTTCTAATGTTTTGTTCAAAAACAGCTTATTGTTATCTATTCTACGTAAACATATAAACAAGCAAATTAGTGCAGGTCTTTTCAACTTCTAGAAAGTGAATAGCACATTACCTTTCATGCAGTAACAAAAGGCAAGCAGTGCAAATCAAATATGCTGCATCTTTACTGTAGAAGACTCTAAGAAACTTCACCCAGAGTACTATGAACAGCTCTAGTTGAGATACTGTATGACAATTACCACTCAAGCACATAAATAAGCAAACAACAGTGATAACTTTGGGCTGAGGAAGGGATTAGGGCATTTTATTCTATTGCCTACCTGAGCTGTAGCTGTCCGTAGAGGATTGTGAGATTGATCGAGAAAGTGAACGGCGACCTATTTTTGTTGGACGTTTGTTGAATTCTTGCTTCTGATCAGCAAACTGGATCTGCTATTTATAAGGGGGAAAACACAGAGTATTTACTCTACATTGATTTTAAAAAAAAACTGGGACCAGTATTTTTCCCCAAATGTTTACTAACACCACAGACACGGGATCTGGCCAGCATTTCAAAACCATGACAAAGGAAGGGAATAAGAGAAAGAGTGCAAGTCAGTTTGCCCCAAAAGGCAGGATTTAAAAAAAATTTAAAATAAGGTTGCAGACCCCCCTCTATTGTTTCAAATCTACTCTCTAGTTACAGTGCTCAGAGCAGCAAGAACATTTTTTTCCTCAGAATTTGCTACCAGAAAGCCTAAAGTCACCAGTCATATTGTTGATAAGTCAAAGGGAACCAATGAAATGTTACCAGGTTAAACAATTGTTTGTAGCACATACAAAATGTTGAAAGAACTCAGCAGGTCAAACAGCATCTAAAGAGGAAAAAAGCAGATCGAGACCAAGGCTGCCTGACTTGCTGAATTCCTCCAGAATTTTGTATGCATTACAAATGTTTAATAAACAAGCAACGCAAATTAAATTTTAAAAAGAGATAATAAATCAATTGATTAGTGGAAGGGATAAACAAATACTGGATGTAGAAACTGATACCAGTACAGTGAGACGGATATGTGCCATATTTTTCCTGGTACACACAAACAACAAAACAAAAATCACTATCTGATGCCGATCTTTGTTTTTCTTACAACAATACACCAGTGTGATTTTAATGGCCCGGGTGGTGGGGGGGGGGGGTGGAATGTTACACGATGAAAAAAAATTAAAATTTAGAATAGATTCTAAATAGAGTGCAGGATGAAACTTCGTAAAAATGAAGTTTCATTATAATGTATATAGATTAAATTACTTAATACATTGTAGTCAACAGCTTTTTGAAATAGTTTTTTTTGAATAGGTTCATAAAGTTTGTATCATTACTTCAGCACAGCTTTAAAAGACAACAGATTTTATCTGTTAAATGAGAAATGAAATTATTCACACATTTTGAAACTTACAGAAAATCCTGAAAGGATTACAAATAAAATATGAAGATCAGAATGTTTGGTTTCTTTGCTTAAAATATGGTCCCAATAACAAATAAAATTTAGGAAAAGGTGCCCAAAACCAAATATACAATACTGTATTCTGCACATTGCCAATATATTCAAGACTAAAACTCTAAAAATGAAAATATTGCTGGGATCAAAATAATACTACATAAACACAAGGAATTCTGCAGATGCTGGAAATCCAGAGTAACACACATAAAATGCTGCAGGAACTCAGCTGGTCAGACAGAACCTACAGAGAGAAATAAACACTTGACATTTCAGGCTGAGAGCCTACATCAGGAAATAATATTGCTATAATATTGTTAAAAAAATCTAAACAAATATTTTTCATACAAAATTTAAGACACATGTTGATACGATACTATTTCCAGACAATGTGTCTACACCTATCAACCCATTTGAGTAATTACAGCTAATGCAATTGTTTCCTCATATACCTGTGTGGAGGTAAGGCTGGCTGCCACATCATTGAGTTGGTTTGTTAAAGTCTTGCTGTCAGACATTTCTGTAGATTGAGCAGTTAGTTTACCTGCAATTCTGATCAACAATCAGCACCACGCAAAGACGCACTCAGTCTCAAATGCACTTTTTAAACTGACCACACTGTTTTCAGAACTTGGATTAGGTCAGCTTTTAAGAAAATCAACTCCCAGAACAATGAACAAAGCTTATCTGCAAAGAATTAATGAGGCAATCGTTCGGCTGTTAAATGATTTTCAGTCCAAACAACTAATGACATTGTGCCATCAACATCCATGAGATCTTAATTGGAGGGAAATGTGCAAGATGATCAGCTACATTAGTTCAATGATTATGGATCAATTTTATCAGTTTGATAAATATTTGTTTAAGAATAAAATTTAATCAGCTATAAAAAGAGCGGCAAGAAAGATTTACCAACAACATAATTTCCCTCTCTGATACCAGAAAGGACTCATCCTTATTAATTAGTCACATAACAAGCTATGGGACTACACAAATGGCCAACAGACCTCACCAGTGAATATAACTTCAAGCTATTTAGAATTATTTCACGTGGAAACTGAGAATTGATAGCTTTGAGGTTTAAATTCAGACTAGGTTGATTAACCAGAACAGTTCCCACTTCTCTCCTAAAAGGAGAGAAGAAATCTATTTCAAGTATCAGTATCTGAGACAATGAACAGAATCAATTTCCACTTGGAGCTGTGATCCATTGCTTTCAGTGAGTTAAGATCAAAACCTTCAACCCAAAACTCATGATCCATTGGCCTGCTGATATGCTTCTATAACTTGAACTATCTGAAGGCACCTGAGAAACACCATCAATGGTGGCTCAGAAAACTTGAATTCATTGGAAGGAATGTTAATGTTAGCATCCTCTCCTAGGCCACTATCCCCAACACTGAGGCTTGAACTCACTATGTGCTCCATTTGCATGCCTGAAACCAGATACACAAAGACCTCCCAAGGAAAAGAATCACATTCTTGAGGGCTCCTTGAAATAAACAGCAGCTTCCTAGCCCGTAACCACTCAAATAGAAGGGGCATTTTGGAATATCACCAAGAATCTCAAATCAAGGCATTACAACAAAAAGTACAGTTCATATAGTGGGAGAAGTGCACAATCTCATAAATTACCCCCCTGTCCATCCTGTCAGGAACCACTTCCCCCATATGCAGTAGGGTCTGTAGGTCTCAGATACCACATGACTGCAATGGAAGCAAATCATTCTTGATTCTAAGGGATTAACTAAGAATATAATACAGCAATACTTATACTGGTTATTTCAAGCCAGATATGACTATGTGCAGAAAGATCAAAATATAAATAAGATGTAGATAATTTAAACAGAGCATCAATTACACTTGAAAGGAATCAGTGTATTTTTAAAATTAACAAGAACTTGATCATCTCTTAAACAGGACTATATGCAGAAGTAGCCAGTAATGCTTTTTCATTGGATCAATTCATTTGTTGTATAAACAAAAACTGACAATGATTATCCTGCTAAGGCTGGAAGTCCAACAAGCCTCAGCCTAGCAGCAAATGAAAGTGATCACTTTCCACAAAGTGATTCCCCATTTTACCTTGAGAATTAGGTAAGTAAACAAAAAATTGGTTGCCAATATTTGTAAAAGTGAAAATAAATCTGCACTAATTAATTGAAGTTTTGCCCTTAAGGAGTTTAATCTTTAGGAGAAATAAAAGAAATCTTATATTCGACTCACATCAGCAAAGCAAATTGAACTAGAAAACTAAATCCCACCAATCTTTCAGAAAAAAATAGATCTTTTGTTAACTGGTGAGGATTAGATTTCTGTAATCACATTACACATTTTTAGAATAAGTAAATAAAGCACAAACCATGATTTAAGGCTGATTTATACTTGTGCGTCAAATGTACGCCGTAGGTACGGCGTAGCGGTGCACCCTATGCTATACTCTATGCAAACCGTATGCCGTAGCCTAACGCACACCTCTCCCAAAATGTAATTACGCATTGCAGCGACACAGACCACAACAACTGATTGGTCCACTTGGTAGCATCGCATTTCCTCATATGCTGCAATAGCTTCCCAGGACAGGGAAGGAACTCTGGCCGCAATGCTTTCCATAAAGCTTTACAGACCTCTGAAATTATGGAGGACCCTATGCTCGACGCCAGTTTGTAGCTAGCTGCTACAGCCTGTTGACTTCCACCTGAAGCTAAAACTCGAATGGTGATTGCCAATCTCTGAGTATACTGTATACACTGATGCGATATTAATGGTTGGAGACGATGAACCAAATTGTCAAACCTACCTGCCGACATCCGAAAATATATGAAATGCATTTCCTCGTCCATGTCTCTCACTGGCTGGACAAACACAGAAAATTCATCCTCCTTCAGCTTCAGTCGTCATTGTTTGAAGTTTGAGTTTCTTCGTGTTGAAACTCAACACGAAGAAACTCAACACAGTGGCAAAGAAACCCCACCGCCAACTAGCGTTTTGGCGGTGAATTGCAGCGCGACACAGACACACCAACGCACAAGTATAAATGCTCACAACAGCGTAGCCCACTTGCGTAGGCTACAGAGCAAGGTAATACGCACAAGTATAAATCAGCCTTTACACTTTTTCCTCAGGTTTTAAGGGTGCATGGGTCAACAGGTAATATACAGTAGCCACCTTTCCCTTCATCCAACCATACTACATGTCAGATATGAGCACCAACAAACTATTCTGAAACAAGGCAATATCTCACTCCATTCAGAGTTCAATAAGCAGCATTCCAGCTGACATTTCTGCATTAGAGAGATGAAAATGAATTAGTTTTATGACAGATGAATCAGATGACATCAATCAGGCACAGCATAGATTAGAGATGTGTTATGGCCATTAAGGTACATAATATACCCACAGAGATTAACATTTTATACGACAGTTGGAGAGTTGTGGGTCAGGATGGAGGAGAAATGAGAAAAATTGGAGCTTCCATTTTCCCTCCAATCTCAGAGTTTACAATTGAACCACGGTCCAAAATGTATAATCCCAAATACTGCTGTGGATTAAACTCTGGTTAAAACTCCGGTTAGTCATCAAGAGTTCTAGATTTATAGCTTTCAACCACAAATTTTTTAAAAGTTTTTTTAGCTGCTTTCATGATTAAAATAGTTCTAAGTCACAACCAGTCTGCTAAATGCTATTGAGGTGTGCTCAGACATGCAAGAAAAATTCAATTGTGACGCTTACAGCATTGTCAAATTGGTCTAACACACAAGTAATTACAGGCAGGTAACAATAGGTTCATGGAATCTAGACATCCAATCTTCTCACTGAAGTCAATACCTTCTGGAGGGTCACAATAGAGAAATCAGCAAGAAAAAAAATCTATAAACTCCACTGTCTAAACACACAAACTTCTCAAAAGGCAACGACTTATCGTTACTTCCTACTGCTCTTTTAGGAATTATCTTGATTACCAAAGTTAGTCAATGACTTGTGTAAAAAGGAGCCTCACAAATAAACTAACATTGGGATTTGTAACTGCTGAATATTTTATACTTCAATGGAGAAAATTTTATTAATGGATTAATCTCATCACACGCTTAATATGACTTCACTGCACGGGCAGAGGAAAACTTACTTCTTGCATTTGGGAAGAAGTTTCCCCCAACAGAATTAGATGCACTAATTATCACCTCCGAGTCAGAAAAACTAAAGCATGCAATGTGCACATCTGTAAATACTAATTATTGTTGTTTATCCTAAAGAAATACTCAGAAGCACAAGGGAGAAAGGGATACTAACTATGGACAGCTTGGGTAGAGGAGAGATGAACAGGTTAAGAAGGGCAGCATGGCACTGCAATAGGTCGTGCTATTGCTTCACAGGGATTGATGGGATTACTCTGAGATGAGAGACTAGATGGCACAAATGGTTGCCTTCTCTGTAACAAGAAAATAAATGAGACACAAGGGAATGGAGGTGGGGGAGAGATTCAAGGAAGGAAGAGAGGGAGAAGATAAATTTAATTGTGAAACTTCAGAAGAGAGTAGTGCTGCCAAATACTTTGTGTATTCCTCTAATATATGACTTGAAAACAAAAACCAAAGTCATGAGGGGACACCATACAAGAAGTTTCACAAGAGAGGAGAAGCCAAAGGATTCAGACAGGAAACAGAGCTGAGCATCATCCATATAATGGTAAAACCTGATCCCAAGTCCGTAGATATAACAGCACACAAATATGGAAAGGTTATCCCATCTTAAATTCCGAACCGGAGGCAATTTTCTACTCATCCCCACAGAAAACCACTACTCAGTCGCACGTGGATCATCACCCATCAAACCTGTAACTAGTTGATGATCTCACACTGATAATGAAAGGGAATGCAATGAGTAGCAAAAAATAATTGTGTACTTTTTAAAACCATATGGCACAAAATATACAATTTGCGAGAGGCATTTCAGGGTCCTCATGTGGCAGAAACCAAAACAACTTCTGCAATACTACTTATTGCTTTGTTTTTCAACCCAGTTAATATTGTAAAGGCAAAGCACAATTAACTAGTTTTGCCTTCAAACCTTTATACAAATATTAATATCTGGCAGAAAAACATCTTCTGAAAGCCCATAAATTCTAACTCCAAATCACATTCACGCTAGTCTTAATGACAACAAAATATAATGCTCTCCCAAACTCACTCAAAATTGAAATTCAATACCCTCATAGAAACATAGAAAACTTACAGCACAATACAGGCCCTTCCGCCCATAATGCTGTGCCTAACATGTACTTACTTTAGAAATTACCGAGGGTTACCCATAGCCCTCTATTTTTCTAAGCTCCATGTACGTATCCAGGACCCTATTGTATCCGCCTCCACCACCGTTGCCAGCACAGCCCATTGTTCACACTTGCCACTGTAAAAAACTTACCCCTGACATCTCCTCTGTACCTGCTTCCAAGCACCTTAAAGCTGTGTCGTCTCGTGTTAGCCATTTCTTCCCTGTGAAAAAGCCTCTGACTATCCACGTGATCAATGTGTCTCATCATCTTATACACCCCCAGCAGGTCACCTCTCATCCTATGTCGTTCCAAGGAGAAAAGGCTAAGTTCACTCAATCTATTCTCATAAGGCACACTCTCCAATCCAGGCAACATCATTGTAAATCTCCTCTGCACCCTTTCTACAGTTTCCACCTTCTTCCTGTAGTGAGATGACCAGAACTGAGCACAGTACTCCAAGTGGGGTCTGACCAGGGTCCTATATAGCTGCAACATTACCTCTTGGCTCTTGAACTCAATTCCACAGTTGATGAAGGCCAATACACTATATGCCTTCTTAACCACACAGTCAACCTGCGCAGCAGCTTTGGATATTCTATGGACTCGGACCCCAAGATCCCTCTGATCCTCCACACTGCCAAGAGTCTTACTGTTAATACTATATTCTGCCATCATATTTGACCTACCAAAATGAATCACCTCACACTTATCTGGGTTGAACTCCATCTGCCACTTCTCAGCCCAGTTTTGCATCCTATCGATGTCCTGCTGTAACCTCTACACCACCCACAACACCGCCAACCTTTGTGTCATCAGCAGATTTACTAACCCATTCCCCACTTCCTCAACCAGGTCATTTATAAAAATCACAAAGAGTAGGGATCCCCGAGGCACACCACCGGTCACCAACCCCCATGCAGAATATGATCCATCTACAACCTTCTGTGGGCAAGCCAATTCTGGATCCACAAAGCAATGTCCCCTTGGATCCCATGCCTCCTTACTTTCTCAATAAACCTTGCATGGGGTACCTCATCAAATGCCTTGCTGAAATCCATATACACGACATCTACTGCTCTACCTTCATCAATGTGTTTAGTCACCTCCTCAAAAAACTCAATTAACGCATAAGGCATGATCTGCCTTTGACAAAGCCATGCTAACTATTCCTAATCATATTATGCCTCTCCAAGTGTTCATGAATCCTGCCTCTCAGGATCTTCTCCATCAACTTACCAACCACTGAAGTAAGACTCACTGGTCTATAATTTCCAGGGCTATCTCTACCCCCTTTTTTGAATAAGGAAACAACATCTGCAACCCTCTACTCCTGCGGAACCTCTCCCGTTCCCCATTGATGAAGCAAAGATCATTGCCAGAGGCTCAGCAATTTCCTCCCTCGCCTCCCACAGTAGCCTGGAGTACATCTCATCTGGTCCTGGTGACTTATCCAACCTGATGCTTTCCAAAAGCTCCAACACTTCCTCTTTCTTAATGTCTATATGCACAAGCTTTTCAGTCTGCTGAAAGTCATCCCTACAATCGCCAAGGTCCTTTCCCGCAGTGAATACTGAAGCAAAGTATTCCTTAAGTACCTCTGCTACCTCCTCTGGTTCCATACACACTTTTCCACTGTCACACTTGATTGATCCTATTCTCTCACCTCTCATCCTCTTGCTCTTCACATACTTGTAGAATGCCTTGGGATTTTCCTTAATCCTGCTTGCCAATGCCTTCTCATGGCCCCTTTTGGCTCTCTTGATATCATTCTTAAGCTCCTTCCTGCTTGTCTTATAATCTTCTAGATCTCTATCATTACCTAGTTTTTTCAACCTTTTGTAAGCTTTTCTTTTCTTCTTGACTAGATTTTCAACTGCCTTTGTAATTTGTACACTACGGTTCCTGCACCCTACCATCCTTTCCCTGTTTCATTGGAACGTACCTGTGTAGAATGCCATGCAAATATCTCCTGAACATTTGCCACGTTTCTGCCATATATTTCCCTGAGAACATCTGTTCCCAAATTATGCTTCCAAGTTCCTGCCTGATAGCCTCACATTTCCCCTTACTCCAATTAAATGCTTTCCTAACTTGTCCGTTCCTATCCCTCTCTATGATATCTCCAAAATGCTCTCCCCACTGAGAGACCTGACATCTCACCTGTTTCATTTCCCAATACCAGATCAAGTACAGCCTCTCCTCTTGTAGACCTATCTACATACTGTGTCAGCAAACCTTCCCGAACTCACCTAACAAACTCCACCCCATCTAAACCCCTTGCTCTAGGGAGATGCCAATCAATACTGGGGAAATTAACAGCAACCCTGTTATTACTGCATCTTTCCAGAATCTGTCTCCCTATCTGCTCCTCGATGTCCCTGTTACTATTGGGTGGTCTATAAAAACACCCAGTAGAGTTATTGACCCCTCTTTTTCTAACTTCTACCCACAGAGACTCAGTAGACAATCCCTCCACGACTTCCTCCTTTTCTGCAGCTATGACACTATCTCTGATCAGCAGTGCCATGCCCATCTCTTTTGCCTCCCTCCCTGTCCTTCTGAAACATCTAAAGCCTGGCACTAAGTAGCGATTCCTGCCCCTGAGCCATCCAAGTCTCTGTAACGGCCACATCATAATAGCTCCAAGTACTGACCCACTCTCTAAGCTCATCCGCTTTGTTCATGATGCTTCTTGCATTAAAATAGACACATCTCAAACCATGGGTCTGAGCACATCCCTTCCCTGTCACCTGCCTATCCACCCTCTCACACTGCCTACAAGCTTTCTCTATTCGTGAGCCAACCACCCATTCCTCTGTCCCTTCAGTTCAGTTCCCACCCGTCCAGCAATTCTAGTTTAAACTCTCCCCAGTAGCCTTAGCAAACCTCCCTGCCAGGATATTGGTCCCCTTCGGATTCAAGTGCAACCCGTCCTTTGTGTACAGGTCACCCCTGCCCCAAAAGTCGTCCCAATGATCCAGAAACCTGAATCCCGGCCCTGTGCTCCAATCCCTCAGCCACACATTTATCCTCCACCTCACTTTATTCCTATACTCACTGTCGCGTGGCACAGGCAGTAATCCCGAGACTACTACCTTTGAGGTCTTGCTTCAACTGCCTGTAGTCTGTTTTCAGGACCTCCTCCCTTTTTCTACCTATGTCATTGGTACCAATATATACCACAACCTCTGGCAGCTCGCCTTTCCACTTCAGGATGTTGTGGCCGAGATCAGAAACATCTCGGACCCTGGCACCTGGGAGGGAAACTACCACCCATGCTTCTTTACTGCATCCACAGAATCGCCTGTCTGCTGCCCTAACTATAGAGCCCCCTATTACTGCTACCTTCCTCTTCCTTCCCTACCCCTCTGAGCCATCGTGTCAGACTTTGTGCCAGAGTTGTTTGACGACCACTGTTGTTTCCCCCAGGCAGGTCATCCACCCACCCCCCACCCCACCAGTACTCAAAACAGGTGTACTTATTGTTAAGGGGGCATCCACAGGGGCACTTCAGTACCTGACTCTTGCTCTTCCCTCTCCTGACTGCTACACACTTAACTGTTTTCCCTGACCAGACGAAGGTCATTGAGCTGCATCTCCGGTCCCTAAGGAGCTGCAGCTCGACACACCTGGCACAGGTGTGGCTGTACGGGAGGCTGGGATCCTCTGGACATACCACATCCCACACCCAGTACAGAACACCAGCCTCACAGATATACTTCCTATTCTTATTCTTCACAAGTAACTTACCTCGCCTCGACCCATTATCACCAAAGCCCTCCTAATCTGACTCCCTCTACTTCAATGCCCACTCTATAAAGCTGTCTTTTTTTAAAAAATCCTTTCTGCTGGTCTAACTCGCTGACGTCCACGCGCCTGTGCAGTCGTGCCTCTATCAAACCTCATACCCGATCTTCCATCTTAATACCATATTCCTGCACTCTGCTACACCATGTGACATTTTTTGCATCCAGAAATCAATTTACCATTTCCTTAAATACACATAGTGAAATCACCTCCACCTCCCCAAATGTCTTACGCTGCTCTGAATCCCCTTAACCAAGGTGTATTCAATTCACTGACATACATCATGAAAGGCAAAGGACTTGGCACAAGAACTCCACTGCAAACTGGCTTCCAGATCTCTGAACACTCCTACACTGGAGCCAAAACTCTTCTTTCCCTTGGATTCCATGGATTCTCTTTTTTTTTAAAACACCAAAATCCATGCAGACTACATCAAATGTATTACCAATCACCAAATCACACACAATGTTCCCAGGCTGACAGCCGAAGATTAGCAATTATGATTAAGTAATTTCCAACTTGCTCACCATGTTAAGCTGACTGACTTGCTGCTACTGTTTACTCCACTCTCCTTTTTTTAAAAAAAAGTGACCAATATATTTGCAACATTTCACTCTCTGAAAAAAGATCATAACCTCTGCCAATTTCTCCCTTGCAGCTCTGAGCTGCTCAAGATCTATTTTTATCCAGGTCTCAATTAATCTATTTTTAAAGATGTTGAAATCCTCAATGTTTCCTCTTTTATTCTAATCATATCTTTCTGTACATCATTCTCCCCAAATTTTGGGAAGACAAATACAAAGCATTCATTTAGAGCCACATCTATGCCACAAAACTCCATAAACCTATTATTTTTTTGGCTTCTAAAAATCCTGCTTCAGTACAAGAGTAAGATTTTAATTCCATGCTGCCTTGGTTTTGATGATTGCCTTTCATTTCTAGACATTTTAAAATTATTTATACCGTAATAAGTGAAAAATCCCAAGTCCATAAAACTCAGGCTGATCAGCAGTGTTCTTGTAAGGTGCCAATCACAAATGTTGCAAGAAATTACAGGGATAATAAATCAGATTTTATGCTTGAGCCACCCTGAAGCCCACCACAATTAGTACCCATGAACAAATTTTGTATCCTCTATAAGAAAACAGAAGGACAGGTTTGATGAGGATTGCACAGAATTCCAAGAGCTAATGCAAATGCAAAGTATCCTGGGCTTGGAAACTCCAAACAGCTTCAAGTCCTACATAGTCTTAATGGCTAAGATCCTAAAAAAATTCAACACCAAATGTATCAGTGGTACATGGAAACATCACAGCTCCAGTAATTTGCTGGGCAGCTTAAATTCCTCTTTTTACTGTCTCTGCTTTCCTTTTCAAGGTGGCTGGGGTTCTGTCAGAGTCCATGATCTACATCTGCACTTAAACTGCAGTTCATCATGGGAGGTTCCCACTCCCAGAGCTTGCTGACTGGCTGTTTTCAATACCTCCAAGAGCAACCGGACTTGTGCCTGCAGGGTGAGGCCTTGCATGGCCCTGTAGACAACTGATTCTTAGGCGGTGTCATCAACTGAAGCATCGTGGGAGATCAGAACACTGAGACAGTGGCTGTGGCTGTCGGTGGCCTCTGTACTCCGGCAATCACTCACTCTCTCTCTCGATGGCGAGAGCATTTACCGAAGATTCTCAAGTCAGAGAACCTCAAAATAAAGCGATGCTGCAGACTGTAACAACAAAACAGAGTTTATTGGTCTCTCCTCTTGCTGTGGAAGGAGGTGAGAGAGAGAGAGAGAGAGACACACACACACATGCATACACACAGGTCTTTGGGGGCTTTGCTATTGCTTGTTTGGTTGTTGGGGGGTGGTGCTGATGCTTCCTGCTGGAACAAGTGGGGGGAACAGAGGGGAAGGATTGATGCTGCTTGTGCATGGGAGGGGGAGGGGGTTTTGGGGTTCTAAAGTGTTTCTGTCATTCGTTCTTTGGGTTTTTCTTCTGTTTTCATGGATGTCTGTGAACAGCAAGAATTTTAGGTAGAATACTATATACATTCTTTGATATTAGATGGAACCATGGAACTGTGACATGCACAGACCCTAGCTCTGCCAACACACCTAGGACCCAAGCAAACAAGAACAGAAGCAGTTGGGCACCTCGTGGAGGGGCTCTTAAAAGAACTTGTCAACCAAGACTTTGCCCTTCACAATATAAATGCTACTGATTTTATCCTACGGGAAACTATCCAGTCCAGCCTCACCAACCCTCAGATCAACAAGTTGTCAAAAAGGCCATGGACCAAAAGAAAAACAGCAAGGCCTATGCATGTTTTCATTTAAAACTTTGAGTGTAACTCAAATCACACATTTGAATTAAAAAAATGCTTTTGAAGCTTAGTGACACCATAATCATGACCTCCCTTAAAAACAGACAAATTCAGCCATCTGCTAGCTGTTGCTCATGGGGAAGTTTCTTTCACCAGCATTCTCCTTCTCAGCCTCCTCCTTGTGGCTGAAGAGCTGCTTCCTGAATCACAACATATGTTCCATCCATCTTCCAGTAACGTGGCAGCACGCTCAAACACAGCAGGTTCTAGGGGGTCAACCAAAGGTGTTCTTGTCTTAAACATATCTTATACAATCACAAAAGACTGCTGGACATCAAGAACTTGAAGTACCACAGGTCTACCCATTAAGGAGTTGCTCACTGGTGGAGAAACTGAAGGAGCTGGACTTTGTGCAGGCTGTGATGCTTCCTGCAACAGACGGACAACAGTAGTTGAAGGATGTGTAGTCCAACAGCAAGTGATCATCATAGTTGCTACTCTCATGATTGCAAGAACCTGTTGGACATAAATGGTGTGGAGTACTGCAACTGGATTATTGGCGAACAGCGGGGAAACTGTGTGGCCTGGGTGATAGCAAGGTCTAGGCCTCAGGTTACATTGTCGCCTGCTTGCAGCCACCCAGAGGGAGGCCTCGGAGTTGGGCACTCCATCAGAGTGCCAGAGGCAGTGTAGCACTGTGTAAATGCTGGAATCAGTGCTGCCTCCAGCGTTCACTTGGCAGAAGACGAGCTGTATTGTGTTCGACTACAGACTACTGCAACATTCATGGACTTGGACTACATTATTTGTGAGACTATTTTACTACTCTCTTATACGTGCTTGCTATCTTATATATACACTATATGTGCCTTGTGCTGTGTACGACTGTTGATACCATGTGTTGCACCGTGGCCCCAGAGTAATGCTGTTTCATTTAGCTGTATTCATCCATGTCTGAAATGACAATTAAGCTTGAACATGACCTTGAGGGACAGCAGACATGATCTTCACTAGTCATCAACATCAAGTGAATGCAGGAAGCAGCAATGGTCTTCTTTGGCTCTATCAGCTAAGGGGACAGTGGAGTATTTCATCTGAGACCAGATTACCATCAGCCATTATTGTCCCAACACTTTCCTCAAACTTTCCCAGCACAATATTGTGCCTAACCATTTCGCTGGAGTAAAGCTGAAATACTTGATAAATTGAAACTTGCTCAACTATATGTGTCCACTCTCTAACCAAGGTTACTCAAATTTCAGCCAATAGGCTGCTGTATGAAGATGAATGCTTGCATATGTTCACATTCAGATGCTCCCCTTTAACTCATGGATTTTTTCCACTATATAAAGTTAATATCAGCCAACTGAAACCTGCCCCAGCACACTGACAATTGAAAGTCCACGACAAGATCCTGGAAAACACAGGCAACTTTCTTAACATCAGAGCCATCTTTCAGAAGACTTTGACGATAACGTTTACTACTAGCTTCAGTGAACCAAAATAGCCTTTAGCCATCTGAAGACTCAATCTCAACACAAAGTTTATGGTCACCAAGCAGCAGTAATCCAAGTTTATCTTGTATACTCTGAGAAATGAATTACTTACAGCAGGTACCTCACACCTCCAAATTCAGCAGGATACGCAAACCTCAACACCAAGGTCTTCTCAAGTAGCAACTGGAAGCAGTTGGTCAGTTCCAGCAAGCAAACCAGGAAAACAGATTCCCAAACCATGCTACAATTCCAAATTAAAAATAGCAAATGCTGGAAACACACCATAGATCAAGCAGCATTTCTACTAAGAGAAAGAAAGTTAAGATTTTGGGTCAATGATTCAAAGCCTTCTTGAAAAACGCAGTAACACCAATGACTCACAGGAATGGCTTGCCTGTGATGGACCAAGATTGAGGAGGAGTATTCTAGATGGCATCAAGTACCTCACATCCATTCACTAGGGACACAAAGAACCTAATTTAAGTAGTGGAAGGAGCATGTAACCCACTTGCCTATAACATCAAGCACATCCTGTTCGATCCCGGGCAGAATCGGAGAGTCTTTCATTGAACAACAGCCGGTTCAGGAGGCATAAATGTTGAAAGGAAGCAAGGGACTGCTTAACAGGGAGTAATAATACTGCCTAAGAATCTCAGATTATAGTCTCATATGCTGAATTTGTCAATTCCAAAAAAAGCAGTGACAAATTGTGATATTTGTCCTCAAATCCATGGACTGGAAAAGAAAATGAAATTCTGATTTAGAATTAGATTCAACAACATCAACATGAATGCCAGTCCCATACAATTTACAACAGAATGGACTTGCCTCTAGGAATTGTGCACATTTTAACTTGGAAACTTCATTTGTTGGTGTCAACATTTTGATTGTGTTTTTGCATCAGTACTTTGAATAAACTTTGCCCATTAACAGTCCAGACTGCAATTTCAGCTGCTCCACCACTGGCAGTGTTTCAACTCCCATGTCAGTCAGGCGCCGGAGGAGCTAAGCTCCATAATCTGCACACACCTTGTTGTCTTCCCTATCATTATGGGAGAGTTCAACCAGACCACGCTGAAGAAGTGTCTGAAGAACTACCAAAATATCACCCATGGACCCAGAAGAGCCAACACACTTGGCCAGCAAAAATGCTTACCGTGCCATCCCATACCAACACTATGTACAGTTTGATCATCTGGCCATATTTCTGCTCCCAGTGTATAGGTAGAAACTAAAGACCTCAGCAGCGGAGAGGACCAAATTATGGTTAAGGAAGGCAGAAGCCACTTACAGAACAACTTTGAGTCGGTGGACTAACAATATTCAGGGATTCATTGAGTCTGAATGAATATACCACAGCTGTGACCAACTTCATCAAGACCTGTGTGGATGAGTGTGTAGCTTCAAGAATATACCAGACATACCCAAACCTAAAGCCATGAATGAACCAGGAAGTTCATTGTCTGCTAACAGCTAGATATGCAGCATTCAAGACAGCGATCCAGAAACACATATCCAGATACAAGCCTCAGAAGGCTAGATGAAGGGCAAAAACACAATTCAGATTGAGGTTAGAAATGGAATCAGATGAATGTCAGCTCTCACAGGATTTGCAGGTCTACAGAGTGAAACCCAAAATCATGAATGATTGTGACACTTCACTCCCAGATGAGCTCAATGCCTTTTATGTACGCTTCAACAGGGAGAATAAAACCACACATGTGCAAATCCTTGCGGCATCTGGTGGCCCTGTGATCTCTGTCTCGGAGACTGATGTTAGGGCATCTTTCAAGGTGTTAGGCCCTGATGGTGTACCTGGTAGTGCTCTGAAAATCTGTGCCAACCAAATGGCGGGAGCGTTCAGGGACATCTTCAATCCCTCTCTGCTGCAGGCGAAGGCTCCTACCTGCTCCGAAAGGGCGATAGTTATACCAGTGCCCAAGAGCAAAGAGAGCTGCTTCAATCACTATCACCCAGTGGCACTCAGATCTTTAAGAGCCTGGGCATGGCTAGAAATGACTCCTACCAAAGGATCTGGACCCACTGCAATTTGCCTATTGCCACAATAGGCCTACAATGGATGCAATCTGACTGGCTCTCCACTCAGCCTTGGGTCACCCACACAATAGCAATACCTACGCCACTCTGCTGTTTACTGACTACAGCTCAGCATTCAACACAATCATACCCTCAGTTCTGATCAACAAGCTCCAAAACCTGGGTCTCTCTACCTCCCTCTGCAACTGGCTCCTTGACTTCTTCACTCAGAGACCACAGTCTGTGCGGGTTGGAAATAACATCTCATCCTCGCTGACAATCAACTCTGAAGCACCTTGAAGATGCGCGCTTAACTCATTGCTCTACTCTCTCTACAACCACATTTGTGCAGCTAGCACAGCTCAAATGTCATCGATAAATTGTTGGCAGAATTTCAGATGGTGATTTGGAGGCATACAGGATGAGACAGATCAGCTGGTTGAGTGGTCTTGCAGCAACAACCACCTTGCACTCACTGTCAGTAAGACCATGGAACTGATTGTGGACTTCAGGAAGGGGAAGTCGAGGGAACACACACCAGTTTTTAATCATGGTATCAGAAGTGGAAAGGGTGAGCAGTTTCAAGTTCTGGGTGTCAACATCACTGAGGATCTATCCTGGGCGCAACATATTGATGCAATTACAAAGGTGGCACAACAGCGGCTATATTTCACGAGTTTGAGGAAAATTTGTATGTCACAAAAGACACTCAAATTTCTACAGAAGTACTGTGAAGAGCATCCTAACCGGTTGCATCACTGTCTAGTAAGGAGTGGGCACTGTACAGGATTGGAAAAACCTGCAAAAATTGTAAACTTTGCTAGCTCCTTCATGAGCACTAGCAAAAGGTGATGCCTAAAAATAAAAGGGCAGTATCCATCATTAAGGATGCCCATCATCCAGGGCATGCCCTCTTCTCATTACTACCATCAAAGAGGAGGAGGAGATACAGGAAGCCAGGGACACACACCCAACTTTTCAGCAACAGCCTCTTCCCCTCTGCCATCTGATTTCTTAATGGACAATTAACCCACAAACACGACTTCACTATTTTTCTCTTTTTGAACCATTTATTTTTATTTTCTATTTAATACTTAAAGTAATTTAGATTTTATTATTACACATTGTAACGTACTGCTGCAGCAAAGCAACAAATTTTACAACATATGCCAGTGATATTAAACCCAATTCTGATTTTCACCCAACCCTTTTGATTTGTTCCAGTGGCTCATTTACAGCTGGCCACCAATCTAGCTTTTTAAATCCCCCTTAAAATTTCTGGCACTTCACTTCCCATCTTGAAGATCACATCATCTCCAACACACCAAGCCATTAAAATCTGCAAATGGTGTATTTTGCAAGTCTTAATACCTATAAATTATAATGAGGTGGCCTTCAGAGAAGTAGTAATCTCCCTGACACACTAGTGTCAAGAAAACAACCTCTCCTTCACTGTCACAAAAACAAGGCAGCTGGCTGTGGATTACAGGAGGAATGGAGACAGGTTAACCCCTACTGACATCACTGTATCTGGGGTTGAGAGGGTAAAACAGCTTCAAGTTCCTCGGCATCCACATCACTGAGGACCTCATGTGGTCTGTACACACCAGCTGTGCAATGAAAAAGGCATAACAGTGCCTCTTTCACCTCAGAAAGAGGAGGAAGTTTGGTATGGGCCCCCAAATCCGAAGAATTTTCTACAGGGGCAGAAATGAGAGCATCCTAACAGGCTGCAACACCGCCTGGTATAGGAACCGTACCTCCCTTAATCACTTGGCTCTGCAGAGTGTGGTGCGAACAGCCCAATGCATCTGTAGCTGTGAACTTCCCATGATTCAGGACATTTACAAGGACAGGTGTATAAAAAGGGCCCGAGGGATCTTTGGGGACCCGAGTCACCTCAACCACAATCTATTCCAGCTGCTACCATCCACAAAGCGGTACCACAGCATGAAAACCAGGACCAACAGGCTCCAGGACAGCTTCTTCCACCAGGCCATCAGACTGACGAACTCGCGCTGATTTGAGTGTACTCTATATTACACTAACTGCTCTATTTATTATAAATTAATATAAATTACTATGATTG
Organism: Mobula hypostoma; assembly: GCF_963921235.1. Classification (NCBI taxonomy): domain Eukaryota; kingdom Metazoa; phylum Chordata; class Chondrichthyes; order Myliobatiformes; family Myliobatidae; genus Mobula; species Mobula hypostoma. The sequence continues at coordinate 57,544,976 of NC_086116.1, read as the reverse complement.
CACATTTATATGGAGACAAAGATTTTTTCTTCTCATGTATCTGAAGGAAATAAAGTCAAGACAAACTGATGAAGAGTTATGATACACAAATGTGATATTGGGAGTCAAAATGTTAGTGTCTCTGTGCACCTTCACATAGGATATTTTCCTCAGTTTGAATGGCTTCAACTCTTCCAGCTTTAATTTTAAGACATTCCTGCCTTAAAGCTCAGTTTATTACCCAATTCCAGTTTTGTTAGAAACAGAAACATAGAAAACCTACAGCACAATACGGGCCCATCGGCCCACAAAGCTATGCCGAACATGTCCTTACCTTAGAAATTACCTAGGGTTACCCATAGCCCTCTATTTTTCTGAGATCCATGTACCTGTCCAGGAGTCTCTTAAAAGACCCCATCGTACCCGCATCCACCACCATCGCCGGCAGCCCATTCCATGCACTCACCACTCTGTAAAAAAAAACTTACCCCTGACATCTCCTCTGTACTTACTTCCAAGCACCTTAAACCTGTGCCCTCTCGTGCTAGCCACTTCAGCCCTGGGAAAAAGCCTCTGACTATCCACATGATCAATGACTCTCATCATCTTATACACCTCTATCAGGTCAGCTCTCATCCTCCGTCGCTCCATGGAAAAACAGCCGAGTTCACTCAACCTATTCTCATAAGGCACGCTCCCCAATCCAGACAACATCCTTGTAAATCTCCTCTGCACCCTTTCTATGGTTTTCACATCCTTCCTATAGTAAGCCGACCAGAACTGAGCACAGTACTTCAAATGGGGTCTGACCAGGGTCCAATATAGCTGCAACATTACCTCTCAGCTCCTAAACGCAATCCCACAGTTGATGAAGGCCAATGCACGGTGCGCTTTCTTAACCTAACTTGTCTGTTCCTATCCCTCTCCAATGCTATGGTAAAGGAGATAGAATAGTAATCACAATTTTGTTGTTAAGTCTTATGAATCTTTGCCTTTTAGAAATGCTTTCTATGCTATATGTATTGGCATCGTAAGAATAACTTCTTGGCTGAATAGGTTTATAGCCCTGGAATTTAAAGTATTATTTAGAATCACTGATGGTGAGTGTTTGTCAATAAATAAGTTCTGATTTAAGAATTCTTGGATTCAAAAGGAATTATTTTCTTTTTTAATTGATACTGATATTTTTTTTTAATGAGTAGCCCCCCCCCCATGATCTCTGCTGCCCTCACACTCTCTCCTATCAGTTCCTTCTTCAGCTCTTTAACTTTCCCACCCACCTGGCTTCACCTATCACCTTCCAGCCAGCCTCCTTCCTCTCTCCCCCACCCCACTTCTTTAATTCAGGCATCTCTCCCTTTCCTTCTCAGTCCCAATGAAGGGTCTTGGCCCAAAACTTGGACTGTGAGAGAGAGCACGGGAGAGGCCATTTAGCTATTTATCTTTATTCAGAGATATGGTACAGAACAGGCCCTTCCGGCCCAACAGCCTAGTCATAGGGCAATTCACAATGAACAATTAACCCACTAACCAGTCGGGTCTTTCAACTGTGGGAAGAAACCGGAGCACCCACAGGAAACCCACACAGTTCATAGGGAGAACACACAATCTTATTATAGACGGCGCTGGAATTGAACTTTGAACTCCAAAGGGGTAAGTTTGTTTGGTTACGCAACACACATCAAAGTTGCTGGTGAACGCAGCAGGCCAAGCAGCATCTATAGGAAGAGGCGCAGTCGACGTTTCAGGCTGAGACCCTTCGTCAGGACTAACTGAAGGAAGAGTGAGTAAGGGATTTGAAAGCTGGAGGGGGAGGGGGAGATGCAAAATGATAGGAGAAGACAGGAGGGGGAGGGATAGAGCCGAGAGCTGGACAGGTGATAGGCAAAAGGGGATACGAGAGGATCATGGGACAGGAGGTCCGGGAAGAAAGACAGGGGGGGGGTGACCCAGAGGATGGGCAAGAGGTATATTCAGAGGGACAGAGGGAGAAAAAGGAGAGTGAGAGAAAGAATGTGTGCATAAAAATGAGTAACAGATGGGGTACGAGGGGGAGGTGGGGCCTAGCGGAAGTTAGAGAAGTCAATGTTCATGCCATCAGGTTGGAGGCTACCCAGACGGAATATAAGGTGTTGTTCCAACCTGAGTGTGGCTTCATCTTTACAGTAGAGGAGGCCGTGGATAGACATGTCAGAATGGGAATGGGATGTGGAATTAAAATGTGTGGCCACTGGGAGATCCTGCTTTCTCTGGCGGACAGAGCGTAGATGTTCAGCAAAGCGGTCTCCCAGTCTGCGTCAGGTCTCACCAATATATAAAAGGCCACATCGGGAGCACCGGATGCAGTATATCACCCCAGTCGACTCACAGGTGAAGTGATGCCTCACCTGGAAGGACTGTTTGGGGCCCTGAATGGTGGTAAGGGAGGAAGTGTAAGGGCATGTGTAGCACTTGTTCCGCTTACACGGATAAGTGCCAGGAGGGAGATCAGTGGGGAGGGATGGGGGGGACGAATGGAAGTTTGTTTGGTTGTTTTTTTTCCCCCACAGAGAGTGGTGTGTTACAGCACTGAACTGTAACAGCTTTGCACTAGCCGGTATGCTACTGAGACACTATAATTGTTATAAATGAAAGGATTGTTTGGAATTTTGAGAATTTATGAATAATTTTACTGGTGATAGAGGGAACAACTGAATTTGGAATGCTGTTGATTGCTTTCATTGTTGGCATGATTTGTGTTTTCCCCCTCTTTTGCTGCACATTGGGCGTTGACCCTGTTTTTAAACTGGGGTTCTTTCGTGTTTCTTGCTTTGAAGCTGCCTTTAAACAAACAAATCCCAAGTTTGTATAATTTATACATACTTTGATAATAAATGTAGTTTGAATCCATTGAAATCACCACAGAGCAATGTTTAAATATATTGTAATTGCATATTCCCCATCTTCTCAAAAGCACTTCAGAATAAGCAATAAATGCTGATCTTGCCAGCGATGCCCATATCTTAATTGTATTATAGGCTGCTTTGAAATTAAACTTGTATGATTTTCCATTTCAATAATATGACCAAAGGCAATTTTGCAACTGACCAAAATTTGCACACACCTGTATTTTGTGACTTCCTTCTGATTCCCCGACCTGCCTCCAACCCATTCTTGGTAAACAATTTACACTTTACAAAGATGACCAGCATAAACTGACAGTCTAGAACTCAAATACTGAAAATAAATAAAGGAAAATTAGGAGATGAGGGAAACATCTCTATTCTAAACAACTCAGCCTGAAAACTTTTTATTATTGCTAAGCTGTGCATTGTAATTGTGATGCCAAGTGAAAAAATTCTTTTGCACACAAACTGGGCCAACGAAATTCAGTAATTGATGAGTGAAATAATTATAATTCACTGCCTCATACTAGATTTTCACACTAGTTTCCCCATCACAAAATAGTCAAGATATTTTGTATCAGTTTGATTTTTATTTAGTTAAAAAATTAAATATTGCATTGGCAGCAAGAAGATTTTTAAACCCTGAAATATGAACCCTAGAAGTGCATGGCCCATTGGTCGAGGATCAAAAGGCACCACAAAGTCCAGGGTTGCTCAGTCACCATTTTCTTGCGATGCCGCAGATAGCAAGTGGCATGAACACTGTGCAAAGGTACTGCTGAGCTGAAAGTTGACACCTGATAGTCTAGTCACTTGTCATATTCCTCTGGGAATGAGTAGGAAAGCAAATAAACTCTTATGTGAATGCAAAATATCCCATGGCACTAACTTGAAGAGTTAGAGGCAAGCCCAGAGTCTTAATCAATAATTGGTCCCCAATCAGTCACACAACAACAGCAAATTTGATCATTACAATGTTGCTATATGTGGAATGTTGCCATGTTTACATTAGTTACTGTACTTCAAAACATATTACTGACTGTAAAGTGTTTAAATACATATATTCCAAGGTACAAAAGGAACTGAATAAATGTGTACAACAACAGGAATTCTGCAGATGCTGGAAATTCAAGCAACATACATCAAAGTTGCTGGTGAACGCAGCAGGCCAAGCAGCATCTATAGAAAGAGGTGCAGTCGACGTTTCAGGCCGAGACCCTTCGTCAGGACTAACTGAAGGAAGAGTGAGTAAGGGATTTGAAAGTTGGAGGGGGAGGGGGAGATGCAAAATGATAGGAGAAGACAGGAGGGGGAGGGATGGAGCCGAGAGCTGGACAGGTGATAGGCAGAAGGGGATACGAGAGGATCATGGGACAGGAGGTCCGGGAAGAAAGACAAGGGGGGGGGTGTGACCCAGAGGATGGGCAAGAGGTATATTCAGAGGGACAGAGGGAGAAAAAGGAGAGTGAGAGAAAGAATGTGTGCATAAAAATGAGTAACAGATGGGGTACGAGGGGGAGGTGGGGCCTTAGCGGAAGTTAGAGAAGTCGATGTTCATGCCATCAGGTTGGAGGCTACCCAGACGGAATACAAGGTGTTGTTCCTCCAACCTGAGTGTGGCTTCATCTTTACAGTAGAGGAGGCCGTGGATAGACATGTCAGAATGGGAATGGGATGTGGAATTAAAATGTGTGGCCACTGGGAGATCCTGCTTTCTCTGGCGGACAGAGCGTAGATGTTCAGCAAAGCGGTCTCCCAGTCCGCGTCGGGTCTCACCAATATATAAAAGGCCACATCGGGAGCACCGGATGCAGTATATCACCCCAGTCGACTCACAGGTGAAGTGATGCCTCACCTGGAAGGACTGTTTGGGGCCCTGAATGGTGGTAAGGGAGGAAGTGTAAGGGCATGTGTAGCACTTGTTCCGCTTACACGGATAAGTGCCAGGAGGGAGATCAGTGGGGAGGGATGGGGGGGGACGAATGGACAAGGGAGTTGTGTCGGGAGCAATCCCTGCGGAATGCAGGGGGGGGGGGAGGGAAAGATGTGCTTAGTGGTGGGATCCCGTTGGAGGTGGCGGAAGTTACGGAGAATAATATGTTGGACCCGGAGGCTGGTGGGGTGGTAGGTGAGGACCAGGGGAACCCTATTCCTAGTGGGGTGGTGGGAGGATGGAGTGAGAGCAGATGTACGTGAAATGGGGGAGATGCGTTTTAAGAGCAGAGTTGATAGTGGAGGAAGGGAAGCCCCTTTCTTTAAAAAAGGAAGACATCTTCCCTCGTCCTAGAATGAAAAGCCTCATCCTGAGAGCAGATGTGGCGGAGACGGAGGAATTGCGAGAAGGGAATAGCATTAGATGCATGTTGTGACTTGTCTTTGTACTTAATTTTTATACACACATTCTTTCTCTCACTCTCCTTTTTCTCCCTCTGAATATACCTCTTGCCCATCCTCTGGGTCACCCCCCCCCCTTGTCTTTCTTCCCGGACCTCCTGTCCCATGATCCTCTCGTATCCCCTTTTGCCTATCACCTGTCCAGCTCTCGGCTCTATCCCTCCCCCTCCTGTCTTCTCCTATCATTTTGCATCTCCCCCTCCCCCTCCAACTTTCAAATCCCTTACTCACTCTTCCTTCAGTTAGTCCTGACGAAGGGTCTCGGCCTGAAACGTCGACTGCACCTCTTCCTATAGATGCTGCTTGGCCTGCTGCGTTCACCAGCAACTTTGATGTGTGTTGCTTGAATAAATGTGTTATCAATTGATTGCAAAGTTTAAAAATCACACAGACTGGATGAGTTGAACTAATTCCTCCTAAAGTATAGTATTGTATGACCATTATAATGTGACAGGATGCTGGATCACTATTTCTTTTGGCTGAATAAATGTAGGGTATGTGTAGATGTTGCTTTCATTTTTGTGGTTTGGATGGAGTTCCGCATGTAATCTAAAGGAATTTCCATACTCTTCCCCACCGCCCCCCCCCCATAACCCCAGAGCTCCTTGACCTTGCATTTTTTTGTTGTCATAATTTCTATGGCTCTGCTCTTTTCTGCAGTCCTGAATAATCTGTATAAAGAGCTTTCTGTTTAAAATAATCCTGTATTCAATTGATTTCCCTTCTTGTTTTTCAGTTCTAGAAGTATCTCACCCATGCTTAAAGCCAGAAGCGTGCAATGGGAAGACCACAGATGCGACTCCAGCTCAGCCTATGGTTCCCTTGATTCCTTTGATTGTTTCGTAGCATCATGGAGCTTTTTCACAAGAACCACTTGCCAGTGTGGCCATATATCAAGAGCCTAGAAAATTAGAAAAGACCACTGGGCATGAGCAAAATAAATTTATAATCAGCCCATTCCGTGACTGTCACATGCATCTAGCCCCCAAGTAAATAAGGTTTTACCCTACTTATTTGCTACAGGTTTTTTAAATTCATTATCAAATGTGGACATCATTGGTAAAACTAATGTTTATCTTTGGGTAGGTCCCAATGATGTAGACGTTTAACAGGTAAGCTTTGTGGAGCTCCATATGCTGTCAGATATGCCAAAACAAACCATAGGAAGATGGACTAAATAGACAAGTAATAGTTACATTGTATTAAAAAGGTATTTTGCAAAAGTAGGTATGGACATATCTGGGGAAAACAGCTTGTAATATTTTACCTTAGTAGCTTTTTCCATAAAAAAGGTTTCCAAACATTGTAGTTTATACAACGCTCGAATCCAGGGAGATAACTGGTTTGATTCATAAGCACTGTTACAGAAGAGGTGTATCTGATGTTTGGGATTGGGTGGCTGAAGAAAACCCCACAAATGATCAAGTGAGAGGTTGGAGAGTGGAAAACAAAAGATCTAGGGAATGGCTTAGATAATTAAAACCACTGTGGCGTTGTTGTCTTACTGCAGAACTATCATTTTAGGTTGAACTTCAGAATTAAAGTTCTAGCAATGATAAAGGAATAGTCACACACTTCAAATCTGGACTGCACGCAGTTTAGAAAGGGATCGGCAGATGCTGATAGTGATTTCTTTGGAGCTGCTGCCCTTTTATCACCACGCAGAATAAGATTATAGGCTTGAGGTACAGTTTGAGCAACTTTGATAAGTAACAACAGTACCTTTTGTATACAGCACTGCCATTATATATCAACAGTATAGGGACTGAAGATTTAGACTTGTGCATAGAATACCAATGCTTATCTAGTCGTGGAACTACGCAACATTCAACATTGTACAAGAAAAATAAAATCCTGCAAATCATTCTTTTTCTGCTCCGTAAGTTTCTCTACTACAATATCCATTAGCACTGTTTAGACAATGGCTCTCTTATAATATACATATGCAGCAGTAACAGACATTATTAACCAAATGAGCTGAACACAAGATTGGTAATATTTTATTATCCTCCTAAGGACACTCGTAAAGTTTAAAACAAAACTTAACCTGCACCACTCATCAACAAAACTACTGAGGCTCAGCTTCTGATGCTTAATGTCAGAAACAGCAGAAACGAATAAAACATCCCAGGTTAATTAGCGCACTCAGTAAATCCGTAAAAAATATTTTTGAGAGACAAGAATGCCATAATTTGTCCTATAATTCAATTCCTGGTTCTGGATGCACACCGAAGCAGCATGATGAAATATTTCTTTTTGACTACAATTCAGCAACTACACGGCCATTAAACTGCACAAATGTTACAAATAGAAACTGATGATTTAGTAACCTTTTCTAGCTATTAAATCCAGTTTATCCGGACTCATGCTTGACTTTATTCTGAAAATGTATGTATTTATAGTAACCTCACATTCACGCGGTGGTACTGATTCTGGACTTCACGCAACTAAGAAATCTTTATCAGAATTCCTAAGTCTATTCCCTGCAGAGACAACAGCAATGCTCAAGTCATTCAGACAGCGCGGAATGCAGGGATACAAACCACACACGGGCAGCACGGTCAGTGCCAGGCCAATTTGGAACGGCCGGGTACGGGGCGGAATGTGGCAGCAGAGTCCGGGCCCAGAGCATTTGGATGATTTAAATGTCAGGCTAGTTAGATTGAAAAGGCAGGATGTCAGGACCGGAGGCGAGGGTTGGCCCAGTTCTGTTCGCTGCACTGAGACTGAGGCTGAGTGCCTGCTCTAGGCTTCATGTCTGTGGACTCACTTTTGTTCTGAATGTCACTGGTTGCTTTTACTGTTTGCATGATTTGTGTTTTTCCCCCCTCTCTGCGCACTGTGTGTTTGTTGTTTTTTTTTAAAATGGGTTCTTTTGGGTCTCTTGTTTTGTGGCTTCCTGTAAAGAGATGAATATCAAGATTGTATGGTGTATACATACTCTGATAATAAATGTACTTTGAGCATGATGGGACAAAGGACCGAGACCGATACTATACTGATCTATATTATTAGGGGACTTGGAACATAGTAAATACATTACACCACCTTTTTGACAATTTGAATCATTTTAATTTAGTGATGCTGGACAGCTGAGAATACATTGGACTTTGTTTATAACATTGGTTGAACATAAAGTTGCAAATAGCATGGATGCTGGTGTGCCATTATGAATTTACAAAGAAATAAAGCACTTAATTCAACAGACATGAGCATTTTATTACACTGGTGGCACTGTGAGAATCACAAGTTTTGATTTCTCTCGTGTCTTCAACACAACCAGTCACTTTTTTCTGAGCGAGAAGCTACAAGGAATGGGTGTAGACAAATCCACTGCCTCTTGGATTACTGACTACCTGACAGATCGACCCCAGCTTGTACGGCTGGGTAGTTCTGTCTGAGATAGTGGTGAGTGGCACTGGAGCACCACAAGGGATTCAGTTTCTGTTCACACTGTACACCTCAGTACAAATCTGAGTCTTGTCACTTGCAGATCTCTGATCACTCTGCGGTGGTTGGGTGTATCAAAGATGGGCAGGAGTGGGAGTACGAAGGACGGGTGGACAAATTTGTGTAGTGCAGGAGGAATCACCCGCTCCTGAATGTAGCCAAAACCAGGGAGAAAGAGAGGAGGAAGAGAACTGTGACAGGTCCTGTATACACTCTGGGAGAAGCTGCTGCAGTGGAGTACAAATACTTGGATGTTCACCTCAGCAACAGATGTGCAAACCAACACCAAGGCACTTACAAGAAGAGGATGAGCAGACTATTTTCTAAGAAAGCTGAGATCCTTCAGTGTGTGCAGCAGGATGTTGGAGATCTTTTCCAAGTCTGTTGTAGCAAGTGCAGCCTCTTTGAGACTTTATGTTGGGGAAACAGTATTGGTGCTGGTGATGCAAAAAGACTAAAACTCCAAAAGACTGGATCTCTCCTTGACTACAACAGTCTCCTGTCCCAATTAAGCGGCATAGTGACCCAAAATAAACAAAGGAATCCCAGCTATTTTGATTTTTGTTCTTTAAGAGTTGTCCCAAATAAGCAGCTAGCCCAATTAACCGAAAGCCCAAATAACCAGAATCCAAAGTACGTATAACCTGTAATGACAAATTGAAGGAGACGGGGTGTTTATTTAAAATTATTTAAGCTATTAATTAAATCAGTGTAAATAACAAGTACAGCCAACTTTGCTGATGATATAAAAACTTGGTAAGTAAGCAAACTACAAGAGGGATGCAAGGAACCTGTGAAGTTTAGTGAGTGGGCACGTAATTAGCAGATGGAGTATAATGTCAGAAAATGCAAGATTATCCACTTTAAAAAGTTCAGAATGAAACCAATTTAAAAAATATATACAAAATACTATGAGAACTATGAAAGGTATCCAAGAATCACTAGCATTTTAGAAGGGTATCTAGAATGAGACAACAGTCCCAGATAAAATGGGACGGAGTGTACTTTTATCTTAGGAGCTTCAGGAACTAAGCATGGTTCCATAACATTGTTATTAGCCAAGCAATGTTTGCAACAGGTGGTAAGTGAACCAATGAGGAATAAACCTTGGCCTCGCTAATCTACCTGGTGCAGAGGCAGTCACTTATGAAAATGGGGTTGGCTGCAATCATAATGAGTAGACCCTTGATTCTGTACTATCACCATCATGCTAAATCCAAGAGACACAGAACAGAAAATGAAAATCAAAGGAAACTACAAATACTGGAAATTTGAAATAAAAACTGAAAAGGCTGGAAACACTAAACAAAAGTCAAGCCCATTTGTGGAAGGAGAAAAAAAATGTTCATGTGACAGGTACATGTTCCTTCATCAATACAGGTTTCCCCCGCCATCCGAAGGTAGAGCGTTCTGAAGAAACGGTTCGTAAGCCGAAATGTCGTAAAGCGAAGAAGCAATTACCATTTATATGGGAAAATTTTGTGAGCATTCGCAGACCCAAAAATAACCTACCAAATCATGCCAAATAACACAAAACCTAAAATAACAGTAACACATAATAAAAGCAGGAATGATATGATAAATACACAGCCTATATAAAGTAGAAATATTTCTCTACAACGATTGACTGCACAGATATCCGTAGCGAAGATCTCACGCAAGCGCTCTCGGCAGAAAATCTCACGCAAGCGCTGTTGGCATAAACGCGCTGTCCAGTAACCTTTAAACTATGAAGCTGCCAAAGCTACCAAATAACACGTAAAAAGACACAGCCTATATAAAAGTAGAAATAATGTATGTACAGTGTAGTATCACTTGCCAGAGGTGGGAAAACAGCACCGAGCACACTGATGATGGTGTGTTAGACTGAGTCGTTGCAGGCTGGGTGGTGCAGTGGCCCCCACCCTCCAGGCCGCCGACCCAATACATTGCCGCAAAGAACGCAGTGGTAGCCGGGAGGCACCCAGCACATCTTCCAGAAAAAAGCCGAAATAAACATGCTAATTAACTAGGTGCTGCCCGGCACGTAAATGTCGGCGCAGATCAGAGGTGATTGCCGATTGCATTGCCTCGGATCTGGGCCGACAATTACATGCTGGGCAGCACCTAATTAATTAGCATGTTTATTTCGGCTTTTTTCTTAAAGATGTGCTGGTTGCCTCCCAGCTACCGCTGCGTTCTTCGTGAATTGGTACAGTATCTGTCCAGGGCCCGGGTGTTGGGGTGGTGGGACACGGGGGTGTCATCTCATCGTCGATCAGGGCAGGCAGCTCATCTTCTCCTATGACTGCCCGCCTCGATGTCGAAGGTCGTGGTTCGTCTTCTGCTGGGGCTGATGTGGAAGGCTTGCTTGACTGCTGAGCCTCGCGCATTTTTCTATCATACAGTTGTTTGTAAGCACTCAAACCATCCTGCAAATATCCCCTAAACCTACGTACCCTTTCAAAATTAAAGTCGTACTTTATCATTGCAGCGAAAATCTCACCCAGTTGCTTCACTTTCTGCATTCGGTTTCGATTGTTATCCTTTCCTCTTCCAATTGCATCAGCTCTTCATCTATCAGTTCTTGGTGATGGGATGCCAAAACCTCTTCAACATCATCTTTGTCAGCTTCCACAAGCCAAACTCACTTTGTCCTTGCTTCATTCACCACGATTGAAATGCTTAATTATGTCTAGTTTTACGCTAAGTGTAACACCCTTACTCTTTCAGGCTTTTCTGACACCTTAGAACTCATCTTGCTAACGGCTGCTCAATGCAACGTGTTTAAGCAATGTCGTTCTGAATCTGGGGGAGTGCGGCTGCTCAGAGCACGCGCTGCCTTTCTTCGTAACAGTGAAAACACCTTCTGTTAGTGAAAACAGGGAACTAATGTAGGTCTTTCGTAACAGTGAGGTTTCGTAAAGCGAACGTTCGAAAAATGGGGGCCACTTGTACTTGGAAAGAGAGAAAAGTCAACTTTTTGATCAAGTAATGCATAGAACAAAGCGACCATCTCTGATAAGTTGTAACCAAGTTAATCAATGAGGCAGGTTGAATTTGATTACACTCCTTTACCCTTTGAATCAAAGGGTTCAAAGTACATTTATTATCAACGTATGTATGCAATATACAACCCCCAAGATTCGCCTCTCCACAGACAGCCACGAAACAAAGAAAACCAAGAAAGGAAACCATGGAACCCATTCAAAGAAAGCATCACCACCCCCACCCCCAGCCCCGACCCTCCTGTGCAAACAGCAACAAGAATACTAACCCTCCCTCGTGCAACAAATCACACTAACAGCAACAGGACAGACTGAACAAACACATTACTAAAAACAAGTGAGGGGACATGCTCAAATCATACCATACAAATGGAGAAAGATGGAACCAAAAGTGAAAAGGTCAGATCCGAAGCAGTAAAAAGGTTAGAGGGAACCACCTAAAGTTCAAGTATATGAAACAAAGTCTCGAAAGGCTGCAATGTGCTCAGATAGATGGATACTATTCTTCAAACTTGTATCAGATCTCGTAACAGTGCAAGCTTCATGCAAAAGTCGTCCGCGTGAGTATGGGATAAAGAATAAAGTGGCAGATGTAGAGAAGCTCAGGATCAGTGAAAATTACGACTGAGAAGGTGCTCAGGAAACTTAATGGTCTGAGGGTGGATTAAACTCCTAGAACAGATGGAATACACCTTCAGCTTCTGAAGGAAGTAGCTGGAGAGATTGCAGAGGCATTAACAATGTTCTTTCAAGAAGTGATAGATTATAGATTCTAGAATTGTACTGGATGACTGGAAAATTACAAATGTTACTCTGCTATTTAAGAAGGGTGGGAGGCAACAGAAAGGAAACTATAGACCTGTTAGCCTGGCATCAGTGGTTGGGAAGTTGTTGGAATCAATTGCTAGGGATGAGATTACAGAGTACCTGGAGGCACATGACAAGATAGGCCAAAGCCAGCATTGTTTCCTGAAAGGAAAATCTTGCCCGACAAACCTACTGCAATTTTTTGAGGAAATTACAATCAGCGTAGACAAAGTGGATGTAGTGTACTTGAATTTTCATAAGGCCTTTGGCAAGGTGCCGCACAGGAGGCTGCTTAGTGAGATAAGAGCCCATGGAATTACAGGGAAGTTACTAGCATGAGTGGAGCATTGCCTGATTGGTAGAAAACAGAGAGTGGGAATAAAGGGATCCTATTCTGGCTGGCTGCTGGTTACCAGTGGAGTTCCACAGGGGTTGGTGTTGGGACCGCTGCTTTTTACAATGTAGGTCAATGATTTGGACTATGGGATTAATGGATTTGTGGCTAAGTTTGCCGATGATATAAAGATAGGTGGAGGAGCGGGTAGTGTTGAGGAAGCAGAGAGACTTGGATTAGATTCAACTTTATTGTCATTGTGCCGAGTACAGATGCAAAGCCAATGAAATGCATTTAGCATCTGACCAGAAATGCAAAGAATAGTGTTATTTACAAAATAACTGTGAATAAAAAAAGTGCTACAGCACACAAATATTAAAGTACTGAGACAGTACAATACAGATGCAATACTGCTTAGCGCTGTGATGAGAGGTTCAGCAGTGTCACAGCCTCAGGGAAGAAGCTCTTCCTGTGCCTGCTGGTGCGGGAGCGAAGGCTCCTGTAGCGCCTACCGGATGGGAGGAGAGTTAAGAAGTCCATGGTTACGGTAAGATGCATGCCTGATAATGCTTTTCGCCCTGCCCAGGCAGACAGTTTAACGGAATGGGCAAAGAAGTGGCAAATGAAATGCAATGTTGGAAAGTATATGGAAAAAAAACGGGCAGACTATTATTTAGATGGGGAGAGAATTCAAAATGCAGAGATGCAAAGGACTTGGGAGTCCTTGTGCAGGATACCCTAAAGGTTAACCTTTAGGTTAAGTCAATGGTTAAGTCAGTGCAATGTTGGCATTCATTTCTAGAGGTATAGAATATAAGAGCAGGGATGTGATGTTGAGGCTCTATAAGGCACTCGTTAGACCATACTTGGAGTATTGTGTGCAGTTTTGCCTCCTTACTTTAGAAAGGATATATTGAGCTTGGAGAGGGTTCAGAGAAGATTCACGAGAATGATTCCAGGATTGAAAGGGTTACAGTATGAGGAACGTCTGCAGCTCTTGGGCTGTATTCCCTGGAGTTCAGGAGAATGAGGGGGGATCTCATAGAAACATTCCAAATGTTAAAAGGCCAGAACAGATTAGATATGGCAAAGTTATTTCCCATGGTAGGGGAGTTTCGGACAAGAAGGCACGACTTCAGGATTGAAGGACGTCCATTTGGAACTGAGATGCGGAGAAGTTACTTTAGTCAGAGGGTGGTAAATCTGTGGAGTTTGTTGCCACAAGCAGCTGTGGAAGCCAAGTCATTGGGTGCATTTAAGGCAGAGATTAGCCAGGGCATCAAAGAGTATGGGGAGAAGGCAGGGGAGTGGGGATGACTGGAAGAACTGGATCAGCCATGATTGAATGGTGGAGCAGACTCAATGGACCAAATGGTCTACATCTGCTCCTATATCTTATGGTCTGATGATCACTGGCATAGACTTGGTTGTCAGAGGGTATTTGAGGTACATGGCATTAAACTTCCCTAAATGACACACTATTTCTTCCTTGATTATAACTCCATCTTCCTGACAACAGAGGTTAACCAGCCTATAGGTTATAACTGTCTCCCTCCTTTCTAGAACAAGAGAATTACATTTGCAGTTTTCCAAACTGCTGACATCCTCCTGGAACTTCTGAATTTTGAATAGGGTTAACCAACACCTCTATTACCTCTGACAACCAAGTCCAGCTCCTGACCTTCATATGTGGCTTAGCTATTAAGCCCAGTGGAACCATTTCTACTGACAGGAGAAAGGGTAAAGGCAGGCTAGTAGCACTTTAAAACCAATCACTTTGAGCAGATGGGGCTTGTCGGTCATGGTTGACAGCTCATCTAAGAGAAGAAAAATCCTGATCTCAAACCTCTGTTGCCTTGTGGTTATACCCACTCACAGGGAGGACTTTTGGGGATAAACCCAGAGGGAAAATCTAGAGGTGGAGTCCTTAAAGCAGTCATTGAACTGAATTGACTTTTACTTCCTTCACATACATGAGGAAAAACCTTTGTGTTATGTCTCCATCTAACTGTGCAATCATAGTAATTTATAATAAATAGAACAGTCAATGTAACATAGAAATTAACTCAAGTCAGCATGAGTTCATCCGACTGATGGCCTCGTGGAAGAAGCTGTCCCAGAGCTTTTATGCTGTGGTACAGTTTCCCAGATGGTAGCAGCTGGAATAGACTGACTGGGGTGACTCGGGTCCCCAATGATCCTATGGGCCTTTTTACACACCTGGCTTTGTAAATGTCATGGGAAGTTCACAACTATAGATGCACTGAGCTGTCCGCACCACTCTGCAGAATCCTGTGATTAAGGGAGGTACAGTTCCATACCAGGTGGTGATGCAGCTGGTCAGGATGCTCTCAATTGTGCCCCTGTAGAAAGTTCTTAGGATTTAGGGGACCCGTATCAAGTCTTATGTTGAGTTCAACAGTGACTGGTTACTCCTGTGATGTACCTGGTACCAGTCTCTGCCCTGTTCCTTTGGGTTTATCAGATGCGTGGAGAGGGAAGCTTGCTTCATTGGCAATAGGTTTCTCCCAATATCGTACTGCCCAGGCTTGCAAATCTAGACAGCTAGGACGCAATATCCGTGGTCAACTCTAACCAACAGAGGTCTCACTCAGGAGGTCACTATCAAACAAAAAGGAATAAACATTTAATGTACTGTAGGAGGTGCATTTTTTATAAAACACAGGGGCTGCTAATCTTTGGATTCTCCTCCTTATAGGGCAATGAAAGCAGAATCTTTGAATACCTATAATGCATAGGTAGATAAAGAAGGGAGTGATAGATTCCTGCATAACTGGGCTAAACAAATCAGACATAATCTTTAAATAGTGCAGCAGGCTTGAAGGGCCACACCTGGCCCTAACTGATGCAAATTATGAACCTACCCAAGGTATACAACTTCGTATTTTGTGAAAAAGAAAGACAGACACAACAGTACAGGCAGTAGCACTTTAGAGAAAGCTGAGGAAGAATGGAACACAACAGGGTGAGCTACAGGTGGATGGGAGAGTCACTGAACCAACTTTGCCCCACAGAATTTGTGTTTACTAAATTTAGCCTCAAGGAAATAGTTTAAAAAAAAACTACACATGCCTATTCATGTAGTACTTATTTGAAGGCAAGTCAACGGCTGGACTGGTCATGTATGTTATCAGATTCAGTCCGAAGGGGAAGGCTGTTAAATTTGTAGTTGCTACTTCTCCAACATAAATTCTGTTCCACCTAAGTAAACTTAACCTCATCGGAAGCCCTGCTGCTTACGTCCGCAAGTGCACCAAGTCTGCTTTGCTCATCATCACAGAGACTGCTAGTATATTAGCTTCTATTCCACAACACACTAATCGTAAAATTCACACGGGAATACTGCAGCCTATTCACAGCCTCACACCTCCCTGTACTCAGCTGTGCCAGCTTTCTCTAGACTCAATTCTGTTCTCCGAACTCCATGACAAGCCTGCAACACTTGAATAAAGTTGCATTATTACAGGTAAGATAAATTACTCCACAGCAATTCGAATCAAGTTACACATTCCAGACAGTGTTGAATGAAAATGATCTGCCCCACTGCTACCAACCACACCCCTCCTCCTCTTGCTATTTTTTCTCCATAATGGATACAGACATTTGAAAATGGATTGAACAATAGATCCACAAGCTTTAGCTACTTCATTATACTAAATTAACCTCTTTTCATAACATTGTTGGTGTTCAGGAAGGTTGAAATAGGCCATGAATCCAAATATGCATTTTGAGAAGAAGCACAATATAGGTTACAATTACTAAGATGGGCCAATAAATAGCAATATCTAATCTTCCACAAAGCAAGCATTTTTAGTTATGTAAATCACGTGGCATATTTTTTCCAATGGTAATACCTGATCTGTCTAAGGTATAGGGCTCATAGTCAGTAAGCGTTACATCTCTTCCAAGAATGACAAAATAAAACACAAAAACCAATTCCAAAATAAATTCTCTTGGTTACAGATAAAACTTTATTTTAAATATTCAGGTTTAAAGTAATGAATCTGTACCTTGCCAGAACTTTAGTCATTATATATCAGACTGAAATTTACAAAGATGGTGTATGGAAATAAATATTTTCCAATTGATTTTCCTGTTTGAGGATACTCCATGTCCATTTACCACCACTCTACAGTAAACACAAAAATGCTCCCAATGGGGTTCCACATCATAAATCTACATCCAGCTAATATCCTCACAATGATCGTACAGACTTAGAGCAAAGCTCAAAATCTCAACACTACCGATTTTCAATTAGTTGATTCTGCTACATTATAAGACATTCTGCTACATTCTTGCATTAAATATACTCTGAAGAATGCAATGTGTACCTAGCTCCCTCTAGATTGGAAATCAAAGTCATAGATCACTGCCTTACCAATACTTCAAATATTTGCAATGAAAGAAGGAAAAACCTTGATGTGGTACCCAACAACTGATGGACAATTTATAAAATTATGCCACTTTTGACAAACCTGCTGAGAAGTTAATACCATTTTAAAATGGTCGAGAAAATAAAACCTTAATCTTTAAAATTTAAGGGAGAATTATAATTCACAAAAAAATTCTAGGCATTCCCACAGATTAAATTAGAAATATAGGATCACAAAAGAGCCATCTAAATCCCATTTCTAGCCTTACCAAATGAAATGCAAGAAAATGTAACTACAGTACAAGATGCTGTGTATGATGTTGTACTTAAGTCCCAGCTTTTAGAAATCAGTCAGGAAATTCAAAGAAAATCAATCCTTGATCTCCCCACAATGCTTTACTCTGGATCTACAATATGCTCTTACTTTTTAAAATATGCTGTTAGTCTTTAAAAACTATAAACCCAAGGACAAATAAAGGAAAGTGACAAAACAGTTTGAGAATTCTGTAAATAGCCTTGAGACGTTAATCTGTAGTTTAAAATGCAAGTGTCTAAACTTGGAATAAGGATAAACTACTTAAGGGAACATGTAACACTGCTTTCGTCTAGATACATAGAAGGAACATGCAAAGCATACTCAGTTACATCAAGTCAGGGTCATTAAAGAAAACCATTTGGTCCATCAAGCCAGTAGCACTGTTTACCAAATGCTTACCAAATTTAGTCATGGTTCTAGCAACTCCAGAAATAACATCTCTATCACCAATTTCAACTCTAACATACATACAATTCTGGTACAAATGTTACATCCAAGACATATACACATCATTTCTTTTTACCATTGTTGATGTGTCTGCCTTGGATTCCCAGCATCTGCAAATTTTTCCTTTCATTAGGAAGCTCTGATCTGCAACCTTAACACTTCTGATGCTCACTATACCCTAACTATTTGTAGCTTTGCCTCCAAGTGTACGTTAAACTGATGATGAATTTCTATAAGGGAGTGGTAGATAATCAGGGAGCTACAGTTAGAAATAGCAAATCACAGATCAAGCAATTTGCTGGATTAATGAAATTACAGAAATCTTTCAACTGAAAGATGTAGATGGAAAAATAATGAATTACTTACACAAAAACCAGATTGGAAATAGCAATAAAAGGCAGACTGATCCAGCAAAAGGCCAGCAGCACAATGTTAAGATTTGGAATTATCTGCAACCAGTTCTTTTGTGACTGATTACATCTCAGGTGACAGAGATCAAGGATTACCATCACCAAGCAGATTATACATTGTATCCAAGATCCTCAGTAGAAGACATTAAAGATTTACACTATATATTAGCAATCTTCCATGTCCATTGTGATTCAAATATTTCTCATGTTTCTCAATGTCAAAACAGAATTTTTTGCCAGCTTAAATGTTGACGAGTTAGTTTAAATATTTTGACAAGTAGCAATACCCATATTCTAGTTTATAAGATTACCAATGCTTCTAATTTACTTACATCTCTCATCTCACTAGTAATCCATTATAGTATGTTTCTCAAGATCATAACCTAAAATGAAGACACTTATCAACAGTGCTTAACATTTCCCATAACAAAAGCTCCCGAGTGTTTGGATGGGTCTAGTCACCTGACAATTACTGGTTCAAAACAGATCATGATAAATAAGCAACTTTGCCCTAATGTGAAAGTCAATAAAACATTACTTGGAAGGTTCGATAAAATAATGCTTAGTTCCAGTAAAAATCACTTTCAATGTTTGAATGGAATTTGAAGTATTCCATGAAGTTGCCTTGGCTTTAATATGTTGTTAACAATATCCAAAAGTTGTTCAAACCAACAGCACCTATCAAATATGCAACAAATATCACAAGGTCAACCAGACCTGGAAAACAAGCTGCTCTCCAAGTCATTCCGACTTGGAAATACATTCCTGTTCTTTCATTCCTCCCAACTTGGAAATAGATTCCTATCCTTATTCGGGAATTCCCTCACCTGCAGTACTTTCCCCCGAAAGGCAGAGATTTAAGAAAGCTGCTTATTGCCATCTTTTCAAGAGCAGACAAGGGATAATAAATGTTGGCCGTGCCAGGAAGCTCAGTTAATAACATAAAGACTTGTGCAGAGATCCCTACATTGGTCTACAACTTTGTGAAGATGCCCCACTATTCATCAGCAAGAATATCCTATACAAATGACACCAAACTCAAGTCCTGGGTACAATCAATGTCCTATACTGGATTTCTTTCACAATTATACAGATTTTAAAATATAATGCTGATTTTCTCCTTTCAGTAATTCAAGGGACCCCAGACTTGACTTATACCCTCCATTTCCCCTTATAATTAATATTTTGTACCACCTGAAGTATAAATCTGACACATGACAGTAAACCCACTCAATAGCTTGAGCCTGAGCCAAGAAATAGTTTGGCAGACTGCATAAAAATATATGCATCAAACTAGACTATTCATGTCATTCAATTTTCATTCGAAGTGTGTCTGCATGGAGCGGTAGTGATTACAGGTAGTTGTTCTACTATCTAAGTGATAGCGCAGAGGCCATTCACAGATATCCTAAATGAGACAGAACTTCTATATATAACAGCAACTTTCATGATCACTGATTGTCCATTGGCTTTGCAACCAAAATACTTTTTAACTGAGCCAGTAATGCAAGGATGGTAGCACACAAAGTGTGCACAGAGGGTTTATAAAACAGAAATGTGGTAATGATCAATTAATCCATTTTAATGATTTTGGTCATGATACAGTACCAGGATTATCTCACCTACCTTTCTTTGAATCAATACCAAGGGATTCTTTTTAAAACTTTGAGAGAGAGTAAATCATACGCTGGTGTGATTTATCATTGGAGAAATCCACTAGTAGTAACATAAAACATTCTGCATACTCAAAAGCTACCCAGCCAAGCAGGCCAGAGATCTATGTGTACACTGATATACAGCTTAATGAGGGTTTATACCTCTACATGACTGCCAAACCTGAACCATTTGTTGGGTGAAAAATATTTCAAGTCCCCTCTAAATCTAAACACATGACCCTGTTTTATTATCTTTCTACTAGGCAAAATAGTACCTATTTACCCAAACCAGAACACTTATTTTTATATATCTCAATTCAGTCTTCCTACAGTTATCTCTGTTCCAAAGAAAACTCTAGTTTTTCTCTCCCCCCCCCCACGCCAATCTTTCCTCAAAACTATAATTTAATACTGGCAAAACCTTTGTAAATCTTTTCCGCATTCCCCAATACAACTATATTTTTCCTGCAATGCAAGAAGCAAACGGCATGTGGTACTCAGGCTATGATCTAACTACAGTTGTGTACAATTCATAAACTCACTTTCATATTGCTTGGCAAATAAGGCAATTACATGCACCTTTTAACTATTTTACTGAAGTATCCTGCTGCCTTTAATTCTATTAGAATTTGAGATCTCTTTCTTCAATATCCTACTTATTCTGTACAGTAAAAACCCAATCCAGCACACTTGTGCCTACCAAACGTTACTCCCTTAAATACTCAAATACAGTTCTATTTTACTTATTATGCACTAGTGTAACAATTTTTCCAGTTATGCTGGTGATTTTGAAAAGAAAGCAGGAGATGTACAGTCTGAGTCTGGTTTCAGCCACAGGTTTACCCATCAATCCCAGGTCTGGCTACACATCCAGGTCCATGCCAGCTACTGCAACACCTTCTTAGGGCACATGTCCATTTCACATTTTGGACTCCCAGATCAATCCTGGACTAATTTACAAATAAGATGCAGCACCCAAATCAGGATTTATGAACAATCAAATGCCACATTTTCAGAGGTTTCCCACATATTCCTGCATCTCCCCAAATGAATTACCTGATACTTTTCTGGATTAAATTCCATTTGTTATTTTTCAACCCAGCTGACCACACCATCTAACAGTCCAAAATTTTCCTATCCATTGCTAGCCAGGTGGCCAGTGTTTGCATCAAATCTAAGCCACTTCACCATTCCTTCATTTTGACCTAAATGTTAATAGGAATTACAAGAATTAAACACCCCAAGTACCAGACGCTGGAGAATTCCCCAGGCAACATTCTTCCATTAACAAAGCACCCATGAACTATTGTCCTTAGGGCCAGCTTGGAATCCTATGGAACTTTACTCTTTTCACCTACCTGCTACATGGAACTTTATCAAGAGCCTTATTAAAATTCATGTGAACTTCATCATACAGTGCCCTCATCAACTGTTACCCCTATCAAACATTGTAATCGGAGTTTTCCAGTAAAAATAATTTGTTGTGTGCAGTTACCCCAGTAAGAACCAGTCTCAAAATTAAAAACTTAAATCCCAATCACAAATAAGTTTAAACATTGTTGCAAAAAAATTTAATCATTCAACAAAACATGAATTTCTTTTCCATGCTTATTACTAGAAGACAATTAAGTATGTCCATTCAAACAGCATTGAGATTCACAAGTATTTCCCACACTACAGCAAACTGTTCTCTTTTTCCCTTTGATGACATACCAGCAACTTGTTTAAGCACTGTAGAATGCATTTAAAATGTTACAGGTGTGGTAAACCATGTATATATGTTGTAAGACACATCAAAGTTGCTGGTGAACGCAGCAGGCCAGGCAGCATCTATAGGAAGAGGCGCAGTCGACGTTTCAGGATGTTGTAACTTGGTTACCCGTCTGGACACACCCCTCTGCTGACTGCCCCTGTGGCTCCTCCCACAGAGTCCCATATAAAGGTGTTCATCTTGCCCCTCCCCCTCAGTCCAGGGGCAGACACTCATTGTGGAGGTCGTATTGTACAGCGAATAAAAGCCTTTCAGTATTTTTACCAAACCTCAGTCTTTTGGAGTAATTGAAGGTGCTTCAACAGGACAAGCTATAAAAGCATTCTAACATTTCTTCCAAAATAAACCCAAAACATATAAAGATGACTGCCACACTACTGTTTGCATAACAGAAGCTTCCCCTTTTAGAATTCACAAATCACTAACCAAAAACTTTCAGATACGAAATAAAATTCACTCATGAAATTCATGTGAAAACAAACCAAATATATTAGCCTCCCCCCCCATCTCATTTCTTGATGTTTGCACAGACAATATTCTTGCATTACAGAAAAAAATAATCAAGGTGCAGGCTATTTTCTAAGAATATAACCCCAGCAGCCCCATCTACCTAAAGGTAGTGGTTACCTGCAACTTCTAAAGAGCCATGCTGTTGTCAGATTGTCCATCCATATGATGGAGAATTACTATAGATCACATATAGGCATTTTTCAACACATTTGGAACAGCATTAGAAAACTCTGGAAACAGCTCATTCAGTTGCCCAGCTAAAGACATCATCTGGAAAGCAACAAAATTGAGATTCACATGGAAGCTTTTTTTAAACAAAAAGTGTTTACGATCAGCTTTCAAAAAAAAATGTGAAAGCAGAGTTCTTCCCATTCATTGTGTACAAGTTACACAGAATACTGGGTAACATCCTCAAACCTTCCACCTTCAGCTACATTAATGATTCTTCTATCTTAAGATCAGAAGTATATTTGCTAATGATTCAACAGTGTTCTAGACCATGCTCAATTCCTCAGCAATGAAATCAGCCCTCACCTGCATGCTGCAAGTTATCTACAGCATTCAAGTAGGTAACATACATTCCACCAAAGCTTCAAGCAATGATCAGAGAATTCTAACCATATACCCTGATGTCCAACAGCATTATCATCTCCAGGTCCCTTCAAGCAATATCCCAAGTGTCACGATTGACCAGAAATCCAACAAGATAACACAGTAAAATAGCTACAACGACAGAGCACAGCAATATCCTATGACAAGTAACTCATTCCAAGTCACCAAAGCCATCTACCACTTATCTAGCACAATCCATTAACAAAATACTTGCTAGTTCAAGAAAG
This sequence comes from Mobula hypostoma, assembly GCF_963921235.1. Classification (NCBI taxonomy): domain Eukaryota; kingdom Metazoa; phylum Chordata; class Chondrichthyes; order Myliobatiformes; family Myliobatidae; genus Mobula; species Mobula hypostoma. Next base: position 57,521,799 of record NC_086116.1, on the reverse strand, counting down.
ATCACCACCACCTCAAAAGGTATTAGGGATGGAAAATGAATTCTGCACTTTTCAGTTTCATCCAGCAAAGAAAAATGAAAATCAAAATTGTTCAATACCATTAGGTGTACAAAATGATGAGAGGCATTGATCCTGTGGACTCTGGGCTGAAATGGCTACCACAAGAGGGCACAGTTTTAAGGTGCTTGGAAGTAGGTACAGAGGAGATGTCAGGGACAAGTTCTTTTTTTTTAAAAAAAAGGCAGAGAGTGGCGAGTGCGTGGAATGGGCTGCAGCGATGGTGCTGGAGGCAGATACAATACGGTCCTTTAAGAGACTCCTGGACAGGTACATGGAGATATATATAAAAAGAGGAGTATGGATAACCCTAGGTAATTTCTAAGGCAAGGACATGTTCAGCACAGCTTTGTGGGCAGAAGGGCCGGTATTGTACTGTAGGCTTTTTATGTTTCCATGTTTCTATTAGAAGGATCTCAAGAATAGAATTGCGCTTCCTAGATCAGACGAGACAGCTAATTAAGATTACTCTTTGAAAGAAATAGCATAAATTCAGTGGACTTAACAGCCTTTTACTTTGGTGCGTTATGCTCAGCTCCTACAAGGCATTTTGCAGTTAAATAAAGCAGGAAATACGGGAAAGGTTGCTATTATAACAAAATTTCTTAACCACATGGGCTACCTGGAATTTAAGTCTTATTGTAAATAGCCACTTTTCTTATAAAGTGGTCAGAACGGCAAGATCATGACTCCCCGCCTGCAAACCCAAACTGTAAAAGCTAGAGTTGCAAGTGGCTGAAACTGCAGGTGCTGACATTTGTCCTTTTTTAATTTATTCATACCAATCTTCTCAAAATTATTAAAACTCAATTCACAAATTTCTGATTTAATTATAGAATCTGTACTCACCCAATTTAAATAAAACATGCAAGTACCATCTTGCTTACACCACAGAGGAAGATTTGCTCATGATGAAAACTGTTCAGTAAACAAGTCCTGACCACCATTATGTTACCATTAAGAAATGTACTTAAAACCTCAAATTACACTTTCTTACATTAGTTGACTGCATGACATACTTGTACAATTCAACTTCAACCACAGCATTAGCATTTTCATTAAATAACCACAAAGCAGCTGCAATCTTTTTCTAGTATGCAGTAATGAGTCAGACATTTCCTCTGTGTACAATATACAGAGCTTTGAATTTGCAAAAATCATAAAATATTGATCTATTTGTCAACACATTGAAACATACCTATGCCATTGAACCATACAATTCTGTAACATGATCTCAACTTCCAGGTTCAAAGCATAGCATTTAAACAAAAACAGCTAGTTTGAATATTTAATTTTGCAACACAGTTCACAAATTAAAATTAAAGCTGCTTCTCAAAAGATGTTCTTAAAACTTCTAATTTGAAACATACAGGAAGTGACTTTCATTTAAAATTCTTTATGTATAAAGGCAAAGGAAAATTATTCTAGACATTATACACATTCTTATCTATAACAATGCTTTGTCACATTAAAATGCTATTCATTATTCAGAATGGCATATCATAAAGCTGCAATTTTAGTTCACTAAGCATTTATGATCTTCCTTACTTTTGTTTCCACTGCATTTTCAAAACTTCAAGCGAACAAAAAGCAAAACAGAACCTCAACTTGTCCCATATATATTCTTCGTTCCCAGTAATGGTGGAAAATCTTCCATAACCAATATCTGTAGTGTAATGCAAATTTCCAGCATACAATTTTGCATTACTACCACTACCACAACATTTTTGAATCTTTTTTCAAACGTGTTTCACTTGGTAACTTGGGTTGTCATCAACACTGCCACAGTGTTCTACACACAAAAACTGTGATCTTAGATTAAAATGTCATCCTATGCTGTTGATCAATTGCCATAATTATACTAGTTCAAAAATTATTTTGGATTACGACAATGACATGCAAATGTGTCGAATTATTCAGAACAGGATAACAATATTTTATTACAATATGGCACTTAAGTCAGCTAAAGTTATCAAAAATGGAAATGTTTTCAACAAAGCAATCCAATGAATAAACAAAAGCAATTTCCTGAACTATCTAGCCTGTGCACCAGCCAGGCAGATAAGACTGCTGAACAAAAGGATAAACTATTTTTAGAAAGAGGGCTATTCATTCCCAAGGACTTCGGGAGGTCAAAATAAAATATGGTTACAAGTCCAAACTACATGGCTTCCGAACATCCTTTCGAAAGCAATGTTTGAACACTGAAAATATTTGGAGTCATAAGAGATAACCAAAGGGTCCTTTGTATCAATGTTGGCTTTCAGAAATAACTCAACTTCAATTTCCAATCTATCTATAGACTTATTTCTTTTTCTTCACATCTACTTAATTCCATTTGAAAGTTGACTTTGAAAACCTGCTTCTACTGTATTTTCATTCAAATTGTAGCTTTTCAGGAGGTAGGAACACAAAACTTCACAAGAAACTTATCTTGCATCTCTTCATTTTGTCATGTCCTTTTCAGCCAACTATCCCACCAATGGCATGAACAATGACTTTTCAAACTTCTGCTAATGCCCCACCACCCCCTCGTACCCCATCTATTATTTATTTATATACACACATTCTTTTTCTCTCTCCCTTTTTCTCCCTCTGTCCCTCTGACTATACCCTTGTCCATCCTCTGGGTTTTTCCCACCCCTCCCCCTTTTCCTTCTCCCTGGGCCTCCTGTCCCATGATCCTCTCATATCCCTTTTGCCAATCACCTGTCCAGCTCTTGCTCCATCCCTCCCCCTCCTGTTTTCTATCATTTTGGATCTCCCCCTTCCCCTCTCACTTTCAAATCTCTTACTAGCTCTTCCTTCAGTTAGTCCTGAGAAAGGGTCTCGGCCCGAAACGTTGACTGTACCTCTTCCTAGAGATGCTGCCTGGCCTGCTGCGTTCACCAGCAACTTTGATGTGAGTTGCTTGAAATTCCAGCATCTGCAGAATTCCTCGTGTTTGCATCCCACCTTCTTGTTCAATTGTTAACTGTCAAGTCTGTCCTCTGGTTACTTACTATCCTCCTGTCAATGGAAACTATCGAACTGCTTTTCAGGCTGGAACTCCAATGCAGCAAAAGCACACAATAATTGTAGAATTTTTAACCAGTCCTGGGATCATCTTGCTCATCTCTGACATAATATCGCTGCTAATGTTTTGCCAAATTACATAAAATATAAAAGCTTAGTGTATTGAACCACTGATGTGTCCAAAGGCCATTAAGCCAGTTGGATAATTTAAACTCAAACGAATTTTTAAAAAGCAGGCACCAATAACAGCAATCGTCAATTCCCTGGATTATAACAAGTAAAAACAATGTAGTTCACTAAAGTTCTTCAGGTAATTTGATTTCTTATTGTAACTTATGTCTTGCACTGTATTACTGCCACTAAGCAACACATTTCACAACACATCAATAAAAATAAACTTGATCCTGAAGTCTGACTTCAGTGGTTGGCAAGTTATGGAGAAGATCCTGAGAGGCAGGATTTACGAACATTTGGACACGGATAATATGATTAGGTATAGTCAGTATGGCTTTGTCAAAGGCAGGTCGTGCCTTACGAGCCCGAATGAATTTTTTAAGGTGTGACTAAACACATTGATGAAGGTAGAGCAGTAGATGTAGTGTATGTGGATTTCAGCAAGACATTTGATGAGGTACCCCATGCAAGGCTCATTAAGAAAGTAAGGAGGCATGGGATCCAAGGGGACCTTGCTTTGTGGATCCAGAATTGGCTTGCCCACAGAAGGCAAAGAGTGGTTGTAGATGGGTCATATTCTGCATGGAGGTCGGTGACCAGTGGTGTACCTCAGGGATCTGTTCTGGTACCCCTTCTCTTCGCGATTTTTATAAATGACCTGGATGAGGAAGTGGGCGGGTGGGTTAGTAAATTTGCTGATGACACAAAGGCTGGGGGTGTTGTGGATAGTGTGGAAGACTGTCAGAGGTTACAGCAGAACATTGATAGGATGCAAAACTGGGCTGAGAAGTGGCAGATGGAGTTCAACCCAGACAAGTGTGAGGTGGTTCATTTTGGTAGGTCAAAAATGATAGCAGAATATAGTATTAATGATAAGACTCTTGGCAGTGTGGAGGATCAGAGGGATCTTGGGGTCCACGTTCTTAGGACGCTCAAAGCTGCTGTGCAGGTTGACTCTGGTTAAGAAGGCATACAGTGCATTTGTCTTCATCAACAGTGGGATTGAGTTGAAAAGCTGAGAAGTCATTTTACAGCTGTATAGAACGCTGGTCAGATCCCATTTGGAGTACTATGCTCAGTTCTGATCACCTCACTACAGGAAGAAAGTGGAAACTATAGAACAGGGGTTCCCAACCCTTTTTGCACCGCGGACCGGTTTAATATTGACAATATTCTTGCGGACTGGCCGACCGGGGAGCGGGTGGTGTTCAAGTAGGGTTAAACTCACCTCAACATGTCTTTTACAGTTAGGGTTGCCAACTTTCTCACTCCCAAATAAGGGACAAAAGTAGCAGTCAAATCCTGGGACACTTTACCCCAGGAAAGACTACCATGACCATGAAGCCTTGTGCAGGCACCAGTGTGCGCATGCGTGACATGTGCATGTGATATGCACATGCGCGTTCGTACCAATTTTTTCCCCTCAAATCAGTTTTGCCTTCATCTTCCCGACTACACTGTACATACATCATTTCTACTTTATATAGGCTGTGTATTTATCATATCATTCCTGCTTTTACTATATGTTAGTGTTACTTATTTTCGGTTTAGTGTTATTTGGTATGATTTGGTATTTTTTGGGTCTGGGAAAACTCAAAATTTTTTCCCATTTAAATTAATGGTAATTGCTCCTTCGCTTCACGCCATTTCAACACGAAAGGTTTCACAGGAACGCTCTACTTTAGCGGGGAAAATACAGGACAAGGGCGGTCCTGAATGGGACAAACCAATTTAGCCCAATATACGGGATGTCCCTGCAAATACAGGACAGTTGGCAACCCTATGTTCAAGTTCAACAGTGCGTGACAGGGAATGAGGAAAGGTGCAGCTGACTCATATCGTTTCCTCATGGCCTAGTATCGGTCCGCAGCCCGGTGGTTGGGGACCGCTGCTATAGAAAGGGTGCACAGGAGGTTTACAAGGATGTTGCCTGGATTGGAGAGCATGCCTTACAAGAATAGGTTAAGCGAACTTGGCCTTTTCTCCTTGGAGCGACAGAGGACGAGAGGTGACCTGATGGAGGCGTATAAGATGATGAGGGGCATTGATCGTGTGGATAGTCAGAGGCTTTTTCCCAGGGCTGAAATGACTAGCATGAGAGGGCACAGTTTTAAGGTGCTTGGAAGTAGGTACAGAGGAGATATCAGGGGTAAATTGTTGTTGTTGTGGTGTTGTTTGTTTTTTTTAAACACGCAGAGTGGTGAGTGCGTGGAATGGACAGCCGGCAACTATGGTGGAGGCGGATACAATCGGGTCTTTTAAGAGACTCCTGGATAGGAGCTTAGAAAAACAGAGGGCTATGGGTAACCCTGGGTAATTTCTAAAGTAAGTACATGTTTGGCACAGCATTGTGGGCTGAAGGGCCCGTATTGTGCTGCAGGTTTTTTTTATGTCTATGCTTCTATGAACTTAGTCTGGTTTTAGAATTCGCAACACAGTGGACTCCAAATTCACCCTACAGTTCAGCAAGAATTAGAGATGTACAGTACAATGTGGGCCAGTAACATCTATCTTCAATGAACAGTGTCAATAGCTTTAAACCATGCAAACAATTCAGTCTTTCTTCCACAGATACCTATCCAGCTTCACTTTAAAGGCACCTGCTAATTCAGTTTCCATTACTTTTATATGTATTGAGTTACTAATCATCACCATAACTGCACAAGTTCTCTCCTTAACCCCTTCCTTGTATCTTCACTAAGTGACGGGGTCGTGGATTGTTACAGTCACTGTTCTGTTGTGAGTGAGGGGAGTCTGGGATTGTTATTGATGATGATTTTTTCTGCAGGGCAGGGATGGGGTTTTTTGGGGTATACAAATTTTGTTTCTTTTCTTTTTCATGCCTTTTCTTTCATCAACTTCCATGGTCTTTCTATATTTCATGGCTATCTGGAGAAAGCAAATATCAGAATTGTATTGTGCATGCTACTTGACAATCCCATCAGAAACTGCTGTTTTCCACCTGTAAACACACAATTTTAAATACTGCTTTAAAATTTTCCAATTGTTTCTGTTCCAACAAGCTCTTCCTATCTAAGCTTGTTGTCCCCTTCTCTAAAGCCATGAAATAAGAGTTTATAGAAATGTACCACATGTCATGGGCCATGTGCCATGGCCCCAGTGTATAAAGTCAAGGATTGAATATTAATTAAGTTTTGAAAAAGAAAATCTGAATGAAATCTCACTCAGATAGTGAAGTAAAGGAACAAGACTGGGTAATGAATAATTAGATAGCTTTTCTTAAAAGCAGAAATGATGGAGGGAATGGCTTCTCTCTGGGGAGCATCAGAAATGAAGGACCAGTCAAGTGGGCGGAATAATACACATGTCATTGCTAAGCAAACCTGAAGCTCCGCCCCCGTGGAGCGCAGAGCCCGAGTACTCATTCATTGAACAGAGCCCGAGGGTTAACCCTCCGCCACAAAGGGAAAAGATCGAGGATCGCGGTTAACCGTCAGCTCCAGCTCGTCCGAACGCACCCCGGCCCCCTCAGGGAAGAACAGGAGCTGCCATCCGGAAAACTGCTCGGAACTGAGTGAGAGGGGCAGTCGCAGGAAAGGTTCGCCGGGTCACTCACGTCCCCTCACCTTCTTCACGGTCCGCGGCGCTTCCATGACGGTCCCGTCCGCGTTGAACGTGTCCCCGTTCTGCGCGGCCTCCATCCGCTTCATTGCCGACTTGGAGTCCTTGGTTGCAGTGCTGAGCGGCGGCAGGTGATGATGCTTGACTTCCTCCGCCGAGGTCGTTGCCGTGGGCTCCCCGTCTTTTGTCTGGACGCTGTTGCCCTCGGCGCTCGGTTTATCCGAGGCCACCACAGCCTCCTTCAGCTCCACCTCGGCCAGCTTCGCTGTGACGACCTGAAGCGACATGTTGTGTTCCGTTTCTGTCACCCTTTCTCTCTGGAAATACACTCGCTTCTCTCAAACTCCAACTCTGCCTGCCACTCGCCGCACTGCCAGACTGGGTACGCCCCGCCTCTCCGCTCGCCGAGCTTCCAATCGGCCCGCGCTGCCGGGCCTCGCACCTCTCCCTTTCTACTGGACGGGTCGGGACGTCACCCGCGCCACGTGTGCCGCAAAGGTTACTGGTTAACGTAGTTCTTCTCTCTTCCTTCACAGCCCTGAGCGCGGTATGGGAACTCCATGTTCCAGAACGCCATTCGGATGTAATCCAGCTCGGCATTTCGCACTCTGATGGGTGTTGTAGTCTCTGTTCTGTTCCCAAGGACGGAAAATTTAGGTAGGGTTTTCCAAAACCCATTCTCCGTTCGTGAAGTCAAATGCTATGGTGAAGTTGGAAAATTGAGAATCTAGTATTAAAATATGAAATCATAAACACAAGAGATTCTGCGGATTCTAGAAATCCAGAGCAACGCATACACAATGCTGGAGGAATTCAGCAGGTCAGGTAGCATCTTTGGAAATGAATAAACAGCGTTTCGGAAATGTTGACTTGTTTATTCATTTTCATAGATGCTGCCTGACTGCTGATTTCCTTTAGCATTTTGTGTGTGCTGCTAAAAATAGGAAATGCAGGATATAATCGCCATGTCTCATCACATCTCTAAAGAGAACACAATTAATAGTACACGTCATTGACCCGTCATCATTTCATTAACTGTCTTTCGCACTCCACAAACGATGCTTCAGCTGTTTCCAGCATTTCTTGTTTTTTATTTCATGTGCAGTAGTTAATGCTGTTCTCTACACTTTGCTTAGAGTTGTCTTAGGGTGAAACTCATCTCTTGGATATGCAGTGTAACTCCGGGAAAAGCTCTTCTGCCACTGGACAGAGGTAATAGAAATAGTCAAAAAAATTAAAGACATTTTCATTTCAAAGGAAGAGGCTTATAAGATTACTAGAAAATGAGGAAGGAAAGAGAATACGAGAGTAAAGTGACAAGAAACATAATGAACTGTAAACTTTCATGAATATGTTTAAAAAGCAACTGGTAGCTGTTTGTGGAAAGTGGGATGAATTTATAATAGAGAATAAGGATACGGCAGAAAACTATAGATTTTCCATACGCAAACACGAGGAAATCTGCAGATGCCGGAATTTCAAGCAACACACATAAAAGTTGTTGGTGAACGCAGCAGGCCAGGCAGCATCTCTAGGAAGAGGTACAGGCGACGTTTCGGGCTGAGACCCTTCGTCAGGACTAACTGAAAGAAGAACTAGTAAGAGATTTGAAAGTGGGAGGGGGAGGGGGAGATCCGAAATGATAGGAGAAGACAGGAGGGGGAGAGATGGAGCCAAGAGCTGGACAGTTGATTGGCAAAAGGGATATGACAGGATCATGGGACAGGAGGCCCAGGGAGAAAGAAAAGGGGGAGGGGGGAAAAAGCCCAGAGGATGGGCAAGGAATATAGTCAGAGGGACAGAAGGAGAAAAAGGAGAGAGAGAAAAAGACTGTGTGTATATAAATAAATAACTGATGGGGTACGAGGGGGAGGTGGGGCATTAGTGGAAGTTAGAGAAGTCAATGTTCATGCCATCAGGTTGGAGGCTACCCAGACGGAATATAAGGTGTTGTTCCTCCAACCTGAGTGTGGCTTCATCTTCATCTCCCTGATGTCCTCCTTTTTTAAAGAAAGGGGCTTCCCTTTCTACACCATCAATTCTGCTCTCAAACGCAACTCCCCCATTTCACACACATCTGCTCTCACTCCATCCTCCCACGACCCCACTAGGAATAGGGTTCCCCTTGTCCTCACCTACCACCCCACCAGCCTCCGGGTCCAACATATAATTCTCCGTAACTTCCGCCACCTCCAACGGGATCCCACCACCAAGCACATCTTTCCCTCCCCCGCCCCGCTTTCCGTAGGGATCGCTCCCTAGGCGACTCCCTTGTCCATTTGTCCCCCCAGTCCCTTCCCACCAATCTCCCGCCTGGCACTTATCCTTGTAAGCGGAACAAGTGCTACACATGCCCTTACACTTCCTCCCTCACCACCATTCAGGGCCCCAGACAGTTCTTCCAGGTGAAGCGACACTTGTGAGTCGGTTGGGGTGATATACTGCGTCCGGTGCTCCCGATGTGGCTTTCTATATGTTGACGAGACCCAACACGGACTGGGAGATCGTTTCGCTGAACACCTACGCTCTGTCCGCCAGAGAAAGCAGGGTCTCCCAGTGGCCACACATTTTAATTTCGCGTCCCATTCCCATTCTGATATGTCGATCCACGGCCTCCTCTACTGTAAAGATGAAGCCACACTCAGGTTGGAGGAACAACACCTTATATTCCATCTGGGTAGCCTCCAACCTGATGGCATGAACATCGACTTCTCTAACTTCCGCTAATGCCTCACCTCCCCCTCGTACCCCATCCATTATTTATATACGCATATTCTGTTTCTCTCTCTCTCTTTTTTCTCCCTCTGTCCCTCTCACTATACTCCTTGCCCACCCTCTGAGCTCCCCCCCGTTTTTCTTTCTCCCTAGGCCTCCTGTCCCATGATCCTGTCATATCCCTTTTGCCAATCAACTGTACAGCTCTTGGCTCCATCCCTCTCCCTCCTGTCTTCTATCATTTTGGATCTCCCCCTCCCCCTCCCACTTTCAAATCTCTTACTAACTCTTCCTTCAGTTAGTCCTGACGAAGGGTCTTGGCCCAAAACGTCGACTGTACCTCTTCCTAGAGATGCTGCCTGGCCTGCTGCGTTCATAGCAATTTTTATGAGATTTTCCATTCTTTATATTTCCTAATAATATAGAAGTGAGTCACTTGCCTCATTAATGCCTGCTCTCATGGCATTCCATGAACCCATTCATCCCACTTATTCCTGATAACTTATTAGAAGCGTAGAACATAGAAAGCCTACAGCACAATACAGGCCCTTCAGCCCACAAAACTGTGCTGAACATGTCCCTACCTTAGAAATTACCTATGGTTACCCATAGCCCTCTATTTTTCTAAGCTCCATGCCCCTATCCAGGAGTCTCTTGAAAGACCCTATTGTATCTGCCACCACCACCATCGCTGGCAGCCCATTCCACACACTCACCACTCCCTGTGTAAAAAACTTACTCCTGACATCTCCTCTGTACCTACTTCCAAGCACCTTAAAACTGTGCCCTCTCATGTTAGCCGTTCCAGCCCTGGGAAAAAGCCTCTGACTATCCACATGATCAATGCCTCTCATCATCTTGCACACCTCTATCAGGTCACCTCTCATCCTCTGTCGATCAAAGGAGAAAAGGCTGAGTTCACTCAATCTATTCTCATACGGCATGCTCCCCAATCCAGGCAACATCCTTGTAAATCTCCCCTGCACCCTTTCTATGTTTTCCACGTATTATCTCACAGCTGGCTACCACTCACCCACCCTTTTGGTAATTTACAGAAAGTCATAAACACAAGCATGCTGCATATGCTGGAAATCCAAAACAACACACACAAAATGCTGGAGGTCAAGCAAAGTGTATGGAATTGAATAAACAGTCTACGTTTCTGCCAAGACCTTTTCAAGACTGGAAAGGAAGGAGGAAGACACCAGAATAAAAGGTGGGGGGGGGGAGGAGAAAGAAGATAGCGAAAAGGTGATAGGTGAAGCTGGCTGGAGAGGAAGGAATCTGGTAGGAGAGGAGAGTGGACTATAGGAGAAGGGGAAGGAGAATTAATAGTGTATTTTTTGTCATGTGGGAGGAAACAGAAATCCCTGAGGAAAATCCAGCTGGCTACAGGGAGGCAGCGCAAACTTCACACGTACAACATTGGAGGTCAGGATCAAAAACAGCTCATTAGAGCTGTGAGAAAGTGGCACTACCTATAGCACCTCTGTTCCACACCACAGAAGCAAAATCAACTGTTATACGTTCAAGAGAAACAGGGATGGAGTGATAATGAGGAACTGAAAGAAATATAACAATTTTTTTTAAAAAGTGCTAGACCAGCTGGTATGTCTGAAAGCTGAAAAATTCCAAAGACTTGTGTTTCTTATGTTTCCTTTTGACTTAAAAGGCCATATGGTCCATTGAATCTATTCTGGCTCTTGGAGCATCCTGATCTGCCTACTTCCTTCAGTTATTTCTCTGCAACCTATTCTGTCTTCCATTCCCATCAACTTCTCACTCATTCTTTTGGCACCCACTTATACTAATTTACATATCAGCACATTTTTGGGATATGAGAGGAAAGCTGGAGCTCCAAAGGAAACCTTAGCATCACAGGAAGACCCTACAATCTCCATGGAGGAAGCTCCCAAGATCAAGATTGCACCCAAGCCAGTTCAAAAGTGTGGTAACTGTGCCATTGCTCTGCCCCAGAACCTATCTTCCAGAACTTTGAAAGAGGCGACTAGTAATGGATTTGTTGGTCATCTATAGTTTCTAGAATTGTCCCATGAATTACAGGAGGACAGATGTAACTTTCTTTATTTAAGCGAGGAAAAACAGTAAGTTGGAAATGCCAATTTTTTAGCCAAATTCTATTTATTTATAGATAGCACAGAATAGACCCTTTGAGTCGCACTGCCCAACGATCCCCGATTTAACCCTAACCTGATCACGGGACAATTTACAAAGAGCAATTAACCTACTGATCAGTATGCCTTTGGACTATGGGAGGAAACCAGAGCACCCAGAGGAAACCCACACATTCCATCGGGAGAACATGCAAAACTCCTAACAGAGGGTGCCAGGATTGAACCCCAAACTCTGATGCCCTGAGCTACAATAGTGTCTGTGACACGGGAGGAGGAGAAGATGGCAGCGCGCGCAGCCTCTCTGGTGATGAATATCTGTAATCTGTCAAGTAGGAGGCCGTGCACAATTCTGATTTGATGAAGGAAGACGTGAGAGCACTGAGGAACATCTGGTGAAACTTCTGAAATGCCTGCTTCACTGCCACTGCCACAGTGTGATTGAGAATCTCCGGAGGGGAAGGCCCCGAATCCTCGGCTTTGCCTGTTGCTTGGCGGCTGGGGCCAGGGTTGGGGTCGAAGCGCTCAGCAGAGATGGTGCTCGGTGTCGGAGGGCTGGTCGGAAGCTCGAAGTTTTCAGACGGACTCAGAGTCGGACTGTGGTTGGGTGCTTTCAGGGTGCTGCATCAGCAGGTTTGCGGTGCTAGAAGCTCATGGCAGGGAGAATTTCTTCCTTCTACCATCTGCGTGAGATGTTGGGGCTATCGGGACTTTGAGATTTTTTTTTACCGTGCCCCTGGTCTGCTCTTTATCAAATTACGGTATTGCTTTGCACTGTTGTAACTATATTTCATAATTATGTGGTTTTTGTCAGTTTTAGTCTTAGTCTGTCTTGTGTTTCTGTGATATCATACCAGAGGAACATTGTATCATTTTTTAACGCATGCATTTCTAAATGACAATAAACGAGGACTGAGTGTCCTCATAATCTAAAAAAAAATCTAATCTAAATATCAGTAGTAAGGAAATTGCTAAAATCTGTCATGCAAGGCGTTGGGTGTATTTAAGGCAGAGATTGATAGGTATCTGAGTAGCCAGGGCATCAAAGGTTATGGTGAGAAGGCGGGGGAGTGGGACTAAATGGGAGAATGGATCAGCTCATGATAAAATGGCGGAGCAGATTCGATGGGCCGAATGGTCGACTTCTGCTCCTTTATCTTATGGTCTTAAGACGTCATAAAGGAAGAGTTGGAAAAGAATCATTGAATTGAGCTGAGTTAATTTGGATTTATGGAAGGGAAACCTTGTATGAATAATGCATGGGATGTGGCAGTAGAATATCTAAGAAGGAACTATTGAATGTGAAGCGTTTCAATTTTCAGAAGGCTTTTAATAACGTCCAACATGGCAGATCAAAAGTAGGATTGAAGTGGATGGCCACCAGAGATCCTGCTTTTTCTGGCAGATGGAACATAGGTGCTCAGCGAAGCGGTCTCCCACTCAGGTCTCACCAATATACAGGAGCACTGGATACAGTATGACCCCAACAGACGCACCTGGAAGGACTGTTTGGGGCCCTGAATGGTAGTGAGAGATTTCCTGGTGGCCACCCATTTCAATTCTACTTCCTATTCCCATTCAGACATGGTCTTCTGTCCTCTCCTATCAGAATCCCACTTTTCCAGCCACTTATCTCTTTCACCTATCAGTCGCATCGATATAATGTAATAGATAAAACTTTAAAAAATTGTTTTCAGATGAGGAAGCATCTGTAAAGTTTCTGGTCGGCGACCTTTCATCACAACTGGAAAAAGTTATGGATTTTATTATTTCTAGAGAGAGACAAGGGAAGATGGGACATAACAGGGTTGAGATTTTTGATTGGAGAAAGGCTAACTTTGAGGAGATGCGAAAGGATTTAGAAGGAGTGGATGGGGACAATTTGTTTTATGGGAAGGATGTAGTAGAGAAATGGAGGTCATTTAAAGGTGAAATTTTGAGGGTACAGAATCTTTATGTTCCTGTTAGGTTGAAAGGAAAAGTTAAAAGTTTGAGAGAGCCATGGTTTTCAAGGGATATTGGAAACTTGGTTCCGAAAAAGAGAGAGATCTACAATAAATATAGGCAGCTTGGAGTAAATGAGGTGCTCGAGGAATATGAAGAATGTAAAAAGAATCTTAAGAAAGAAATTAGAAAAGCTAAAAAAAGATATGAGGTTGCTTTGGCAAGTAAGATGAAAATAAATCCGAAGGGTTTCTATGGTTATATTAATAGCAAAAGGATAGTGAGGGATAAAATTGGTCCCTTAGAGAATCAGAGTGGACAGCTATGTGCGGAGCCAAAAGAGATAGGGGAGATTTTGAACAATTTCTTTTCTTTGGTATTCACTAAGGAGAAGGATATTGAATTGTGTAAGGTAAGGGAAACAAGTAGGGTAGTTATGGAAACTGATGCTTAAAGAAGAGGAAGTACTGGCACGTTTAAGGAATATAAAAGTAGATCAGTCTCCGGGTCCTGACAGGATATTCCCTAGGACCTTGAGGGGAGTTAGTGTGGAAATAGCAGGGGCTCTGACAGAAATATTTCAAATGTCATTAGAAACGCGGATGGTGCCGGAGGATTGGCGTATTGCTCATGTTATTCCATTGTTTAAAAAGGATTCTAAGAGTAAGCCTAGCAATTATCAGCCTGTGAGTTTGACATCAGCGGTGGGTAAATTGATGGAAAGTATTCTTAGAGATGGTATATATAATTATCTGGATAGACAGGATCTGATTAGGAACAGTCAACATGGATTTGTGCGTGGAAAGTCATGTTTGACAAATCTTATTGAATTTTTTGAAGAGCTTACTAGGAAAGTTGACGAGGGTAAAGCGGTGGATGTTGTCTATATGGACTTCAGTAAGGCCTTTGACAAGGTTCCACATGGAAGGTTAGTTAGGAAGGTTCAATCGTTAGGTATTAATATTGAAGTAGTAAAGTGGATTCAGCAGTGGCTGAATGGGAGACGCCAGAAAGTAGTGGTGGATAACTGTTCGTCAGATTGGAGGCCAGTGACTAGTGGTGTGCCTCAGGGATCTGTACTGGGTCCAAGGTTGTTTGTCATATACATTAATGATTGGATTAGTAAGTATGCAGATGATACTAAGATAGGTGGAGTTGTGGATAATGAAGTAGGTTTTCAAAGCTTGCAGAGAGATTTAGGCCAGTTAGATGAGTGGGCTGAAAGATGGCAGATAGAGTTTAATGCTGATAAATGTGAGGTGCTACATTTTGGTAAGACTAATCAAAATAGGACATACATGGTAAATGGTAGGGCATTGAAGAATGCAGTAGAACAGAGGGATCTAGGAATAATGGTGCATAGTTCCCTGAAGGTGGAATCTCATGTGGATAATGTGGTGAAGAAAGTGTTTGGTATGCTGGCCTTTATAAATCAGAACATTGAGTATAGGAGTTGGGATGTAATGTTGAAATTGTACAAGGCATTGGTAAGGCCAAATTTGGAGTATTGTGTACAGTTCTGGTCACTGAATTGTAGGAAAGATGTCAACAAAATTGAGAGGGTACAGAGAAAATTTACTAGAATGTTACCTGAGTTTCATCTCCTCAGTTACAGAGAAAGGTTGAACAAGTTGGGTCTTTATTCTTTGGAGCGTAGAAGGTTGAGGGGGTACTTGATAGAGGTATTTAAAATTATGAGGGGGATAGATAGAGTTGACGTGGATAGGCTTTTTCCATTGAGAGTGGGGGAGATTCAAACAAGAGGACATGAGTTGAGAGTTAAAGGGCAAAAGTTTGGGGGTAACATGAGGGGGAACTTCTTTACTCAGAGAGTGGTAGCTGTGTGGAACGAGCTTCCAGCAGAAGTGGTTGAGGCAGGTTCGATGTTGTCATTTAAAGTTAAATTGAATAGTTATATGGACAGGAAAGGAATGGAGGGTTATGGGCTGAGTGCAGGTCAGTGGGACTAGGTGAGAGTAAGCGTTCAGCATGGACTTGAAGGGCCGAGATGGCCTGTTTCCGTGCTGTAATTGTTATATGGTTATATGGTAAAAGGAGGGAACATTGACTCAGACCATGAAAGGCCTGGGTCAGGCATTTTCATGCCTTACAAGGCGCAGACTGGAAGTCTGTGTGGGGCACCACTCCTCGCACAGACACTAGAGCAATGTGTGGTTAAGTACCTTGCTCAAGGACACAAACATGCTGCCACAGCTGAGGCTCAAACTAGCGACCTTCAGATCACTAGACCAACGCCTTAACCACTTGGCCACGTGCCCAACCATAAAAGATCTATGCAAAAGAGATGCAAATGACAGTATGAAATTACAACTATCAACTACTACACAAAAATATGGGTGCTAAGAAATTATCTGAAATCGGTGGTATTAAGAACAGAAGTCAGTAAAATGCCTAATGAAAAGATGAGGTGCCATTCTTTGTATTTTCATACAACTTTGATGGAACGTTAAAAGTGGCTAAGGTCAGGTAAGGTTAGAGAAATGAAGGAGAATTATTCATTGACTAGGGAAGTTCGTGATGTTGAGGATGGGCACAAAAAGAACCCTATCTTGATTTGGAAGAGAATGAAAATGGTCAGGGCAGAATTGGGGGAAGTCGGATGAACATGGTTCCAATATTGAGATGAGAATGCTATCCAGTTAAATCAAGGGCACTATCAACAACAAATGGAGGAAAATGGAAGGCCTATCAATGCAGAAGATGCCATCGTCAGGAAAAATGCATTACAGGCAGAGAAACTGAATTAATAAAATTCTTACATGAAGCAGTTGTGGATGAAGTTTCATTAAGGTAGCTTCACTATTTTGGTGGATGGTTAAAGAATTGGAGTCAAGGAAGTGAAGGTGAAGATGGAGGTGGGTCAAGTGAAGGCAAGGAAATGGTGGTAAATTCAATCTGATTTAATGTATCAAAGAAGCAATGCCACCAGATTATCAATATATCAGAAAAAGAGGTGAAATTATAGAAAATTGGAATAAAGAATTTTCCACATGATCACACTAAAAGATGACCAACATTTATTATATATTATATACTAGCTTAACACTATGTATGATTTTGATAATGCCTATCTCAATCTAGGTTTGTATTGTTATTGATATATATATATTTGAGATAATTCTCCTCGTTTGTATTTATGTTCCTTTTAAATCAATGAAAAGATGAATTAAAAAAAGAAAGAGAAGGACCGACATTATTTATTGTAAAATGCATTTGAGTGGAATTAAGGGAGTCATTCAATATAAGAATTTTTTTTTAGATGGAGGGAGCTGTTATTGGCCTTGCTGAATACAATATACCTTCTAGTTTCCAACATTACAACAGTTAATCTTTGCATTTTTGGATCTTGGTCTGGTGAACTTGATAATTCTTCCTAATTGCAAGGAAAGCTTCTTTAAATTTGGATAATTCCAAAGTTCATAATTAGTGAATACTTAAGTGCCTAGGAGGATCTTCAGAACCTACATTTATATTCCTTATTTAAGAATTATCTCTTGGTTTCTTGCCCGCTGCATTTTAGAATTGTTCTCTGAAATTCCTCTTAACTATTTTCAATTCAATTCAATTAGCAGTCACCCAAGAGAAATAACCAAACATTAACTTTGCAATATTTATTGGCTTGTGTTTTGGTTTATATTAAGTGATTTTAGGTATAAATTTGAGCACTACCTCAGCAGTATTTTGTAATGGTTTGGTTTATACAGTGAGATTTGATTGCATAATTTTTGGGTTATTTTAGTGAGTTTGCTTATGTACTTTGCTGATTCTACAGTTGTAGAATTGATACAAACTTATACTTAAGGCATTTAAATAAGAATTATAGATACTTGCTATAAATCACCCAATTATGATATCCTTCTTGATCGTAAGTGTTGACCAGGGCTTTTGAGGATCAATGTTATACAAGTGATTTGGAGAGTTTTACATCTATTGAGGAGAGCAGATGGGCCTTGATCTAAACTGCATCAAAGGGACAGCAAACACGAGGAAATCTGCAGATGCTGGAATTTCAAGCAACACGCATAAAAGTTGCTGGTGAACACGGCAGTCCAGGCCGCATCTCTAGGAGTAGGTACAGTCGACATTTCGGGCCGACTTCAGTTAGTCCTGATGAAGGGTCTCGGCCTGAAACATCGACTGTACCTCTTCCTAGAGATGCTGCCTGGCCTGCTGCATTCACCAGCAACTTTGATGTGTGTTGCTCAAAGGGACAGCATCTCAGTTGGTTAGCTGGTTTAGTATTCTTGCAGTAAAGTACAGTACTAGAATTCTCATTATTAATTATGTATGCGAGTCCCTGGGGTCAGATTGGAATTGGAACCTACAACTCTCAGTTCTTTTTTGAACAACATAGGCCACTTTGTCCTTCAAATACACTCAAAAACTTCTGTAGCCCCCCCGGCCACCCTCAGGATCGCTCGGCTCACTGTCATCTAGGGAAACAGCCCTCGGCCCCGCCAAACTGGGTAATAGTTTGTGTGGATGCTGTGTGATGTACCCCACCCCGCCCAAATAACAGACAAAACACCAGATGCAATTAAGTGATTTACAGTTTATAGATATTACTTTTATAGATGTACCATTCTGACAGGCTGCATCACTGTCTGGTATGGGGGGTGGGTGGGTGGCTGCCGCAGAGGGTTGTAAATCTAGTCATCTCCATCTTGGGTACTAGCCTACAAAGTACCCAGGATATCTTCAGGGAGTGGTGTCTGAGAAAGTCAGCGTCCATTTTTAACCACCTCCAGCACCCAGGGCATGCCCTTTTCTCACTGTTACCATCAGGTAGGAGATACAGAAGCCTGAAGGCACATACTCAGTGATTCAGGAACAGCCTCTTCCCCTCTGCCATCAGATTCCTAAATGGACATTGAACCCTTGGACACTACCTCACTTTTTAAATATATATTATTGCTGGGTTTTGCACATTTTAAAATCTAATATACATATACTGTAATTGATTTACTTATGTATTATTATTTATTTTATTTTTTTTTCTCTTCTATATTATGTATTGCATTGAACTGCTGCTGCTAAGTTAACAAATTCCACGTCACATGCCAGTGATAATAAACCTGATTCTGATTCTTAAGTCTAGGTTATATACCGGACTCGTTCACCAATTAATTCTGCTGACATCATACATTAAAGGAAATTTACAGCACCTAATGAAATTACCAACATGTCTTTGGGTTGTGCAAGGAAACGTATACAGTCTGTAAAAAACACATAAGTCCCATACAAGCTACACTTCAGGTCAGGATTGAACCCAGTTTCTTGAAGCTGTGAGGCAGCAGCACTAACTGGTGGCCTGAAGTTCTCCTAAATGATTAAAGATTGCATGAATAATCACATTGAATAACTCACACAGAATCATAAACATAATACACTTTAGAGTGGGAAAATTAACCTCGCACTTCCAATTAAAGAGAATTAAACGTCATCATAAGTTCACTCTAGGAAAACTCATTTTCAAGGGCTCCTCAACTCAAGTTCTGACTATTTATTGTTTATTTATTTATTAGTTTTTTTTCATTTTGTATTTGCAGTTTGTTGTGTTTTGCACATTGGTTGTCAGACTTTATGTGCTGTTTTTAATTGATTCTATTCTGTTTCTTTGTATTTACTGAGAATGCCCACAAGAAAATGAATCTCAGGCTAATATATGGTGACATACAGGTATAAGTACTTTGATAATAAATTTAAGTTTAACTTTGAAATTTGAACCAAAGATTCTGTGTTTTGGTCAAAATGGTAAAGCATGGAGTCAATTCTTGGTAATAAATATAGGATGAGCACTCCTTATCTGAAATACTTGGGGCCAAAAGTGTTTCACATTTTGGATTTTGGAATATTTGCGTCTATATAATGAGATAGCTTGGGGATGGGACCCAAGTGTAAACACAAAATCCATTTACATTACCTGAAGGTAGTTTTATATAATTTTTTAAATAATTTTGTGCACAAAACAATAAAGTGTACATTGAACCATCAGAAAGGTAAGCTATCACTACCTCAGTCACCCAGGTGAACAGTCATTTGGCTATCTGGCATTGCCATCATTCCTGACTAAATTTATGTGCTACCTACCAGTGAGCAGTCTTTGTCTTAGAACTGTATGTGATGCAGAGACCTGCACATCACCTGGGAACCTTCCCAGCACCTTGTGCAATTTTCTACTCTTGGTGTCAGATTTCGGAGGTTTTCATATGTTGGATTTTCAAGTGAGGGGTGCTCAGCCTGTATTACTATTCATCCAGTTGGGTGAACGAGGACGAGATTTGGCCATGATGCTTCTTGCAGTTGCTTGCTGTCATTCTTAGGTTCATGTACATACAAACAATAGATCTTCAAGGCAAAGTAGGCTTGTCTTTGGAAGAGCCAGCCCAGAATAAACAAACTACCATAGGGTCTGGGGAAAAACTGGAAAATGACCAGCTGAAACAAAATTTATTGGTTTAAATCTTTTTTATTGTAAAATGATCAGGTGAAAAACCTTTTATGAGTGGATGCAAACTAAGAAATTAAGTAATAAAAATGACATTTTTCCGCTACACATTTTTGCACTACTGACCTCTGTATCAGTTGATGACGATTAAATTTTAAATGGCTATATACGATAGAAAAATAACCATTTCTATAAGAAAATATCAAGTTTTAAATATTTGACAGAGATAGACTACAAGTTGGCAGAGAAAGTGAGTTAAACGAGCATCAGAATTTCCAAGATCTCATTATGTCAGATCATTTAAAAGCGGGTTCACACATGCATACACATACAAGGTATGTAGATTTACCTGTAGGTGCATTTTTACCTTGAGTATTTATGTACAGTGAATGATAGCAAATCAGCAGTGATTGGGCGATAAGAGTGTGAACTGACAATCTGCTATCACCCATTTTGGTCTATCAGACAATAATAAAATCGCTCCTGGTAAAGTGCACTTCACATTTCATGAGTAACAATAACCACTAACATTTTACCTTTCTGAGTAATTGAAGGTAACATAGATAAATAATGTATTTTTAAAATGCAGGATGTATATAAATATCAGAGTGGGGTGGTCAGCAAGCAGACCTACGTATCACTCGAAACTGTATCATCAAAGACTGATTTGCTAAGGACTGCCTGTGACAGATCGTCTTGTCCAGCAACATGCAAGGAAACACATAGTTCCTCATTTGCAAGCCAAGCTTGGAAAACTCCAGCCCTCACCCTGATTCAGCAAATTGTAATGGTAGGCAGTGAAACCTTCCTTTGCAATCAAAAGTGCACAGAGCAATTCCTGATTAGTCATTCAAAATTTACTTACAGTTGGGAGTCAGCACTTTGATTTGTGCAATATTGGAAAAAATATTTAAGGTTACAGGAGTTAGGTGAGAATGCAGAATAGACTTTACAGATAGATTAACCACATTTTTACTGAATGGTGAAATAGAACCATTGCAGAGTAATGTATTCCCTATAATTTATACATTCATATATATCAGCATACGCTCTCATTCAATTAGGCATCTGGAGTACCACTTCTTCCAGTGCTACACAAGAATGTCCATGGACTAGTTAACATGATCTACTACCCTCTGGATCTTGGACCAAACACTCTATACCAGGGTGTTACATGCCGTCAAGCTTACTGGAGTCAGAGTAAAGCTGGGTAACAGTAGGAGCATTGTGAAGCAGAATTACATTCTGGTACAAATTGCCATTATTATTGGAAAGTCATAGGCAGCTGTAAGGAAAATGGACACAAGTGAGTCTTTAGTGCAGGACTTTATGAGATTATCCTCTGCATCTGCCAGCTTCCAGTCCAATGAGAATAGTCAGAGGTCAGCTCCTCATTACTGACAGCTCACTAGCACAAAAATCACAACCAAAAGGTGGTGGCATACTGATGGTTAAAAATTTCTTTACTATGATGCGTTCCTCTGAAATGTCTCTCGTCATGAGGTCCAGGGTTGAATTCATTCAAAAATTATTGGTGAGTCATAGTTAATCATCAAAGACGCAGTGGGATTAGCAACAGGATAGAATGAGAGCAACATTGTTTTGAATGACATGAAAGTTAGAAGAAGTTAAGAGTGCCAGTTAACTAGAAAAGTAGTGGATTAAAAGCAAAAAGGATGAAAAGTTTGAAGTTGCAAAATGGCACAGTGACCTCTTTGAACAAGATTAAGACAGACGAATCCTTCATTTGCTATCCAGCAAGTACGATAATTACCACAAGCGTGTATCTGAGGAACACTCCAACATATATGCTATCTACAGAGTATAGATGACAATATTATAAACGCTAGGGAAGCTTTAAAGAAGCAACTATTGGCACTAATGTATATTAGACTGCCTAGCCATCACAGATCTCTGCTGCCAAGCAGTTTTGGGCACCTCTTGACTAACATTCCTCCTTCCTTTTGGAGAAATTAAATCTGATACTTTCCTGGATAAAACCCCTAATCATTATTACTCAAATCTGATCAAAATTGCTTCATTATATTAAGGAGTTTTATCAAATGATTTTAAGGTGTCCCTAATTTTTAAATGTTCAAAATGTCATAAACAGTAAAGTATATCTTTGTGAAATATGACACATCAGCACTAAACAAAAATGTGAACAGTTAACTTGGGTGGTGGTATTCAGTAGCACTGCAAATTTTTTACAATGAAGTTTCAAAGGGAGAGCCCCATAAGAAATTTACTCATTATTCAGTTGGTTGCAGTCAGTGAAATGGATCATCAAGTTTAAATTAGTACTCTGAGAATGAAAGTTCTTCATACCGACAATTATTGG
This sequence comes from Mobula hypostoma, assembly GCF_963921235.1. Classification (NCBI taxonomy): domain Eukaryota; kingdom Metazoa; phylum Chordata; class Chondrichthyes; order Myliobatiformes; family Myliobatidae; genus Mobula; species Mobula hypostoma. Next base: position 57,499,370 of record NC_086116.1, on the reverse strand, counting down.
AGCCTGGAATGCTTTATTAAAGGGCATAACTAAAGGAGAGACATTGGATCTAAGAAGGAAATTGGATAATAATTCAAAGCAGTAGGGGCAAGCAACAGGATTGGCTTTATATTGTTGTAGGAAGCAGCCAGTACACAAAGGCTGGGATGAATGGTCAAATCTTATTCTGTAATTTTCTATTTACAAAATGCAATTGAAGATAAAGTGTAAAAGCGTAACTAAGTTTTTATCAAGATCAGTGAACAATCCTCGTCTACCAGAACACAAAACCATAGATGGGTGCTACTTGCATTCCCAATCCTGAATAAATTAGAAACTGAGCTCTGAAACTGTCTTGAATAACTTTACCTTACTGGCCTGTTAGGATAGTCTGTTAACAATGTGGCCCATAAACAAGGGCATTAAAGTCAAGAGCCTCTTTTCAGTTCATCAAATACTGGGTTATTCTGATTACTTTCAGAATGGTATTAAACCACTTCTTACTGTTTCCACAATCTCATTCAGGCAATGAATTTGCCTGCAGTACTAGCTTTTCATACTTCTAACTGTTCAGTAAAGTACCTTCGCTGGTTTCTACAAATGTATTTGAAATGCAGTGGGCATTCACTGAAATTCCCAGTAGAAGTCAGATGGTGCTGCTCCTCGAGTTGTTATTGCTTAAATAGTTCCAATATACCCAAGGTTCAAAAATCTGAATCAGCATCCATTAACTCCGTATCTACCAAATTTGTTCTTGAATGCATAGGTGCAATAGCAGACCTTCTCCCCTGGGGTGTGGGCACACTGGGGATATTTATTGCAGGGAGTCCCCCGAGATCCACATTGGCAGAGGATCGGGTGACCGCACGATTGCATGGTCTCTGTGGAGGCCTGAATCGATCTCCGTTAGAAAATCCCAGGCCACTCTGCAGTTTGTCCTCAAATGAAAGGGGATTTACAATCAAATTTAGCGGTGGATTCCCTCTGTGCCCTGAAGAACTACAATGTGCTCCTCTGAAATGTCTCTCGTCATGGTCTCCAGGGCTAAATCCATATTCTGTGAAAGCACCTGGTAACATATCCTGCACATTAGCTGGTTCTTCTACTTTAGAAACCAAGCTTCTTTGCCCAGTCAACTTGGGCAAGCGTGGAACGGTACTGGATGCTCTCTCAGTGCAGTAGCCCATGTCTTGTGGCTCCTCTGCAGAACCAAGAGGTCCAACACGTTTCCTCCTCCTCTTCTTCTTTTTCTTCTTCCCAGTTTTCTTCTGAAGTTCTGGGAGAATCTCAGCCTCAATAATCCAGAGGTCCTTCTTATTGTCATCCGGGGGAACTGAAATGGAACAGAACAGTGTCAAGCAGTAGTTCCTGGCTCCTCCATCTCTCAGTTTCAAACTGGTATAACTCACAACTGAAATTGTACCCTTTACCATCAAAAACAAACAGCATGACTTCTGACTTAATGATAACACAAGGTCATAGATGAAGAAGCTGATGATGACTAGACTTCTGCACCAAAATTATGGGGACAATAATTAGAACAAGGTTCCTTTGCTCTAAGTATGACTCCAACTAATGGAAAAGTTTTTCCCTTTGACGTCCAATAACTTAAACTTCATCCGGGTTACTTGATGTCCCATCTGGTCAGATTAGATCCTGCCATGGAGTAACTAACAGTCACTCTCAACTCACTTCTCTGATTCAGCTCTCTATCCCATGTTTGGAACAAGGTTGTGACGAGGTCAGGAGCTGAGTCGTCATGACTAAACTCAAACTGAGCATACTTAGTTGGTCACTGAAAGAATAGGTGCTGCATGACACCATTTTTTCCATCAGCTTCCCGACTGCCCTCTGGAGTCCTGGGGTAGTCGAGAGTAGTTTACTTGGATTGGACTAATCAGACTGATTTGATGTTCGATACTTTTAGCAAGCAGGAAATAATTATTAGATAAATGCCAGTGTTGAAACAGAACCAGCACAAACTGGTTTGAGGCCAATCACATTCTGGAGTGCAAGTGTTCAGTATCACAGCTGAATGATGTCTGGCACCATAGCCTTTGTACCTCTCCCTACATTTGCCACAAGCTTCTAAAGTTTAAGCTGTTTTGATAAAATTGTACCAGAACTCAGAAGTTAGGTAGGTTTATTAATTGACTTATCAAAGTGGCAAACTCACCTGGTGTCTCTGCTGAAGTGACAGAAATGTCCTGAGGTAAAATGGCTCCCCTTCGGGCCACCATCTTCGTTATGTGTTGAGCCCAAGCAGATGAAAGATCAGCAGACGGCTCATTCAGATCAAAGTTGATTCCAGCTAAAAACACAGGACAAGAGAAAATCTGCAGATGCTGGAAATCCGAGCAACACACACAAAATGCTGGAGCAACTCAGCAGACCAGGCAAAGAGTACAGTTAATGTCTAGGGCCTGCTGAAGGGTCTAGGCCTGGAACATTGACTGTACTCTTTCCCATAGATGCTGCCTGACCTGCTGAGTTGCTCCAGCATTTTGTGTGTGTTGCTAAAAACACAGGATGTCTTTTAGATATTGATTAAGTTTGCTAATCCTCCCCTTCCCTCCTCTAATATGTCTTATGTGAAACTCCTGCCACCTGTAGCTCCTGTGGCGGTGACCCTCATAATGTGGTTGCTCAGAATTAGGCACCCAGCAAGTTTTTACTAATCTACTTTCTTCTATAGCAATCGTACAAATGTAAAACACCATCCACATGAGAAAGACTCTTTCTTTCTAATCCATGTGTTTGAATGCATCAATAGTATAGCCCCTTACTGGAAGTTGGAGGCAGATTTGGTTTGAGGAGGGATAGAAGATTGCAGTGGAACACAGAAGTGCTTTTTGCTGTAGGATAGCAGATTGGAGGAGATAGTGTCAGGGTTTTCAGATTGCCTGGGACGTGGGGATAGGGAAGCTAATTCCTGGTTAGGATGGTTAGACAAATAGGACAAAAGTAAGATTGGTGGTTGGAGTGAGGGTTGATGAGCTCCTGGGAGTTGCAAGGCCAGGCAGATTCCTGTATTAGTAAAATGTCTCTTTGTACTCCACAGATGAATAATCAGAGGAAAATCTATTTAATTGAAATCAAAATGCTTTCATTAAAGCCAAGGCACTTAGCCAGGTAAACTTGTTCTAGCTTGTAGAATAGGATCCATGATTCTATAATTTTTTTTGAACTGGTTAGTGAATGAAGCCTAGTCCAATTTGAATCTGCTCCGCCTTGGCCTGACTGCGGCCCCCTAAGAACTATTTTTTAACAAGCACCAACAAATAGTCCTCTTTCAATTCCACTCTTCCCCTTTGTTCAGGACCCAAAATATTCCAACAAAGTTAAACAGTCGCTTACTATTTAGTATACTGTATCTGTTATAATGTGAGCATTATTAAAAGTAAGTTAATACTAATTAGGATAATTGGGGGGGGGGTTACTTCTGTTCTTTTTACTTCGGTGTGTTCTGTATATAGCGCTCCTGCCATGCCATACGGGTTGTGAAAGCCTCTGTATATACATATCGGTTTTGACATTCGAGATAAAGTTGTTTCTTTGGGCACAAAGTTGTCGAGTGTGCCTTTTTCAAAGTAGAAGTTACCATATATTTTTGGCGACGAGGTGAACTGGTTTTGTGGATGTGTCGGGACATTTCGAACGGGAGCAGCAGCGCCGATAAGGGGCCTGACGTTCAGATGGCTACGTTTGGGACTATCATTGAATTTGTGGAGGCAATGGAGGACTGGCCGGAGTATGAGGAAAAGCTGGGACACTTTTTCTGTGCTAATGGAATTACTGAGGAGGCTAAGAAGTGCTCTATTCTCCTGGGTGTGTGTGGGGCAAAGACTTACAGGCTAATAAGGAATTTAGCCACACCACGGAAACCGGGGGACATTCCATATGACGAACTGGTCAAGCTCATGGGGAACCAATACAATCTGAAACCTTCTGTGATAGTCCAATGGTGTAAGTTTTACAGCCGTTTCAGGCCTTCGGCAGCTGTCAGAGCACTGTGATTTCGGAGCAGTGTTGGAAGACATGCTCCGTGATAGATTGGTAAGCGGCATTCATAATGATGGCATACAACGCCGCCTGTTAGGGGAAACCCCACCGTTGACTTTCAAAAAAGCCTTTGAGATTGCCCAAGGCATGGAGACGGCTGCTAATAATGTCAAGGATATCCAGAAAGGACATGGGGGATCGCAGTCGGCAGTGCACCAAGTCAGGAGGGAGACTGGTAAACAGGCAAAGCGGGTGGAATGTTTCCGGTGTGGGGGGACACACTATGCAAATGATTGCAAATTCAAAGACACTGTCTGCCATGCTTGTAGCAAAAAGGGACATTTAGCTAAAAAGTGCAGAAGTTCAAAGGGTAAGATTAAGCCTGGGCAGGGGAAAGCTCACAGGCTCAGGCAGACACACACCATCTAGAAGATGCAGATGAAGAGGCAGTGTGTGCCTACAACATGTTTGGAGTGGAAACAGATGAGGAACCACCTGAACCATATTATGCCACAGTCACTGTCAGGGGAAAGGACATTAAGTTTGAGATTGATTCAGGGGCTACTGCATCGGTCATTAGTGAGGAGACCTACAGGAGGGCATGGGGGTCCAACCTGCCTCCCACTAGACCATCAAAGAAACTTAGGACCTATACGGGGCAGCCCATACCTCATTTAGGAGAGTTATATGTGGACATTTCAGCCAGGGGTCAGAAGGCTGAAGCCAGGCTAGTGATAGCTAAGGGCAGGGGGCCCAGTCTTTTGGGTCGCGATTGGCTTCACAAAATCCGGCTAAACTGGCATGAAATTAAGTATGCACACACGACGGAGGACATTCTGCAGCGGTACAGTGATGTTTTCAGGGACGAGCTAGGAACGCTGAAGGGTGTGACAGTGAAACTCCATGTCGACCCTGAGGTTACACCATGTTTTTTTAAGCCCAGGTCAGTGCCCTATGCCATGAAAGGCAAAGTCGAGGAGGAGCTGGAACGTTTACAGAGGCTGGGCATTATTGAGCTCGTCCAGTTTTCAAGGTGGGAGGCTCCCATTGTTCCAGTTTTGAAGGCAGACGAAACGTTGAGGATATGTGGGGATTATAAGCTTACGGTGAATCAGGTCTCTAAACTGCAGGAATACCCATTGCCACGGGTGGATGACCTGTTTGCAACCCTGTCAGGGGGTAAGCTGTTCACAAAGCTGGACATGAGCCACGCCTACCAACAGCTGCTGCTCGATGAGGATTCAAAGGAGTACATCACAATTAATACGCACAAGGGATTATTCAAGTACAATTGCCTGGTGTTTGGAGTGGCGTCCACCCCTGCCATTTTCCAAAGGACAATGGACACTTTGCTGCAGGGGATTCCGCAGGTAGCAGTGTACCTTGATGATACTTTGATCATGAGGGCTACGGAGGCGGAGCATCTGGCTAACTTAGAACGGGTGCTGAAGAGGCTCTCAGGCACAGGGCTGTGTTTGAAGTGCGGAAAATGTGGGTTCCTGGCATTGAGTGTGACTTACCTGGGACACAAGATCACAGCTGAGGGGCTTTGCCCTGTGGAGGACAAAGAGCTATTAAGGAGGCCCCAAGCCCTAAGACTGTCACAGAACTCAGATCATTTTTGGGCATAGTGATTTATTATGGCAAGTTTCTTCCTGACCTCTCAAGGGTTTTGACCCCACTGTATAAGCTGTTTCACAATGACACTAAGTGGCAGTGGGGTGAAGAGCAGGAGAAAGCTTTCAAGGAAGTGAAAGAACATCTCCACTCAGCGAAGCTGCTTGTTCACTATGACTCAGACAAGGAGATCACCCTGGCATGCATGCCTCGCCCTATGGAGTCGGGGCAGTTCTTTCGCATGTAATGGAGGACTGTTCAGAGAAGCCTATTGGTTTTGCTTCACATACCCTGACAGCTGCTGAGAAGGGATATTCACAGCTGGCCATTGTTTTTGCAGTCTCTCGCTTTCATCAGTACCTTTATGGACGCGTATTTACAATTCATACGGACCATAAACCACTGATGAGCCTGTTCAGTGAGACTAGATGCATCCCACCGCTAGCCTCAGCCAGGATACAGCGTTGGGCTCTTACATTGTCAGCCTACCGGTATACTATAGTGTACAGAGCGGGTGGGGATAATGCAAACAGCAATGCACTGAGTTGACTACCTGTACCTGAAACACCTGTTACTACATGTGTGCCTCCAGAGACTGTGTTTTCATTGGAGAGGCTGTCAAAGACACCTGTAAAAGCGACCCAGATCAAGCAGTGGATAGAGAGGGACCCAGTCCTGTCCCAAGTCAAGACTTTTCTTTTACAAGGTTGGCCCAGAGTCGTGGAAGGAGAGGATCTGAGGCCTTATGCCAAACGCAAGACAGTACTTAGTCTGCAGATGGCTGCATATTCTGGCGGGGGGGGGCGGTGCGGGTCATCCTGCCTCCCCCTGGCCGTTCACAGATTGTGCAGGAAATTCATGAGGCTCACGCAGGAGTGTCTCGAATGAAAAACCTTCCAAGGTCCTAAGTTTGGTGGCCAAGAATGGATCAGGATCTGGAGAACAAGGTAAAATCATGCATGCAATGTCAGACTAATCAGAATATGCCACCACCAGCTCCTTTGCACCCATAGGAGTGGCCAGTCCACCCCTGGTCTAGGCTACATTTGGACTTTGCTGGCCCTTTTATGGGGCAGATGTTTCTTGTCATGGTAGATGCACATTCTAAATGGATCGAAGCTCACATCATGAGCAACATCACAGCCCCCTCAACCATAGACAAACTCAGGCAAGTGTTTGCAGTCCACGGGTTGCCTGACACTCTGGTCACTGATAATGGCCCAACGTTCACCAGTGAGCTGTTCAGTAAGTTCATGCAACAGAATGGCATTCATCACATTCGGACAGCCCCTTTCCACCCAGCCTCAAATGGTTTGGCTGAGCGGCTGTTCAGACAGTGAAGGAAGGCCTGAAGCGGATGACAGGGGACTCTCTTAGCATTCGGCTTTCATGTTTCCTGTTTAAATACTGCCTCACGCCACAGACTACAGCTGCACACACTCCAGCAGAGATGCTGATGGGGCATAGGCCCCTGGACATGAAGGTAAAAGTGAGACAGACTACTGCAGAAGCATGTCCACCAGTGACTTTGCCAGAGGGAGAGACGCTGGCAGAGGGATTGGGGTCCCCTGAAGAGGATGGACATTCTCACGCAAACACACAGACCCCTTTCATGCCCCCAACACCCCATCACCAGACCCTCCTAAAACACCCTCCCCAGCGGTGCCTGCGGGGTCACCGGGGGTAGTGTGCAGATCACAGTGCACTCGTAAACCTCCTGGCAGACTGAATCTTTGACGAGACAGTTTTTTTTTGTTGTTAAGATTGGATGTTGAATCTGTCATGTTTTCCAGATGTGTTGTATTGATAAACTGTTGCTGAGGTAGTAGTATAAGTTTTCAGGGGTACGCAAGTTAATAACACCACATATTTCCTAGTTTTTTACATTTGGGGAATGTTGGATTTTAAAGAGGGAGAAGTGTTGTAATGTGAGCATCATTAAAAGTAAGTTAATACTAATTAGGATAATGGGGGGGGGAGCGGGTGGAGAAGGTTTAGTTCTGTTCTTTTTACTTCCGGTGTGTTCTGTATATAGCGCTCCTGCCATGCTGTATCAGTTGTGAAAGCCTCTGTATATACATATCAGTTTTGACGTTCAAGATAAAGTTGTTTCTTTGGGCATGAAATTGTGGAGTGTGCATTTTTCAAAGTAGAAGTTACCACAGTATCCATTGTTCATAATGTGATTGCTCTAAAACAGGATTAAATGCAGATTGGAAGATCACTGTTTAGCCTTGGTCAGAATGCAAGTTGATTGCCTGAGATTTTAATTCTCTGTCCTACTCCTGCATAAACTGACCTTTGCTTAATCTCCCAATGAAGATCGACAAAGGCTTAAAGAACTGCAACCCCTCTTTTGATTCATTTCACCTGTCCTATCTTTTCAGATATATAGCCACACAGATCGCAGCTCTTACCAGCTATGCTAACAACTGTGGGTGACATTTACAGCTTTTTATTTCAATATTTCATTTCCTGTCTTGGGCCACGATCACCTCCCTTTGTTTTGTCCCTTATTCTTTACCATCATTTAATTGCTCCTCTCTTTCCTTCTTGGCACCAACCTCTCGCTTTACTATCTCCTCCCTCCCCAGCCCATTCCCTACCCATTTAAAATACTACCTGACAAAGGACTGAAACGTTAACTCTAATGCTGCCTGAAACTACAGAAAAAAAGTTCCAGTATTTTTACATTTAGTTTAATTAGTATTCATCAACGGAACAAATCCATGTAGAATGAGTACTCACCCACTGGGCCTTCGTGAGAGACAGTCTGCATGCTGAATGACAGCTCTTTATCTGGGTTTTTCAGTAATTCCTTTCTCTTTGAGAAGGCTTTGGCAATCATTTTGCTCTTCTTGATTCGCTTTGGCTCATCATCACTTCGGCCAATAATTCTGAAAGTAATTTTATTTTATTTTTGAAAATGATTTAATTGTCTTAATTTTATTTAGAGATTCAGCATAGTAACAGGCCCCTCTGGCCCAACGGGTCCGTGGCTCTCAATTACACCTATGTGATCAATTAACTGTATGCTTTGGAATGTGAGAGGGAGCACCCAGGAAAGACATGTGGTCACAGGGAGAATATACGGGCGAAGGCGGAAATAAGACGGCATTCAACTCAGGTTGAAAAGGAGGCTGAGGAGAAGTGGGAGGGTGGAGTGGCTGAGAAAACTCCACTGACCAACAGCCGTCCTTATCAATAGTTCATGACATTATAACTTGAGACATTATATCCAGTCTAAGTCTAAGCCATGTCACAGTTCATTTCACATACCCTGCACCTTCAGAATCAGGTTATCAAACCTCTAATCCTTTATGTAAAACACAAAATGGTGGGAGCTTCTTGGCAGTGGGAACTTTCACTTCTGTAGTGCAAAGGGAAAGGTTCCACTATGAGTTGGTTAACAATCTTTATCAGATTGGGTGCCTAGCCTTGATTTACTCCACCCTTGAGGTAATCACCATTCAGGAGGATGAACACAATGGAAGGTAATATTGGTGAGATCTAATAAAGAAGAAGCTGTAGCATCAGTTGGATGGTTTATTTAAAATCTTGCTAAAAATATCCCCCCAGAAGAATTCATTATATCTTGGAGCCTCACTCCACTAATACGTTGGTTGATAGGATTTAATTGAATTCGTATCTTCCTGACTTCATCATGGACTCTTCATAAAAGACCTTTCTTATTGTCTTTTACTTGGCACAACCATGATTTCATCAACCCTATACAGAGTATCTGTAATACTCTATAAGATCCTTGTCCTTGGATCTTTTCTAATACAGTACATGTGAAGCCAAACATGGTCCTAACTTGTGATAATGTCTTGTGTTTTATTAACTACCACAAAATTCTCATCATACTTGATGGTATTTTCCTGAGTGCAATTATTTACTTCTGTACCATCTTCATTAATGCTGTCTGTAGTTTGTCTAAATCAATGAAAAAAATCTTTGTCAGATTATTTCTGTCTCCCAATCTCTCCCATCTCCTCCAATTGAAATGGTTTAAAAATTGAAGCTTCCTGTCACCTACTCAACATGTTTTATTTTTACCTGCTTTCTTTCAATCATTCTGACAACCTGCGTTTAAGGGTATTAGCTCTTTTGTCAAGGGCTTCTCAAAATTAACAAACATCCTATTCAAAGCAACGCACACCAAATGCTGGAGGAACTCGACAGGCCAGGAAGCATCTGTGGAAAAAAGTAAACAGTCAACGTTTCGGGCAGAGACCCTTTATCAGGACTGGAAGAGAAGAGGAGTCAGAGTGAGAAGATGGTTGGGGGGGAGGGAGTACAAGGTGATAGGTGAAACCAGGAGGGGGGAGGGATGAAGTAAAGAGCTGGGAAGTTGATTGGTAAAAAAATAAAGGGCTGGAGAGGGGGGATTCTGATAGGACAGAAGACCATGGAAGAAAGGGGAAAGAAGGAGCATCCTATTCAGACATCCATGGGTATGACATTGTGCACGTTCCATTACTGAAATGAAATAGTAAGAACAGGGTGTTCTGATTGTTTAGCTAGTGAACAAAGCATCTATTCAGACCACTAATGCTTGGTTGATTAATCGTGGTGGCTTTAGAAATTATAACATATGGTGCTGTGGGTCATTTCTTCACATTATTAAGATCTTGATCTCACATAAGTAATGACCAGGCAGTTAAATTACCAAGATGGGTGTCTCAGATTCGGCTGTATTCCTTGAGTGTGGATATTATTGGGTAATTTAAGTGAATGATTTAAATAATTAAATAAGTCAGCCAGCGAGACAAAGAGAAGCTGTTCATTGTGGTCGGAGCATCCAGACGTGGGTGTAACATTAAATTTTAAGCTAGGCTTTCATGGATGAAGTTAGAAACTACTTGTTAATATAAAAGGTGGTGTAAATTTGGAACTCTCTACTCTAAAGGATGTTAAGGCTGGGGATCAAATGAAATTTTTCAAATGAAGATAACTTATTCTTTGGCAAAAATGTTGAAGAATTATGGAAATCAGGAAAGAGCTGGAGATCAACGCTGATTTATTTGAATGTTGCTATGTTGCATTTAAGGGGTTCTTTTCAGAAATTGAAGAGCTTTTAGTGACAAAGGACACTTTGGGAATACTCATCCCCTTTCTTAGCAAAATTATTTATCCTTCAGGAGGGATAGCAGAGACACCAGACATGATAAGAGCACATTGAAATTGCAATTAAATCACTTTTGCTTGCAGTAATTTTAATTTTTCCACCATTTTACAATGCCAAAGTGAATTCTCTTACCTCAGCCATGTCCTTTTCCAGATCAAGACTGTAGCTTTGGTCCATACCCAGGTGCTCATGGCGATACCTGTCCCAAACATGGCAAATATGTTTATCTTTTCCACCAGGAGACTGGGGCGATTCTTGATGCTACATTCAGGGATAGGCGTGTTGGTTTGCTCAGCAATGGAAACATTGGCTTCACACCTGCGGAATTAAACATAAAGTCAATCAAATATGAAAACTACACCAAATGTGTGCGTTGAACTACTATATATACAAACATTTTACAAACAGGATAATAGATATTATCCAGACCACAGAGCACATATAGACAAAAATGCAACAATTATTATTCATACGTATTCATTACTGACATAATCAGTGTACCTCAATATATCTATGCCCAGCAATAAGCCAGCTATAATATACAATGGTCCATTATGTCACATCTTATTTTAATAACTCCAACAGTATCTCTGTGAAGCTGAAAATTAGTGTTGAATTTCAGGAAGGAAAAGAATATATATTTGACTATCTCAAAGTGTTTAATGAACACAATAATGTCCTAGTTAGCATGGGTTCTTCAATGGAAAATCTTGCCTGACTGCCAGTGAGTAGGGGTGTTCCACAGGGGTCTGTGTTAGGACCAATTCTTTTTACTTTATATGTCAATGATTTGAATGATGGAACTGATGGCTTTGTTGCAAAGTTTACAGATGATATGAAAATAGGTGGAGGGGAAGGTAGTTTTGAGCAAATAGGCTATAGAAGGACAGATTAGGAGAATGGGCAAAGAAATGGCAGATGGAATACAGTGTCAGGAAGTGTATGGTCATACACTTCAGTAGAAGAAATTTTCTAAATGCAGGGAAAATACAAAAATCTGAGGCACAAAGGGATTTAGGAGTCCTTGTGCAGGATTCTGTAAAGGTTAATTTGCATGTTGAGTCTGTGGTGAGGAAGGCAAATGTGATGTTAACATTCACTTCAAGAGGACTAGAGTATAAAACCAAGGATGTAACGTTGAGACTTTATGAAGCAGTGGTGAGGACTCACTTGGAATATTATGAGTGATTTTGGATCCCTTATCTTAGAAAGGATGTGTTGAAACTGGAAAGGGTTCAAAGGAGGTTCATGAAAATGATTCCAGAATGATTCCAGCATTTGATGGCTCTGGACCTGTGTTCACTGGAATTCAAAAGAATGAGGCGTGACCTAATTGAAAGCTATCAATGGTGAAAGGCTTTGATAGAGTAAATATGGAGTGGATGTTTCCTATGGTGGGAGTGTCTAAGACCAGAGGACACAATCTCAGAATAAAGGTCCTTTTAGAATGGAGATATGAAGCAATTTCTTTAGACAGAAGTAGTGAATCTGCTGAATTCATTGCCACAAGCAGCTGTGGAGGCCAAATTTCTTAAGACAGAGGTTGATAGATTCTTGATTGGTCAGGACATGAAGGGATGCGAGGGGAAAGCAGGAGATTGGGGTTGAGAGGAAAAACGGATCAGCCATGATAAAATGGCGGAGCAAAGTTGATGGGCCAAATAGCATAAATCTGCTCCTATATCTTATCGTCTTATGGTTTCAATGTGCCAGTCAATTTTCACATGGTCAGGACTCACAGCCAGCCTTGAAATAATTGATCATAATTGCCTTTAGTGATCCTTATTAGAGGTAAATATTTGTCAGGGCACCAAGGTGATACCCCCTGCTTTTCAAAGAGTTTACATGTAGTGGCTAGATTTTACCACCCCAAATGTAAGACTGTAATTCTTACAGCTTGTCCTCATGCTCAAGTGTCAGCCTAGATTGTGCTCAGGTCTCTGAAGGAAACCTGGAAGCACAACCTGCCACCCACTGAGTTCAACACTGATAATTGGAGTGTAAATTATGTCTCGATTTAAGGAGCTCCAGTTCTATTCCTTCCTTGCTGCTTCTTGATATCATCCTCCAATAAACAGAATACTCGGAAACAGCATGAACCTATGAAACACAATTCCTAGTACAGGTAATGCACGGAAAGATTCTATGTGGCTCACTGAGTCTGTGCCTCCAGGCCAAGATGAATTCAAACCAATGTTGAAAGATGCTATGCAAACTCCTAATTTTTACTGTGTTTAAGGTCAATCTGTTCACTATTAAAGTTAAATGAAAGTTTTCCTAGATCAGAAATTTTCAAAAGATGCAGGGAATCTTCTAGTACAACACTCCTTTGGTCAACATCTTCTGGATAGATCATGAAACCATGTAGTTCACTTCTTTTATGACCTTTGTAGAAACATAGACAACCTACAGCACAATACAGGTCCTTCGGCTCACAAAGTTGTGCCGAACATGTCCCCACCTTAGAAATTACTAGGCTTACCCATAGCCCTCTATTTTTCTAAGCTCTATGTACCTATACAACAGTCTCTTAAAAGACCCTATTGTATCCGCCTCCACCACCGTTGCTGGCAGCCCATTCCACGCACTCACCACTCTCTGCATAAAAGCTTACCCCTGACATCTCCTCTGTACCTACTCCCCAGCACATTAAACCTGTGTCCTCTTGTGGCAACCATTTCAACCCTGGGAAAAAGCCTCTGACTATCCACACAGTCAATGCCTCTCATCATCTCATACATGTTTGTTTTTTGTGTTGAATGTTGGACTGCTGCGTACCAATGTTCAATTCCAATTTGCTGATTAAACCTTCCATTGTTCATTCATTAATACAATGAAGGAGATTGAAATATTGAGCTGAATGTGGAAGATGAGCTCCAGCAGCTTGAGTTTTTATTGCTGGGGGATCGATCTGCTACCGGAAAGGGGAGACTGCCTTTTTATCACTGGGGAATCACTCTGCTACCAGGGAGGGGAGACTGCCTTTTGATCGCTGGGGGATTGTTATGTTGCCAGAGAGGGAAGATGCCTTTTTATCACTGGGGGATCGCTTTGCTACCAGGGAGGGGAGATTGCCTTTTTATTTCTGGGGATCGCTCGCTGCCAGGGAGGGGAGATTGCCTTTTAGTCGCTGGGGGATTGTTGCCAGAGAGAGGGGATGCCTTTTTATCGCTGGGGGGGGGGGTCGCTCTGCTGAGAGAGACAGGAGACTGCCTTTTTATCACTGGGGGGGGGTCGCTCTGTTGCTGCAGAGGGGAGATGCCTTTTTATCACTGGGGGGGTTCGCGCTCTGTTGCTGGAAAGGGGAGATGCCTTTTTATCACTGGGGGAGTCGCTCTGTTGCTGGAGAGGGGAGATGCCTTTTTATCACTGGGGGATCGCTCTGCTGGCAGAGACAGGAGACTGCCTTTTTATCACTGGGGGGGTCGCTCTGTTGCTGGCGAGGGGAGATGCCTTTTTATCACTGGGGGAGTCGTTCTGTTGTTGGAGAGGGGAGATGCCTTTTTATCACTGGGGGATCGCTCTGCTGGCAGAGAGGGGGGACTCCCTTTTTATCGCTAGGGGATCGCTCTGCTGGCAGAGACAGGAGACTGCCTTTTTATTGCTGGGGGGATCGCTCTGCAGGCAGAGACAGAAGACTGCCTTTTTATCGCCGGGGGGGGGTTCGCTCTGTTGCGTAGAGGGGAGATGCCTTTTCATTGCTAGGGGATCGCTCACTGCTGGAGAGAGAAAGGCCAGCTGCTGTGCCCTGAGAATGTTATCCAGGTTTTATGATTTTTGGATATGGACTTGGAATGTAGACTTCTTTTTCCTGTCTTATCGTTTTTTTATATTGTGTTTTTCACCCGATCTTTCTCATTTTTTTGTGTAAGGGGGGTTAGGGATTTGGGGGTTGATATTCCTGTTCCACTTTTGTTTGTTTTTTTTTGTGCCAGGAGGAGGGATTTGGGGGTTGATATTCCTGTTCCACTTTTGTTTGTTTTTTTTTTGTGCCAGGAGAAGGGATTTGGGGGTTGATATTCCTGTTCTGGTTTTGTTTTTTTTGTGCGGGGTTGGGGGGATTTGGGGGTTGATATTCCTGTTCTGTTTTTGTTTTTTTTGTGCGGGGTTGGGGGGATTTGGGGGTTGATATTCCTGTTCTGGTTTTGTTTTTTTTGTGCGGGGTTGGGGGGATTTGGGGGTTGATATTCCTGTTCTGGTTTTGTTTTTTTTGTGCGGGGTTGGGGGGATTTGGGGGTTGATATTCCTGTTCTGTTTTTGTTTTTTTTGTGCGGGGTTGGGGGGATTTGGGGGTTGATATTCCTGTTCTGTTTTTGTTTTTTTTGTGCGGGGTTGGGGGGATTTGGGGGTTGATATTCCTGTTCTGTTTTTGTTTTTTTTGTGCGGGGTTGGGGGGATTTGGGGGTTGATATTCCTGTTCTGTTTTTGTTTTTTTTGTGCGGGGTTGGGGGGATTTGGGGGTTGATATTCCTGTTCTGTTTTTGTTTTTTTTGTGCGGGGTTGGGGGGATTTGGGGGTTGATATTCCTGTTCTGTTTTTGTTTTTTTTGTGCGGGGTTGGGGGGATTTGGGGGTTGATATTCCTGTTCTGTTTTTGTTTTTTTTGTGCGGGGTTGGGGGGATTTGGGGGTTGATATTCCTGTTCTGTTTTTGTTTTTTTTGTGCGGGGTTGGGGGAATTTGGGGGTTGCTGATCGTGCTGCTGTTCTTTTCTTTCTTGGTTTTGTGGCTATCTGGAGAGAAGAATTTCAGAGTTGATAATAAATGATCTTTAAACCTTTGAAATGTGGCATTCTAATGAGCAGCTTAGGCACTCCTTTGAATCAAACAGGAGTTTAATGTCCCAAATTCACTTTAAGTCTTCACTGAGTAGATAACTAGTAGCTAAAGAGTAACTCCTTACAGGGTAGGAGGTGAACTGGTTACTTACAGAACAAAATCACGGAAACTCCTCTCCCAGTCAGCCTGGTTAAAGAAGTCGTAAAAATGGCAGCCAAATGTGATGAAGACAAAGCCAAATGCCAGGAAGCCAAAAATACCTGGAAAAAAAAACTTATTGTTAAAACAACACAGTTTTACATTTGCACAAAGCTAGAATGATTCAAACACTTCCCCTCCACATGTAAAATGTAAACACCCTCACAAACATATACATGCACACAGACATCAAGAACTGCAGCCAATCTCATTTCATGGCAATAAGCTTGAGTTCCTTCACCTACAGAGAGAATCACCTTTTGTTGCTTCCATTTACCTGCAACAGTGTAGACTGAGAAAAAGAACCCGGTGGGGAATTTTATTTTAATATTATGAGAAAGGACCTCAAGTTAACCTTTGTAATCTTAGAAAATATGGATAAAGGGCAATTCAGGTATATTCTCCCATGTTATAAATGGAGAGTGTATTAGTTGCATAGAAAGGGGTTTCAAAAAGGAATCATGGAATAATATCTTTTGCTAATGATGAGGACATAGAAGTTGGGTCTACTCCTATATTAAATATCTTCCAGTAAAGATTACCTACAATAGTTACTTTCCATTCTTATGATTAAACCCACTGCAAAAGTGATTTAGTCAGTTCCATTCTCCAGCTCTTTTCCCATAGCCCTAAATGTTTTTTCTTCAAGGATCCAACAAATTCTCTTTTGCAAGCAACAGCTGAATCTGCATGCACGTTAGTGAATTTCAGTTCATGAGTACTCAATGTGTGAAGAAGTTACTACTTCAGTCACCTGCCGTATCTATCCCAAACACTGGTTTCTTCACCCTTTTATCGCTTCTGTTTCCCTTTTATCTCTGTCTCTGGTCTATCCATGCAGTTGAAGTCCGTCACGGTTCACAGCTTTCCCAAGGGGAAGTCACTAGAATTGGACACAATTTCTGAGATGTGGCCAAATCACTATTTTACAGAGGTTTGACATAACTGCTTTTGCTCTCTAGGGCTCCACATACCTAGCAGAGAAACTAGAGGCTTTCTAACTGCAACTCTGTAAGGTACGGAGTTCAGATCTTACGCTGACCAATTCTTACCGAGACGAAGCATCGTTTCATTAATTTTACTGGCTGCTTTCTCACTCAGGAGCCCAGGGTGGTTACTCTTTATTGAGAACAAGGTCATGACACCTGTAAGAGAAATAGTGGAAGCCGAAATAAGCCAGTGACCAATTTAAAAATGAAACATTCTGTAAATCAGAAGAAAATCAGGATCTTTGTGCAAAGAGAACCAAAAACCTAACACTCCCTTCCTCCTAGAACAGTTGTTGAGGGTGGACCATAGGGTTAAATGTGGGTGGGGGGGGGCTCTCCTCTAAGATGTTCAGAAGTAATCTGATATTACTTCTGATTAGAAGTAATTCTATTGGTCATTTAGTAATTGGTTGCCATGGTAACGTAGAGGTTAGAGTTTAGAGTTCATTTCCAACACCACCTGTAAGAATTTTACATCCTCCCTGTGACCACGTGGGTTTCCTCCGGGTGCTCCGGTTTCCTCCCACATTCCAAAGATGTACTGGTTAGTAGGTTGATTAATCATTGTAAATTAGGCTAGGGTCAGATAGGTAGATTGCTGGGTGGTGCAGGTCATTGGACCCGAAGGGCCTGTTCCACACTGTATCCCTAAATAAAGTAAAATAAAATAAAAATATTTGTCTAAAACCTGAAGGATTACGGAACTAAGGTAGACAGACGGAGTTAAGATCAACCATGATCTAACTGAGTGGTAGAATTAGCTTGAGGGATTGAATGGTTTCAGTTCTGTTTCCATCTAAGTGGAAAGACACATTTTTCAAACAAGTCATATTTCCATCTCCTTATAAGGACTTTGTCAGCGTAAAGAGAAAGGGGGAGAAAGCTCTTAACTCATGGTCAATATTTTTGCTAGGGAATGGAACTTTTTTCCATGGCAGAATTTGCAGTATGATGGACAAGCAATGGATACCCAGAACCCTTCCTATCAGGCCAGACATGCTGAACTCACCTAAGGTTTACAAGGCAGAGATTGACAGGAATTTGTCAGGAGACTGTGTCAAGGGCTACACAGCCACCGTGGCTAAATGGCATTGTAAACAAGCCAGCTATGATTTAATTGATTGGTGGAACTGGTTTTGCTTTTGAGAACTGGCCATTGCTGGTAAGGCCAACGCTAACTGCACTTCGCTAACTGTCCTTAAGAAAATGGTGGTGGACCAATTTCTCGAAATAAGCTTAAGTCCTTAGTGTTGTAGTTTTATACACCACACAAACTAGGCCCTTCGGCCCAACGGGTGAATACGTGCACACAGAGCTTATAGAAAGGGAATTACTGGATTTCATACATTACCGCATCAGGATGGTGTGCAACATGGAAGGGAACCTGTGGGTGGTGGTGTTGCAATGCTGTTGGTGCCCTTTTGCTTCCTGACGGCAGAGATGAGGTCTGAAAGGTGCTGTCGGGGTGACGCGGGCGAGTAACTGCAGTGCATTCAGTAGAAGGTACACACTGCAGCCACCAGGCGTGACTGATGTGAGAAACAAATGTATAGGATGGAGGATTGGATATGGATTAGCTGGCTGCTTTATCCTGGATGAAGGTAATGCAACTGTATTCATTCATTCAAATATACAGCATGGCATTTTGCTCCTGATGTAGATGGTGGAAAGGCCTTGGGGCGTCAGAGTGTGGGTTACTCAGTGCTGTATACCTAGCTTCTCAACTGTCTTTGTAGCCATGGTATTTATGTGCCTGAACCTTTTGAGCTTTGGCCCTCTGGATGCTTATAGTCATGGCTTGGCAATGGTAATGCCATTGAAATCAGTCACTGCCTTGCATTTTTGTGGCACAAATGATGCCACATCAGTCCATCCCTAAATATTATGTAGGTCTTGCTGCATGAGGTCTGGCCAAGGAATTATCATTCTGTAGAGATTTGCTAATGTCTGAAACTGGGTCAAAATACAACTGCAAAAACTTAGTTGAAAGAGTAGGATCTGGCTGAAGGTGGACAGAGAGCTCCAGCTGCTGATATACTTAAGGCACATTAAATAAGGCGCATCATGAAATTGGTTTGAATTAATTTTGGATTTTATTCTTTGTATGACAGATCCATGCTACGTACCTCTAATAAGAAAATAGCCGCCAACCAGCAAAACCAGTCCAATTGGAGCCAGGACAAATCCTGCCCGGAAGTGATAATCCTTATACCCAACAAAACAGATCCCACTAACAGAGTCTCCATCCACCTACGGAACAAGACCAAACAAAATTATGAGGGGATTAGACAGGGTAAACATAAGCAGGCTTTTACCACTGAGGCTGGGTGAGGCGAGAACTAAAGGTCATGGGTTAAGGGTGAAAGGTGAAATACTTAAGAGGATCTTCTTCACTCAGAGAATGGTGCAAGTGTGGAATGAGCTGCCAGCGGAAATGGTGGATGTGGGTTTGACTGCAAGATTTAGGCGAAGTTTGGATAAGTACATGGTATGGAGGGGTATGGCCCAGGTGTAGGTTGATGGGACTAGGCAGAATAACAGCTTGGCACAGGCTACACAGGCCAGAGTCTGTTTCTGTGCTGAGTGCTCTGTGATTCAGTCATTTTACTGCAATGTCATTTAGGTAGGGACTCAGACCATGAACATGTCAAGGATCTAACTGTGACACACATTAAAGAGTAAATACTAAACCCAGCGAGGATTAATCCAAGTCATCATTATCAACTCCGCAGCATCCTTTTTCAATCTAATATGTATTTAATTATCCGTTTACTTTCAGTTCAAATGAAGAATGTTGGCGTTAGAGCCAAGTAAATTTACATTTTGTATTTGATCAGTTGTCAAGGGTAGGTACAGAAAATAATCAAAAACGTCAATGGATTACAAGCTATTATCTCTAAAGATCTAAAGCACTGGCAAGGTAGGTTACAACCATACCAATCCCCGAACAAACATCAATCTGTGAGTAACTCTGAGTAGGGATTTGAAAGGATTTTGACGTCCTTGGAGGGAATGCAATGCAAATTCACCAAAATTATACCTTTACTCAAGGTTTAAATTATGAGGAAAGATCACACAAATTGTTATATCCCCAGAAATCTGGAAGGTTAAGGAGTGATTTGATGATAATTTTCTAGATGTTGAGGGAACTGAAAGAGTAAATAGAGAAAAAGAGTATTTTTGCTCATTAGGTTGCCAAAACCAGGGGACAGTGTTAAATTTTGTAACTCCAAAACCTAATCAAGAGTAAAATCACAGGAGGAGGGTCTACTTAGTTTTTACTTTAGTAGACATGTACATATATAACTTGGTGGCATGACGATGTATACCAATAACGAGGTGGCCTACAGGGAAGAAATCATCTCTCTGACACAGTGGTGTCAAGAAAACAACCTCTCCCTCAATGTCGCAAAAACAAAGGAGCTGGTTGTGGATTACAGGAGGAATGGGGATGGACTGTCCCCTATTGACATCAATGAATCTGGGGTTGAGAAGGTAAACAGCTTCAAGTTCCTCGGCATCCATATCACTGAGGACTTCATGTCATCTGTGCACACTAGCTGTGTGTTGAAAAAGGCACAACAGCGCCTTTTTCACCTCAGATGGTTGAGGAAGTTTGTTATGGGCCCCCAAATCCTAAGAACTTTCTACAGGGGTACAATTGAGAGCATCCTGACTGGCTGCATCACTGCCTGGTATGGGACCTGTACTTCCCTCAATCGAAGGACTCTGCAGAGAGTGGTGTGGACAGCCCAGCGCATCTGTAGTTGTGAACTCCCCATGATTCAGGACATTTACAAGGACAGGTGTGTAAAAAGGGCCGGTAGGATCACTGGGGACCCAAGCCATCCCAACCATGGTCTATTCCAGCTGCTACCATCCAGGAAGCGGTACCGCAGCATAAAAACCAGGACCAACGGGCTCCAGGATAGCTTCTTCCACCAGGCCATCAGAATGATGAACTGACGCTGACTTGAGTGTATTCTATATTACATTGACTGTTTTATTTATTATAAATTACTATGATTGCACAGTGCACATTTAGATGGAGACGTAACATAAGGATTTTTACTCCTCATGTATGTGAAGGATGTAAGAAATGAAGTCAATTCAATTCATTCATGTACTTCGTACATATCACCCATAATGAATCATGTAAACAAGCAAAGAATGCTTAAGCAGACAATATATTTACAATATTACTGAAATTATGGCCTTAAAAAAACTAGAGCCTAATTTTTAAGAAGTGAAATTAAGATCTTTATATGGATGATGGTATAAATTTGGTGTTTCTCTACAAATGGTATTTGATGCAGAGTCAATTGCCAATTTTAATCTAAGACTAAAAGACACTGATACCAATAAAGTATTAAGGAACATGGAGAAGAATAGGTACATGGAAGTACATAACAGACTAGCCATAATTTTACTGAATGAACCTCCAAGTGGACCACGACCTTGTCAAAGGGTTCGGAGGCTTGTGTGGCTAAATGACCCGGAGAACTATGTTAGCTAGCATCAGGGCCTGTGCTTTGACTCTTGGCAGGGTCACCCATGCCAAACAGGTCAAAGGGTAGAGGCCAGACTAAGAGTGGTCCACCGGTCCTCCAGCTTTGGGGGTTCAGCTCAGGGTTAACAACCCTGACCGGTCAAATAAAAACATTTGTGGAAACAGCAATGAAGGATCCTTCTATATCTGATGGACAGTCAGAGATGGAGCACCTTTATTGCAGCCCTAAACACCAGCAGCATAACGGGCAGTAACCTAAGCTAACCTTACTGATAGAAGAACATACTTACATATCTCAGGGGCTAAATTACCAATTTCTGTTCCTATGTTTCTATCATCATCAAGCTGACATCACTTAATACTTAAATTATCAATCAAAATCTTACACGACTTCCTAATCCCATTTCTCCCCACCCCCACTGCCATCTATAATCTCCATCACCACATACCCAAAATAAAAATATAAATCCTTCACATTATCCACCCATAATCACATTGGGCCTCCAAGTTGTTATCCTCCAGCCTATCCCCTCCAACATATCCAATTTCTGG
The DNA here is from genome assembly GCF_963921235.1 of Mobula hypostoma. Lineage (NCBI taxonomy): Eukaryota > Metazoa > Chordata > Chondrichthyes > Myliobatiformes > Myliobatidae > Mobula > Mobula hypostoma. The sequence continues at coordinate 57,477,615 of NC_086116.1, read as the reverse complement.
ACAATGCAATTGGGTGTACTTTTACCTGAGCCAATGCTAGGATGGCAACGGTGAGTATAAACGGGATTGACCAGGTGATAAGGTGGAAGTAGGAAGTCTTGCCAGACAGAGGCTGATAGGTGGTGCCAAGGGCCTTGAAGGACATGTGCCAGGCGTACGTAAGCATCACGAACCAGATCACTCCAGACATGAGCGAGTAATAGACAATCACAAAAATGATAACGCAAGAGAGTGTTTCATTGGATCTGTCAGAGAAACAGCAGTTACAGTGAGATTATTCCCTTTGTCCATTACCACTTAAACATAGCAAGCTCACACAACTAGGAATGCAACTTGTTTAATGAATGATGTTGAATAAGGGATAAATATTGTTCATGTCACCGGGAAAAAAAATGATCATTTTCTGTGAAGTAATGATAAAAATATTACAAAGATCCATCTTTCACATGCACCTGAGAGGGCAGAGAGGCTTCAATTTAATTTATCAACCAAAGCAGCATTTCAAATAGCAACACACATAAAATGCTGGAGGAACTCAGGCAGCATCTATGGAAAAGAGTACAGCTGACGTTTTGGGCTGAGACCCTTCAGCAGGACCAAATAGCACATCAGTCTCTGAGCACTGCAATAGGTGTGACAGGATACATTCTGTGGTCAAGTGTAGGCATGTAGGATTTAGTATGGATAAGCATGATGGCTGGCAATGAAATGGGGGGGGCGCGCTGAAGGGACGGTTTTTATGCTGTACAACTACGTTTGTATGACTCTGGCTTAGAGGCAAATGCGCTCGTTTTCACTTTTCACTTTGCTGGCAAGGGGCATCTGGTCTAATCAAAACTTTCTTCTTCCTTGAAATGACCATCAGGAAATGTCTGTGAAAGAGTTAAAATGGCATTGTGGTTAAATTTAATTAGTATTTAATAAACATAAACTTTATTTATTTAAAGAAGATAGACTGATGCCTTTTGAACAATTAGTTGATAAATATTCTCTTTCATACTCACACTTTTTACAATACCAAGTTAGACGTTTCTTACAAAAATAATTAAGTAATTTTCCTTACATATTGGATGCCGACCTGTTAGATACTATTACGAGTATGAACCCTTTGATGAAGGGTTCCATTGGAAGAATTTATGATTTACTATTACAATGGGATAAGCGTCCTTTATTTAAGGTTAAACAAGATTGGGAAAAGGAACTTAATTTGACTTTTATGACGGAGGACTGGACGTGGATTCTGAAGTTGGTTAACTCTTCTTCGATCTATGCTAGTCATTCACTGATTCAATTTAAAATTGTACATCGTTACTATTTGACGTAGGAGAGATTGTCTAAAATGTTTCCTAATGTTGATAGTTATTGCAATAGATGTAAAACTGAGACAGCTATACTGACACTCATGTTTTGGTCCTGTTCGATACTGGAACAGTTCTGGAAGTCAGTTTTTTCTACAATTTCTAAAGCACTTAAAAATAATTTACAACCTAACAAATTAACTGTGCTTTTTGGAATAATTCCTCAAAATATCCGCGGTATCTCTTTGTCTGACCAACATGTTATTGCATTTGTTACATTGATAGCTAGGAGGGAGATTTTGTGGAACTGGAAGGATACATCAGCTTCCATCTTGTCACAATGGTTCTCTCAAGTGATGCTATGTCTTAGTTTGGAGAAAATTAGGTCAAACTTTTGAACTTATGTTTGATTTTGAGAAAAGACGGGGTTTATTAGCTCGTTACTATCATTTGAATTAATTGATAGATTTCCTCCACGATCTAATTGTAAATTTTTGGTACTTTTTTTTTCTTGCTGCCAGTTTGATGTTTATCTTTAGAAGCTTTTTGTATGACGCATGGCTCGGGGTTGAACACCTAATGGGGATTTTCCCCTCACATTTCCTTGCTTAGTAGGTTTTTTTTTTCTCTTTTTTTTGGTCACCAAAATTTTTTCAATCTTTAAAACAATGTTTTTTTTTCTTGAGACATTGTAAGTGTTGCCTACTTTGATGTACTCTTGTTAATTTTGGATAATAATAATAAAAAGATTTGGAAGTATTTCATAAACTCGAGCAAGTCTGCAGATGCTGAAAATCCAAAGCAACACACACAAAGCTAGGGGAGCTCAGCAGGCCAGGCAGCATCCATGGAAATGAACAGATAGTTGATGTTTTGGGCAAAGACTCTTCTTCAAGACAGAGAAGGAAGGGAGAAGATGCAGAATAAAAAGGTGGGGGGGAGGGGAGGATGCTAGCTGGAAGGTGATAGGTGAAGTCAGGTGGGTGGGAAAGGTCAAGGGCTAGAAAAGAAAGAATCTGATAGGAGAGGAGATTGGACCATAGGAGAAGGGGGAGGCGGGGAGGGGCCCATAGGGGAAGGAAATGTGGGTGAGAAGTAAACAGTCAGTGCAGAATGGGGGGGGGGGGGGATTTGTTTACCAGAAGAAAAAAATCGATATTCACGCCACCAGGTTGGAGGGTGTCCAAACAGAATATACTTAGTATTTACAGGTCTGGATTGTTGATCTGAAGACACTAGTTCAATGCCTACCAGAAAACATTCAATTTCAAGTAAATCTGGTATCTTGTACAGTGATTATAATGATAAATCTTTCCAATCTGTAACAAATCAACAAATTATGCAGCTATTTCATGTAAAAATGTACCTTGGGTTTTACATCGCCAACATAACAGGTGAACAACAATGACAGAGAGGAACAATAAAGTACTACATTTACCCTTTCATAATCTTCATTCCCCGTTCACTATTCTAGTAAGCATGTCCCACCCATTTCCTAGCTTTGCTACTAATCCTCCATCTAGTGTCAGGAATTCAAAGACAAAACGTCAAGGAGTCTACAGAGAAAGCAATACTGTCATGAGGCCAGCGAGACATTGAAGAACAAACCAGAGCAGGGTGAACATACGTTGGCTCTCCAAGTCGCATGGTCCCATCTGCCTTGCAGACAATTTCCTTCCTGGCCCCGTCCATGAACTGTGCAAGCCAGCCAATACTTCCAATGAAGAAACACGTATTGATGTAGAACAAGATGACAGCAGGATAACGATTAGAATTCTTCCAGTCAGCAATAAATGTGGCCTAAAAAAACAAGGAGAAAGACAGAGATGGAGCTCCAATCAAAACAAGACCTTTCAGCAACACTTAATAATGTCAACAACCTTAACAAAATAAGCAAACCAATGACATCTAGTGGTAAGGCATCAGTATCACTTTATTGACATCAATGTGAGGGAAGAGTCTTCCTTCAAATATCTTCTTCGAATATCGACACGTGTCATGAACCTCATTACATAATATATCAATTAAACAGGTTCTGGATCAACCCAAATAATAGATTTTGGCTTACATCCCAGGAAAGAATTCCTTGCTCATAGTTTTATTAATATGGCTAAAAAAAATTAAACTATCCATTTCAATGCAGTCTATGCTAAGTAATGATTACTGTGGCCACCAGTAACCTATTGGGAACTAGGTCAAAATCTTTCAGAATGTTAGACCATTTTAAGCAACATATACTGTGCCAAAGGATTCAAGTCACTCGCTGGTGCAGAGAGCGATGTGGTCTTCGTATCCTGACCAGCATCGAACACTTATAATAAAAAGAGAGAACACAAGAAATACTCAACAATTCAGGCAGCATCTGTGGAAGGAGAAAGAATTAACATTTCAGTCAATAACATTTCATCAGAATTCCTGCTTCTATTTATACTTTTATGCTCCCTTTGTTCTCTCCATCCTATGCTTCATGGCAATTTAAAATGTTTGATTACTAACTTCTAGTTCTGATGAAAAGTCATCAACCTGTATCATTAAATCTGTTCATCCTTCCATAGATGATGTCTAATCTTCTCAGTATCTTTAGCATTTTCTATTTATTTATTTCTCAGGAGTCTGTGGAGATTTGGCATATCATCAGAAACCTTGGCAAACATCTATAGATGTAGTGTGGAAAGTGTGCTGACTGGCTGCACTACAGCCTGGTATGGGAACGCCAATGCCTTTGAGTGAAAAATCCTACAAGCCAAGGAGCTAATGACGCCTAACGGGACTCCTCTGCTTGCATCTTCGCAAACAGCTCTATTTCTATCTTTAATATCTCTATTTTTCCCTTTCAGGGTTCTTTTGAAGACTCTGACCTGGAGATACATGCTGACTTTGGTTCTTTGCGGGAATGGGACCCACTCTTGGGGTCTCACGAATGGCTGGTATTCGATATACCAAGGATGTAGCCGAGAAGACTTGCTCGCCTTCAGAGTTCCAGGATTTTGTGGCTCTGGAGGCGGGCAGACTCGCGGACAGTGCCACCGCAGGAAACTGGTGTGTCATGGGAGACAGAATATCGAAAACAGCAAGCTGGCTGCTGGCTGTGTGCCCAGAGACCAGAGTTCTTTGGGCACAGAGCTCGGAAAAAGCAATACAATGGACTTATAACACTGTAAATCAGTGAGTTGTTTGTTATGTCTCCCCTCTCACTGTGAAACAGGGACATCTCTTTCTCCCTTATTAGGGAGAGAGAAAGCCTGTGGTATGTCGAATACCAGGCGAACGAGTAGTCTTCGGGGTACTACAAGTCTGTGTCTTTATGGATGCTTTGCTGTGTGCTTGAGTGCTCGGTGGTGGGTGCTGATTTTTTTTTTTGCTGGTGGGGGAGGGAGGTCGTCGCTTTGTTGCTGCTTCTGCATGGGAGGGGGAGCTGGGGGGGAGCTTTGGGGTTCTAACATTTAACAGTCATTCATTCTTTGGGGCACTCCTCTGTTTTCAATGGTTGCAAAGTAAAAGCATTTCAGGAAGTATATTATATACATTTCTCTGATATTAAGTGTACCTTTGAAAAGGTGATGGATTCAGCCCCGTACATCATAGGTAAAGCCCACCCAACCATTGAGCACATCTACATGAAACGCTGCCATAGAAAAGCAGCATCCATCATCAGAGGTCCTCACCACCTCTTTTCTCGCTTCTGCCATCTGGTAGAAGGTACAGGTGCCTCAGGACTCACACCACTAGGTTCAAGAACAGTTACTACCCCTCAACCATCAGGCTCTTAAACAAAATGGAACAACTACACTCATTTAAGAACTCTTTTATCTTGTTATTTCATGCTCATTATTTATTGCTATTTATTTATATCTGCATTTCCACAGTTTGTTGTCCATTGTTTACAGTTCTATAGATTTGCTAAGTATGCCCACAGAAAAAGAATCTCAGGGGTGTATTTATATTTCAGATTACCTGCAAGTAACGTATTTTGTTTTTATAGTAATAATTATAGTTCCTTGGAATAAACTTAAGCACAGCCTGTTTTTATTGACATTTAACATCTCTATCCCAACAGGTAGGTGTGAGTAGCGTACACACAGGAACATGATCAAGGGCTTGCGGCAGAGCTTAGTCTAGATAGGTATACGGAAATCTACTTGTGGGGTTTCAGGGAATGGATCTTAACAGAGTGGAATTTCACTGGGAGTCTAAGGCTGTTTACAAATAGATTACTGGAGTGATCCGCAGACTAGTCAATAAATTTACGTGGTTTCTGTATATTGAATAGCAAACATCAGCAAAAAAAAATACTAGTTGAAATCTAATCAAGAAGTTCATGTAATGAAAGGGATGAGTGTTTTACAATCTGTGTAGAATTATTTGTATTCACTTTCCAAGAATAATTTTATTAAGTGAACCCAGACTGCCACAGGGTACTAATTAAATCCATCTTTTTCACACACATCCATCATAGGATGTGCAGTTTCTTTACCTAGTGGTATCCTTAAAAACACGGGAAAAAATTCCACAAATGGGGATCCTTCTTGGGACCCATATAGATACTCCTTTAAGTATGCAAATCAGGTAAGCCAGTAGGATACTGCCCATCGTTTTGGGAGAACTGCTCAACCCACCCAGTTAGATGCTGTTGACAAAAATTATGAACTGTTTTTGGTGTAATAAAGACAAGGTAGGATTATGTGGAGGTTTCTCATTTTTCCACCAATTAGAGTATCTTTTAGCAGCCAGATTCCTCTTGCAAAAAAGAGCCCACAGCACCAAGCCTCGCAACACCCCAATACCTGCCCAAAATCTCTAAGTTTACTTTCACATACTTGTGAAACTTAGCTCCAACAAGAAAAAGGGAGAAGAAAAACTTCCCTTCAATTAGTGCTGAAGTATCAGTGAAGTCAAGCAGTCTGAGTGCTGGTCATAAGTAGCCAAATGAGGACAGCACTCACCAGTGTGAAAAACGTACAGAGAATGGTCACAGAACCAAAGATGGCAATGTAGACATGCATGGCATCATGCTCGCTGTTTGTGAAGAGAGGATTCTGACACTGGATCCCACAGCCTTCCACATCTTCATACCAGCTCTTTGGGTTCTCTGTGCGCACCAGAGGAGCCTCACAGCGGCCAGAGGTGTTAAACTTTATGTTCTGTACTTCATTCTGAAAAAGAAAATTTAGAAACAAAAAATTAACTTCTTATCTTTATAAACCTTCCTCTGATCCGTTCTAGTACCACTTTGGTACCCTCTTAGTAACAATGAAATGGCAGGTTGGCAGCCTGTTCCCAACAGCGGTTATCTCCTCTGTTCCAAAAAGCAGTGGTCTCCTCTGCAATATACCCATGTGCACACAGGATAGATTACAATTAGTGCAGCGATTAGTGTAACGCTTTACAGACCCAGCAATCGAGATTTAAGGAGTTTGTACATTCTCCCCATGATCGCATGGGTTTCCTCCTGCATTCCAAAGACCTATCGTTAGTAAATTGTGGGCATGCTATCGAAACCCTTTTTTGCTGGGAATCTCTGGAAATGCAGCTTATTAGCCACTAGTCTCTGCGGCAAGAAACCCATCTTTCTCAGGATTCGTACATCTAGGCTGTACAGAACTTTGGTCCCGTTAAATCCGTGAGATTGGGATGTCTCACTCACCCAAACCCCGGTTTGTGTGAATGCTGTGTGACTTATGCCCCCGGCAATTGCCCATCAACAAGAAATAACAGATAGTACACTGCATACAATTATAAAGAAGTACATTTAAGAATGTTAACTTAAGCCAAGTTATTAAAGGAAAGAAAGACAAAAACATAAAGGGCCCATTATACTTAAACAGTCACATATGCACGGTGGAGCTCAAATCCTCCCGAAGCCATTGTTTATGATGTACACACTGTACCTTGCGAATGTCGCTCGAAATCCATCCCAAACAAACAGCCTTTCCCACGGGAGTATTGGTCCTTCCTCCTTGAAGTCATTCATCTGCACAAAGCACCCTGCGCAACAGGGCAGCATCCTCCGCCATCTTCCCCACTGTCCGCGCCCAGCTCCCGCCAACAAACACCTTGAGCCACACCAGTGTCCCTCACAAAAGTCTCTGCCCAGTGTACTCTAGAAACTTCTCCCAATTTCACCATCCTGATTGGCTGACACCGCATTCCGAAGCTGAACAACAAAGCCCCCTATCTCAGCTCAAACCCCCCTTACCTCAGCTCAAACCCAGACAGGCTGAAAGCTGAACAGACTGCACTTACAGAACTGCTAAAATGAAATACCCACAGCATAGCAGTAAAAATCTTAACCAGGACGTCACACTATATTGCCACTGGAACCATGGCAACATCTGCAGGCTGCCCCCAACACATTCTTAAACTGTGTTGGTCATTACACCAAAGCACACTTCACTGTATGTTTCAGTGTTTCAATGTACACGTGACAAATAAAACTAGTCTTTAATCTCTATCTCACAGCTCACACATGAGGAGCCCCTTCTTGCATGAGGTTGGGAGGACTGGCATCACTGTTTTTACAGCTGTGTAAGGGTTTCTTTTTGCTGACTCCCAGTTACTTACCTGGCAATCTTCAGGAAAGCGGTCAATCGAACACTTCAGAAAGTCAGGCCAGCCTCTCTCCCGCTCCACAATGGCACAGGGGCTTCTCGTGATCTGGCACATACGCTGACCTGGAAGTTCCACTTTGCCATTTTCACACTTTGGCATGTAGACAGCGCAAAGAAGTTGCTGAATCACCATCCAACAGCCTGGAGCATTCCGCAGCCCTGAGAAAGATAATGGCACCATTAAAAAGTTTAGTTTCAAGTCTTTTCTTAAACTCCAGTTTGAGAATTCAGGAAATAAAGATATATCTGGCTTCTATGGTATTTATAGTCCTGAGCCAGGCTCTCAACCAGAAACATCAGCCAGCAATTCCTCTCTTGCCACCAATGAGTGCACCTGCACTTTGATTTTTGCTCCAGATTCCAGCATCTGCAGTCCCCTGCATCTCTGTAATGCTAATGGAATTTGGATGAGAGTTCCTCATCTCTAAACTTTTTCATAATGTCTCCACCTGTCTCAGTAATATGACATGTTCATTAGATCTTATTACAGCATCCCTTCTTTAACCTCTAGATGCCACCTTTAGAACAACCAGTTATTTCTGATGATGTTATCAAGACCAACTCTATCTTGAACCTTATTACTGAAGCAATTTGTGGAGCTTACAGGAAAATAATGTTTCCCCCTCCTGGATATTAATAAAAAATAAGTGAACAAATATAAACTCCATAAGTTTCAAACATACAGACCTCTCTAGATTTAGGAAACGTTGCACTTAGAACGGAAAGTTGCACCTCATTCCTTTCTTTCTTCCACATTATTCCTAAGGCGGAAGAAAGGGAAGGGGAAGCCATAAAACTTTCTAGACTCTCAGCTCCATTGCTTCAGTTGTAACTTAGAAGTCACTGTAAATAACTCAGACGTTATTTTAAATTTGGTCACTGTGTTTTTAGTAATTGAATTGTCAGTGTGACGTTTAGCACTGAATGGAGTTGCACCGCAATCTCGTCATCCTCAGCAATGACAATAAAGCTCGAACTAACAAAAAACAAATAGGTGAGTTCACGACAGAAAAGGGAATCGAAAGCCATGCTGAAAGGCTGAGATGAGACAAATGAAATGGGTGGAGATCTGCACAGATGCAGGAAATTGTTTCTGAGCTGCAATGTTCCCATAATTCACTCTTGGAATAAGACCATAAGTAATAGGAAGTGGAAACCACTCAGTTGCTCGTCCCTTTTCTGTCATTACACAAGAATCGATTGATCATTTACCTCAGTACTTCTTTCCTGCACTAAGCCCATATCATTTCATTCCCTTAATATCAAAATACCCATCAACCTCAGTGTTAAATAAATTTAGCGATCAAGCCTCCAAAACCCACTACAGAATTCCAAATATTCATTAACTCAAGCTGAATGGTTGAGCCAGTATTTACAGTCTCCGACTAATTCCAGTCATCCTAACCCAGAGAAAATAGCATTGCTGTATCTACCCTGTCAAATCCATTTCAAAATCCATGCCTCATCCTAATAAAGTCAGGAGTGTATAGTATAGCCCAGTCTATTGAATCATTCTGCAGTCAACAAATCCACCATCTCTAGAATTAACCTGGTGAGCCTTTGTTGTATGTTGTACCCCCTTCATCATAATTATATGCTCCCTTAGCTGTGAAGACCTAGGCTCTATAGAATATTCCAGAAGGAGTCTTGTCAGGGCCTTATATAATTAGATTAAAACATCTCTATACTTATAATCAAATACTCTTGCAATAAAGGCCAACATGCACTTGCCTTCCTAAATTCCTTCCTAAACTAGTATGTACATTTTCAATGACGAGTGTACCAAGACACCCAAGTTCTTCTGGCACCCACAGTTTTTAGTCCTGCATTTCCAAAATACTCCATCAAAGACCAAGACCTCACACATTTCCCCATTGTATTTCACCCGTCAGGTCTTCACCCATTTCCTTATCTGTCTATAAGCCCCTGAAGCCTTTCTGCATTCTCCTCACACTCAGAATATATGCATAGCTGATACTCAATTATCCAAATAAATTGATGTGGACTGTTAACGCCAGGACCAATCCCTGTGGCATCTCATTAGTCACAGCCTCCCAACTCAAAAATGGCCTGTTTATCCCCACTCTTCAATCTTGCACCCATTAACCAACACCAGTCTATTCCATGTCAGTCTTTTACCTCCAATACCGTCTGCTCTAATTTTCATTAATAACCTTTTATGTGTCACCTTGCTGAATCCTTTCTGAATGTTCATCTACACCACATGCTTGGTTCATCCTGCTCAATTCTGCTATTTCCTCGGGGTCAATATCACAAATGACCTGACTTGGTCCAACCAAGCAGAGTTCACTGCCAAGAAGGCCCACCAGCGCCTTTACTTCCTGAGAAAACTAAAGAAATTTGGCCTGTCCCCTAAAACTCTCACTAATTTTTATAGATTCACCATAGAAAGCATTCTTCTAGGGTGCATCACAACCTGGTATGGAAGTTGTCCTGTCCAAGACCGAAAGAAGCTGCAGAAGATCGTGAACACGGCGCAGCACATCACACAAACCAATCTTCTGTCCGTGGACTCACTTTACACCGCACACAGTCGGAGCAGTGCTGCCAGGATAATCAAGGACACGACCCACCCAGCCAACACACTTTTCGTCCTCTTCCCTCCGGGAGAAGGTTTTGGAGCTTGAAGACTCGTACGGCCAGATTTGGGAACAGCTTCTTTCCAACTGTGATAAGACTGCTGAACAGATCCTGACCCGGATCTGGGCCGTACCCTCCAAATATCCGGACCTACCTCTCGGTTTTTTTGCACTACCTTACTTTCCATTTTCTATTTTCTATTTATGATTTATAATTTAAATTTTTAATATTTACTAAATTTTAGTATTTTTAATATTTTTAATATTCAATATTTGTAATCCAGGGAGTGGGAAGTGCAGAATCAAATATCGCTGTGCTGATTGTACGTTCTGGTATCAATTGTTTGGCGACAATAAAGTATAAAGTATTTACAGCCTCAAAAAGTTCAAAACAATGTCATCAAATCTGATTTCCCTTTCATAAAACCATATTGATCTTGCACAATCCTATAATAATTTTTAAAGTGCCCTGTATGACTTGTTTAATAATAAATTCCAGCACTTTCCCTACTATTTCTGTCATATTAACTGGCCTGGAGTTCCCTGTTTTCACTGTCTCCTTTTCTTTAAATCAGAGTTACACTCGTTACCTCCCAATCCACAGGACCCATAAAATGTTTACACTACAGAAGGAAGCCATTTAGTCCATCATAACTGCATTAACTTTTAACCAAACAACTCCAGTTCCACCCACCAACTCTTTTTACATTGCCTTGCAAAGTGTTCACAACCACAGTATATTTGTTGGATTGTCTTTGGAAGGCCACAGTGCAGCCCATCTCCACCCTATCTTCAGGCATTGCCTCCAGATTCCACCTAGTGCACGGAGAAAGTTCTCCCTCATGTCATTCTTAATTTTCTTCCTCTTTGATTTGTACCTGCGGCTTAATAGTTCTTGACCCTCCACATAATAAATTCCCTTCCAATCTCCATTCAGTATTTTAAGTATGTTTATCAAATGTCCCCTCAGTCAAAGAAAATGCCCCGGTCTCTATAATCTATCCTTGCAAATGTCGTTTCTCTTACCAGAAACCATACTCATAAATCTTTCCTCTCTAACATTTTCACATGCTTCTTATAAAAGTGACGAGAATTAGATACAATAATCTAGCTGAGGGCACAATAACTTCAGGTTCATTGTAACTTTCCTGTACTTACCACATGTTCCATTGATAAAGCCCAGAATTGTGTGTACATCATTTTCCATTACCTTCAGTGATTTGTGAACATGTGCCTGTAGGTTCCTCTGTTCCAGCACCCCTTTTACAACAGGACCCTTTATTCCGTGTTGCCTTTCCGCATTCATTTCATCTGCCACACATCTGTGCATTATATTCTGTTCCAGTCTTTTATACAGTTTACAGTAATGCTTAGAAATTGCAGTTGGATACCCTGGGTCCAGATCAAACATATGGATAAAATAAAGGCTATGGTCCTAACACCAGACTCTGGAGAACACCAATACTCAAGGTTCTCTGACCTGGAACACCACAACCCTTTGTTGTCAATCACTGCTATTTTTGTATCCATGCTGCCAATGTCCCCTTTGTGCTCCAACCTTCAACACTGTCAAAAGCCTTCCGCACGACACCGGTTGCATTATCCTCATTAACTCTATCTGTTACCTCCTCAAACCAGCCGAAAATGACTCCCCTTTACAAATCTGCGTTAACTTGCCAAATCCACTTTCCTCCAAGTGACTATGAATCCTCAATCACATAAATGTTTTTAGTAGGTTTCCCACCACTGATGGGTTCTGGTAACTGGTTAATCCTTACTCCTTTTTCAAAGAAAAAGCTCTGAAACATCAGTCAGGGCACATGATCTCCTGTGCTTCCCACAAAACACTCGGATGTATTCCATCCATTCCTGGTGATGCATCTCCTTTAAGTTCTGCCAACCTTTCTGATACATCTATACTATCAATCTTTTCCTATCTAGTATCAAAGCGAATTGTTCTTTTATGAAGCATTATACTCATTTAGTACAACACTGCTATCAGCATTCATGAGCAAGTTGCCATATTTTGTCTTGCCTCACTCCTGTATGTAATATGTAATCATCATCATTATGTGCCGTGCCATATGACATCATCATTGTGTGCAATGTTGTATGACGTGGGCGATCATGGTCTTGACCATGATTGTTCTTGGCAAACTTTTCTACAGAAGTGCTTAACCATTGCCTTCTTCTGGGCAGCGACTTTACAGAATGGGTGATCCCAGCCATTATCAATACTCTTCAGAAATTGTCTGCCTGCCATCAGTAATCACATAACCAAGGCTTGTAATGTCCACCACCTGCTCCCATGGCTTCATGTTACCCAGATCGGAGGGCTAAGCACGAGCTACACTTTGCCCCAGGATGACCTGCAGGCTGGCAGAGGGAAGGAGCACCTTACACCTCCTTTGGTAGAGACCTATCTCCACCACGCCACCCACCTGTACTTACTATTGATATGCTAATAAACATGTAGATTTTCATTTATGTTGACATCTTCTCTCCTTGCCTCTCTGATTTGAACTTTCATTTCCCCATTGACTCTTTTGGCATTTAGAAGCATTTAGATAGGCAATTGAGTAGACTGGGAATGGAGGGATATAGACCATGAATAGATAGAATTGGTATGTTCCATCTTCTTACTTGTTTTTTTATTAGTCTTAGCAATCTGACATCTGTCATAAGCGCCCTTTCTTGCGTTGTCTTCTCCTGGATTTCTTTTGTCACATAGTGAGCTCTGGATGTCTTCTTCCTTTGCCCCTCAGACATATCCAAACCAAACCAATTTTTCCTTCAAGGTAGCCAATTGTTCTATTTCAGTTTTGTCTGTCAACCTATAATTCCCTTTTTCTCTGGTTTATATCTACTATCATCCCACTGAAATATGTCTTAATTATAATTAATAATTATTTGTCTTAATTACTTTTTACTATACAGGGCTCTGCTTTTATAGCCAATCTTAATAATGTTATGTTACGGCACAGTCTCATTAATAACTTGAACAATTGTAACAATAGCTTTCAATTTATAAACTCCACCAGCTTAGCAATAAAATAAACTTAGCATTTGCCCTTCCTAATAACTTAACGTGGTTTCATGCACAAAAACACCTAGATCCCTCTGTGTTTCACTCACTGACAGTCCTTCATTCCAGGAACAGACTACCTTTTGATTCCTGCAAGAGAAATGTATGACCTCACACTTTCCTACATTAAACTCCATTTGCCAACTTTCTGTCCAGTCACATAATCCATCTGCATCATCTTACTGAATATAGTCACCCTCATCATGGCAGGCCCTCTTTAACTATTTTTGTGTCATCAGCAAACTTAGGTAGCTAACACTCTACTCCACTAATACAGATAGAATATAATTGGGAGCTAAGGATTAATCTTTGGGTAACTCCACTTGCTATGTCTTCCCAGTCTGTAAATGACCCACTTATACCAACTCTCCACTTGCGTGTTAAACTGGCTTCATATTAACATACTTCTTCCGATATCCTGACGTCTTGTGGACCAGCCTTTTATGTGGCAACTTATCAAGTGCCTTCTGGAAAGTTAAATACACTTCATTGACAAATAAGACCATGACATAGGAACAGAATTAAGCCATTCAGCCCATCAAGATTGTTCTGCTATTCCGTCATGGCTGAGCCCGGATTCCACTCAATCCCACACTGTCATAAGGGGGCACTGGGAATGGATCCAAATGCAAGACACAGACACTGAAATTCTAGGAACAGGACTAGGTTTGTCAAGAAAGCATGGGAAGACGCGACGCAGGCCCTGGACGAGACTTGGAACTAGGAGCCTGGGCTAGGACTCTGAGCCAGAGACTGGACAGGGACCCGGAACCTGGGTCTTGACTCAGGCTCGGACCCCGGATCTAGGCGAGGACAAGACGTGGCTACAGCACTGGACATGGAACTCCTGCACAGGATGAGGCACATGGACAGGACCAGAACTCAAAGCCTTGGCTTGGACAGGACAAGGTGCTTGGACCAGACGAGCTTCTAGGACGTGGCTTGGACTAGACGAGCTACTTGGATGAGACTTGGACTAGACAAGCTACCTGGACGTGGCTTGGACTAGACGAGGGAACTCCTGGACTGGACGAGGGAACTCCAGCGCAGGACGTGGCACTTGAACTAGATTCGGCTCGGCTCTTGGACTTCGCTGGGTTAGGCTCTAGGGTACGGAGCCAGGACTCCTACTTGGGCTTGGAGCCACCGGGACCCTTCTAGGATGCAGGGCCAGGATGCTTTCCAGGACGCAGGGCCGGGATGATTGCTGAGGATACTTGAGGAGGATTCTGATGAAGTGGCAGACGAAGGGTGCAGGCGAGATAACTGTCGGTGATTTGCAAGGGAGGGGAAGGGAACAGTCCAGCAGGGAATCCTTGGTTTGCAGAGGTACTTATGTGTCAGCCCAAAACGAGAATCAATTAAGGCACCCAATGGAACAAGGGAAAACAGGAAAACCTGGAATAAGGATTGGTGAACCGGACCGTGAACTGGAATGCGGATTTCACGGACTGGACCATGACACACACACACACACACACCTGTCTTCTCGCCATATCCTTTGATGCCCTGACCAATCAGGAAATGATCAACTTCACCTTAAATATACCTACGGACTTGGCCTCCACCACAGACTGTGCCAGAGCATTTCACAGATTTACTACTCACTGGCTAAAAAAAATGTTCCTTACCTCTGTTCTAAAGGGTCACCCCTCAATTTTGAGGCTGTGCCCTCCAGTTCTGGATACCCCCACTATAGGAAGCATCCTCTCCAAACCTACCTTATCTAGTCCTTTCAACATTCGGTAGGTTTCAATGAGATTCCCCCCCCCCCCCCCGCCCGTATTCTTCTAAATTCCAGTGAGTACAGACCCAAAGCTGCCAGACGCTCCTCATAAATTAACCCCTTCATTCCCAGGATTATCCTTGTGAATCTCCTCTGAACTCTCTCCAATGATAACACATCCTTTCTGAGATATGGGGCCCAAAACTGTTGACAATACTACAAGTGTGGCCTGACTTGTGTCTTATAAAGGCTCAGCATTATCTCCTTGCTTTTATTTTCCATTCGCTGCCCCTCCCTGTCAGCCATTCCTCTATCCTGTCCAGTATCTTTCCTGTAAAAACATAGGATTTTAACTTGTTAAGCAGCCTCATGTGTGGCACCTTATCAAATGCCTTCTAAAAATCCAAGTAAATGACATCCACTGCCTCTTCTTTGTACACCCTGCTTGTTACTCTAATAGATATGACAGGCAAGATTTCTCTTTACAGAAACCATGCTGACTTGGACTGATTTTATCATTAGTCTCCAAGTACCTCAAAACCTCATCCTTAATAATGGACTCCAACACTTTCCCAACCACTGAGGTTAGGTTAACTGGCCTATAATTTCCTCTTTTGCCTTCCTCCCTTCTTAAAGAGTGGAGTGACATTTGCAACCTTCCAGCGCTCCAGAGACATGCCAGGATCAAGTGCTTCTTGAAAGATCATGACTAATGCATCTGTTATCTCTTCAGCAACCTCTTTCAGGACTCTGGGATGTAGTCCATCTGGCCTAGGTGACTTATCCATCTTAAGACCTTTAAGTATGCCTAGCACTTTTTCCTTTATAATAGCAATGGCGCTCACTCCTGCTCCCTGACACTCTTGGACCTCTAGCACGCTGCTGGTGTCTTCCACAGTGAAGACAGATGCAATGCCCATCACCTCCCTCTGGTGCTCCTTCCCACTTTTTCTTTCTTCCGTGGCCTTCTGTCCCTTTCACCAGTCAACTTCCCAGATCTTCACTTCATCCCTCCCCCTCCAGGTTTCACCGATCACCTTGTGTTTCTCTCTCCCCTCCCTCCCACCTTTTAAATCTACTCAGCTTTTTCCTCTCCAGTCCTGCCGAAGGGTTTCGGCCTGAAACATGGACTGTACTTTTCCTCCACAGATGCTGCCTGGCCTGCTGAGTTCCTCCAGCATTTTGTGTGTGATACTAATACATATGACTTATGCTTCTCCTTCTCAAATTGCAGTATAAATTCAAGCATATTATGATCACTGCCTTCTAAGGGTTCCTTTACGTTAACCTTCCTAGTAAAATCTGGATTATTACACGACACCCAATCTAAGATAGCCTTTCCCCGAGTAGGCTCAAGCACAAGCTGCTCTAAAAAGCCATCTCATAGGCATTCAACAAATTCCCCCCCTGCAATCCGACATCAATTTGATTTTTCCAACCCCCCATTACAATTGTGTCATTACCCTTATTACATGCCTCTTCCAGCTCCCTTTGCAATCTCAACTCCACATCTTGGCTACTATTTGGAGGCCTATATATGATTCCCATAATGGTTTTTTAACCTTGCAGTTTGTTAACTCCACCAAGATCCAATATTCTCTGACCCTATTTCACCTCTTTCTAAAGATGTAATTCCATCTCTTACCCACAGAGCCACACCACCACCTATGCCTTCCTGCCTGTCCTTTCGATGCAAAGTGTATCCTTTTGATGTTAAACTCCCTCCTATGGCCTTCTTTCAGCCACAACTCAGCGATGCCCATATCACACCGACCAATCTCTAAATGCGCCACAAGTTTGTCCACCTTATTCTGAAAGCTATGTGCATTTAAATACAGCACCTTCAGTCCTGCATTCTTCACCCTTTTGAATCTTGCCTATGTTATACAATTTAACTCTTGGCTCTGTCTGTATTTGTACCCAATCATTGGTTTGTCCATCCTTACATTCATGTTACACCCATCATCTACTTGCCCACAAGAATATTGGTCCCGCTCAGATTCGAGTACAACCCATCCCTTTTGTACAGGTTACACCTGCCCCAGAAGAGGTCCCAATGATCCAGAAATCTGAACCCCTGCCCCCTGCTCTGATTCTTCAGCCACACATTTATCTACCACCTCATTCTGTTCCTATCCTCACTGTCACATGGCACAGGCAGCAATCCCGAGATTACTGCCCTTGAGGTCCTGTTTCTCAGCTTCCTTCTGAACTCCATATATTCTTTTTTCAGGATCTCCTGCCTTTTTCTTCCTATGTTGTCGGTTACCAATATGCACCATGACATCAGGCTGCTCACCCTCCCTTTTTGGGATATGGTGGACATGAACAGAAACATCTCGGACCCTGGCACCTAGGAGGGAAACTACCATCTGTCTTTCCTTTTCACGTCTACAAAATTGCCTGTCTGTCCCTCTGAGTATTGAATCTCCTATTACTGCTGCCATCTTCAGTTTTCTGCCCTTCTGAGCCACAGGGCCAGACTTAATGCCAGAAGCACAGCCCAGGTAAGTTGTTCCCCCCAAAAGTACTCCAAATGGAGTACTTTTTGTTGAGGGGATGGCCACTGGGGTGCTCTCCCTTCCCCCTCCTGACAGTCATCGATTTATCTGCCTCCTGTAGCCTTGGGCTGACTACCTCTCTCCAGCTCCTGTCTATCACTGCTTCACTCTCCTAATAAGCTGAAGGTCATCAAGCTGTAGCTCCAGTTCCCTAACCCGGTCCCTGAGGAGCTACATCTCGATGCACCTGGCACAGATGTGGCCATCGGGGAAGCGAGAAGTCTCCTGGAAATCCCACATCTGACACCCAGAACACAACACTGGCTCTGCAGACATACCCCCTATTCTCTCTAGAGTTGAATAAGAAATAAAGAATGAACTTACTTAGCCTCCACCTGTTATTGCCGAAGACTTGTTGAGCCAAAGCCTTACTACTCCTACTCAAGACTACACTGACAATGACCATTCCTGTAGGCAGAACCTCTCTTTGATAGAGTCTGGGTTTTTAAGGCTCTGCGTGGGAATGCTGCTCTTGTGTCCGCACAGTACTCCAGTCAAGGGTCCCATCGAAAAGCCTACTGCTTTTTCAAGTTCTTTGTCAGACCTGCGTGGGAACGCAACTATTGTATCTATGCAGTCCTCCAAATGTCACTCTTTCATCTCCACTAGTTGTATAAACAGATTAAAGTCTCATATGATTACCCAGTTGTAGGCATCTTTATTTTTCTAACCTACCTATGCCTTGTATCACCCCTACTGCTTTGGGTCGATGAAATATTTTCTTCCTACTTGCTCTGTCTTTTCATCCCCCGTCCCCTAGATTGATTCTACTTTAGTGCTCACCAACCTTTTTAAGCCCAAGATCGCCTACCTCGACCTTACTGAAAGGCAAGATCTACCTACTAAATCGTTTAGAGAAAAAACAACTCAGATTGTACTGCCAATTTGAGACCTTTTATTTGGGTTAATTGTATTTGAATTACACAAAATACTTTTGTCAAACTTTCAAATGCAATTTCACATAGATAAGTTGACCTGAAGTAGGCACCGACTTTTAGTGCTATAAAACCAACGCGCACACTGTTCATTGTTGGGGCCCCATCAGTAGTAATTGCCACCAGTTTATGAACGGGGATGTCATTTTCACGGACATATCTTTTAAACTCATTGCAAATATCCTCACCTCTCGTTCTCTCCCTTAATTACAAAAGAGTGAGGAAGTCCTCCTTTGTTGTAAAATCCTGGAAAGCCATTCTGACAAATACAACAAGCTGAGCTGTTTGCATTACATCCAGGGATTTGTCGAATTGTAGTGAAAAATATCCACGTCCTCTGACAGTGACTCTCCCCTCCTTGTCACTGTTGCAGGGCCAAGCGGTATATTATGTATTGCGGTTGTGATGTTGTTTTTGTTTCTAAAGTCATTAAATACAGTCTCTGCGGTAATGGCCATTGCTTCCTTGAATAAATCGCCACCTGTAAAAGGCTTCTTGTGTTTGGCCAAAAGGCAACTTACACAAAATGATGCTTCAATAGCAGCCTTATTTTGAGCAGCACGTTTTCTGAAAAACGATTGCTGGGCCTTCAACCCCAATTTCAGCTCCTCAACTTTCCTGGCACGAATTGTGCTCTTTGGGGGGTAGGTGTCTTTAAATTTCTGGTGGTTGGTGTTGTGGTGCCGCTCCAGATTCCCTCTTTTAGTCAGTGCTTGTGTTTGGTGGCACAACATGCATACACACTTGTCTTTCACCAAGGTAAATAGAAATTCCTCTTCCCATTCTGGATGGAATTTGTACGTTTTCGCCTTCTTTCGTGGAGCCTCCGCCATGCTATCAGGATATGACAAGCGAGTGCTGTATATTGATGTTTGCGACAATCTGTACTCTTTTGCCGGGACGCACACAGCACATCTTTAAGAAAAAAAGCTGAAATAAACAAGCTAATTAATTAGGTGCTGCCCGGCACATAAATGTCGGCCCAGATCAGAGGCGACGCAATCGGCAATCGAATCTGATCTGGGCTGACATTTATGTGCCAGGCGGCACCTAATTAATTAGCTTGTTTATTTCGGCTTTTTTCTTAAACATGTGCTGGGTACATTCCAACTACCCCGTACCACTGCATTCTTCGCGGCCCGGTGGTTGGGGACCACCGCATATTTAATTGGTCACTTTGATGCAGCACAAGCTACGCTGAAAACGCAGTTCATGGTGGGGGAGCTACACACATGCAAACTGGGCAGAAAGAACGGAACTAAAACCCTGCAACCTGGAAACAATCTCTCTTTACAAACAGCTTTGCAGCAAAAGTATTGCTATATTACCATTACCCTAATTAGTATTACTTATTTTTATAATGCTCACATTACAACAGTATTTGTGTATTTATTTTTGATTTTTTTCGGGATCTACTGGGAAAGTCTCAAAGATCGACCGGTCGATTGCGATCAACTGGTCGGCGACGCCTATTCTACTTGATTTTCTGAGCTACAAACCTTTCTCTCTACAGCTTTTATCCCATTCATTAATTTTAGGACTACCCCCACTCCATTTCTAAACATCCTGGAAAACCTCATTTCTAACCTTGGTTACTTGGCACCCATGGGTCTGTAACAGCTATCAGACTGCACCCATTTATGTTCATTTATGCCACTAATGCACCTACCTTGTTACAAATGCTGTTTGAATTCGAGTAAAATGTCTTTAATTTTGCCTTTGTACCGTTATCACTTCTCCATCTCTCAATGAAAATAAATTAAAGCCATGATCTCTGTTTCTCTTTCCACAGATGCTGCCTGGTCTGCTGTGTGTTTTCAGAAATTTTTATGTTTGTTTCTAACTATGTGCAATGTTCCTGATACAGTGGGTATTGTTACCCAATTTGCTACCTTATGCTTTTGCTTTAAGCTTTCCGTTTAACTTTCTAGATTTTCCCCTCTTGAACCCCTCCTCACTACTTACAGTACAGCACAGGGATACAGTACTGACTTCCATGATTAGCACAGTCTCTAGTGATTACTCCTGTAAGTGAGTGCTGCATCCTTGTAAGTAATCTCACCTGGCTGCTCGAGGTCCATGTCCCTCTATTTCCTGCCAGTTTGTGTGCCTGTCCAAATCCCCTGTAAACTTTACTATTATATCTGCTTCCACCACTTCCCAAGGCAGTGTGTTCCAAGCACATAGTACTCTCTGAAAATCACCTCATAAATCTTCTTCGAACTTCCCCCCTTCTCATCTTAAAGCTATGTGACATTTCCATCCCGGGAAAAAGACTCTGACCTCCTCTAATTTTACACACTTCTCTCAGGAAGCACCTCGTCCTTCAACACTCCAGAGAAATTAATTTTGTCCAATCTTTCCTTAGGACTAATACTCTCTGCTGCAGGTGATGCCCTAGTGAACCTCTTCTGCACCCTCCCCAAAGCCTCCGCATCATTCCATGGTGACCAGAACTCTATGCGAAGCTCCAAATGTTGCACCACGATTCCCCTTTTGTTAATTCACCATTCTGGTTGATGAAGGCAAGTTTGCCACATGCTTCCTTTCGCGTCCTATCTATTTGCGTTGTCATTTTCAGGGAAATACAGCTTTGCACCACAAGATCCCTCTTTACATCAATACTCCCAGGAGTCCTGCCATTTATTCCCGATTGCAACATCTTACGCACATCCAGCTTTAGCTCCGTCTGCCATTTCTCTGCCTATGTTTCCAACTGGTCCATATCCTACTGACCAATTTCATGTCATCTCCAAACTTCCTAATCAGTCAACCTATACTTTTGTGCTAAGCATCTATAAATCTTGCAGCATTAATCCTTCCCAATAACACTGGGCACAGATCTTCACTCAGAATAACATCCCCACCACTACCCCCTGCATTCTATGGCCAAGCCTATTTTGAATCCAATAAACAGAGTCTCCATGGATCTTAGTACCTCAATCGTCTTTTTCAGCCTACCATGAGGGACCTTGTAGAATGCTTTACTAAATTCCATATAAATTTTAAAGGATTATCTACAGCACTAATTATTCACTTCACAAGGATACTGCTCTAATCCGTCCACCTCACCTGGTTTCGCCCATCACCTGCCAGGTTTTACTTCATTCCCTCTGCCCCAACTTCGTATTCTAGTTTCTTCCCCCTTTCCTTCCAGTGTCTCATCTCCATCTTACATCTATTCTATCCCCCAAATCATGAGACTATGAGGGAAAGCGAGGAGGTGATAGACAGGAGCTACAAGGAGATAGTCACCCCAAGACTACAGGAGACAGATAAAGGGTGACTGTCAGGAGAGGGAAGAGAGAACGTCAGATAGTGGAGAGCACCCTGTGGCCATCCCCCTCAACAATATGTACTCCATTTTCAGTACTGTTCGGGGGGTGGAGGTGGCAAACTAATTGGGGGAAGTAACAGTGGTCGTGCCTCTGGCACTGAGTCTGGCCCTATGGCTCAGAAGGGCAGGGAACTGAAGAGGAAGGTAGCAGTAATAGGGGACTCTATAGTTAGGGGGACAGATAGGCGATTCTGCGAAAAAGAAATACCGATAGTGGTTTACCTCCCAGGTGCCAGGGTCTGCCATGTTTCTGAACGGGTCCACCATATGCTGAAAAGGGAGGGTGAGCAGCCAGCAGTAGTGGTACATATTGGTACTAATAACATAGGTAGAAAAAGGGAGGAGGTCCTGAAAACAGAATACAGGGACTTAGGAAAGAAGCTGAGAAACAGAACCTCAAGGGTAGTAATCTCAGCCTGTGCCACGCGACAGTGAGGACAGGAAGAGAATGAGGTGGCAGATAATTGTGTGGTTGAAGAGTTGAAACGGGGGCAGGGATTCAGGTTTCTGGGTCACCAGGACCTCTTCTAAGGCAGGTTGCACTTGAATCCAAGGGGGACCAATATTCTTGCGGGAAGATTTATTAGAGCTGTTGGGAATGGTTTAAACTAATATGGCAGGGGGATGGCACCCAGTGTGATAGAGCTGAGGATGAACAAGCAGGTTTACAAGCAGATGATGGGTGTAACATGAATGTAAGGAAGGACAAGCCAATGACTGGGTACAAATGCAGACAAAGCAAAGAGCTAAATTGTACCACAGAGGCAGAATTCAAAAGGGTGAAGGGTGCAGGACTGAAGGTGCTGTATTTAAACACATGTAGTATTCAGACTGTAGATGAATTCATGGCACAATTAGAGATTGGTTGTTATGACGCTGCGGGCATCACTGAGCTGTGGCTGAAAAAAGGTCATAGATGGGAGCTTAACATCAAAGGGTACAACGTCGAAAGGACAGGCAGGAAGGCATAGGCAGTGGTGTGGCTCTTGGCAAGAGATGGAATTCCATCTTTAGAAAGAGGTGACGTAGGATCAGAGAATATCAAATCTTTGTGGGTGGAGTAAAGGTAAAAAAAAACTGCAAGGGTAAAAAAAACTATTATGGGGATCATATATAGGCCTCCAACTAGAAGCCAAGATGTGGGGTTGAGATTGGAAAGACCGTAAGAGCATAAGACAAGGAACAGAATTAGGTCATTTGGTCCAGAGTCTACTCCACCATTCAATTATGGCCGATCCCTTTCTCCCCTCCCCAGCCTTCTCCCCATAACCTTTGATGCCATGTCCAATCAAAAACCTATCAAGCTCTGCCCTAAACACACCCCACAACCTTGCCTCCACAGCTGCCTGTGTTAATAAATTCCACAAATCTATCACCCTTTGGCTAAAGAAATTTCTCCGCATCCCTGTTTTAAATGGGCGCCTCTCTATCCTGAGGCTGTGCCGTCTTGTCCTAAGTGTGTAATGTAATAAGGATGCATGTAAAAGGGGTAATGTTATAATTACCCTTTGAAACAGGGGACTTCAATATGCAAGGGGATTGGAAAAATCAGATTGGTGTCAGATCGCAAGAGAGGGAATTTGTTGAATGCCTACGAGATGGTTTTTTAGAGAAGCTTGTGCTTGACCCTACTCAGGGAAAGATCATCTTCAAATGGGTGTTGTGTAATAATCCAGATTTTATTAGGGAGCTTAAGATAAAGTTCTATTCAAAAAGTTCAAAAGAACATCTAAACAAGTCTGATGCATTTTGGAAACAAGTCCTGCGGACTGATGAAGTTAAAATAGAACTTTCTGGCCGCAAGGAGCAAAGGTATGTTTGGAGAAAAAAGGGTGCAGAATTTCATGAAGAGAATCCATCTCCAACTGTTAAGCACAGGGATGGATCGATCATGCTTTGGACTTGTGTTGCAGCCAGTGGCACGGGGAACATTTACTGGTAGAGGGAAGAATGAATTCAATTAAATACCAGCAAATTCTGGAAGCTAACATCACACCGTCTGTAAAAAAGCCGAAGATGAAAAGAGGATGGCTTCTACAACAGGATAATGATCCTAAACACACCTCAAGATCCACAATGGACTACCTCAGAAGGTGCAAGCTGAAGGTTTTGCCATGGCCCTCACAGTCCCCCGACCTAAACATCATCGAGAATCTGTGGATAGACCTCAAAAGAGCAGTGCATGCAAGACGACCCAAGGATCTCACAGAACTAGAAGCCTTTTGCAAGGAAGAATGGGTGAAAATCCCCCAAACAAGAATTGAAAGACTCTTAGCTGGCTACAAAAAGCGTTTACAAGCTGCGATACTTGCCAAAGGGGGTGTTACTAAGTACTGCCATGCAGGGTGCCCAAACTTTTGCTTCGGGCCCTTTTCCTTTTTTGTTATTTTGAAACTGTAAAAGATGGAAATAAAAAAGTTTTCTTGCTTAAAATATTAAAGAAATGTGTCATCTTTAACTTTATGCCTTTTGGAAATCAGTTCATCTTTTACTGGCTTAGCTATTCACAGTAACAGAAATTTTGACCAGGGGTGCCCGAACTTTTGCATACCACTGTAGTTGCTCAAGGCCTTCTAATCTTCCAAGGGACCTACGTTCATTTTAGTCACCCTGTTCCACTTTATATAAAAAGTTCCACTGTCTGTTTTTATATTTTGTGCCAGTTTACTTTCATAAACAATCTTTGTTTCCTGGTTAGACCATTGGTTTCTACATAACACAAACTTGAGAAGGTCCCATTTACTCTGGTGTCAGATGGTAACCACACCCTTTACAGCCTTACTTTCAAGGACATAGTGGATGAGTATGAGCTGAGAAAGGACTGCAATTGTACATCATGGTCTAGGTATGCTGATCATTATGTTGATGATCTTTTCAAAGACTGTAGCAAGATTAGTCAGGCTGAACCTCTGTGCCTGACTAGTCATCAGATGTGCGATGATTAGCAGATTTTCTCTCAGATGAGATATAAAACCAAGTCTTGTCCTCCCTTTTTACCTAAAAAAGATTCAAGTAAATCAAGAATCTTCTCCCGATTTCTTCACAATATTTATCCTTCAATAAATAACACCAACAGCTTTTCTTAAGTTATTGATATTAATGGGAATTGGCTGTGTATAAAATGACTGTTCTGCTTCATGTATTCCAACAATGAAGTAAAACAGCTTGAGATGTTTTGATGTTGTATAATACTTTTTAAATGTGCAAAAATTCTTTCTATCTCTATCTTCCTCCTCTTGCATATTTACATGTTTCCCCTCTCCAAAATCATCAGAAATATAAGGCCATAAGTTATAGGAGCAGAATGAGGCCATTTGGCCCATCGAGTATGCTCTGCCATTTCATTACACCTGCCCCTCCATCTATCTTCATATCATCTGCAAACTTTGCAACAATGCCATAAATTCCATCATCCAAATCATTGACATAAAAAGAATTGGTCCCAACACAGACCCGTGTGGAACATCACTAGTCACTGGCAGCCAGCCAGAAGAGGCTCCCTTTATTCCCACTCTTTGCCTCCTGCCAATCAGCCACTACTTTATCCATGCTAGAATCTTTCCTGTAATACGGTGAGCTTGTAACTGGTTAAGCAGCCTCATGTGCGGCATCTTGTCAAACAGCTTCTGGATATGCTATGATAATCCACACGTACACTGAGAAGACCTCACACTACCTCAATAAAGTCTTTCACCATCCATTTATCCTGTGGTATGAAGACATTACTCATTCTGGATATACTGACATTTTCTACAGAGACCCCAACAGTTGGGCTTCTGTCACAATCTTTATACTCTTGTCAGCACTTTCTTGATTCTTGCTATTATCTCAAGTTAACACAGTTAGCAGTCTAATGGAACTTTATGCTGTGTTTTCAGCATCATCATATTATTCCCATCATCGAGATCAACAACTTTCATTTCAGTAACATCAACAGTGCCCAGGCAATCTATTCTTCTGTTGTCACTGGGGTTCTGTATTCCAGTGTTCAACTGGCTGTTTCCTACCTTCTACCCTTCATGAACATGCTCATCTAAAACTCCAATGGCTACACCTTAAGTCACACCAGATCTATAAGACTATAAAGCTATTCTACTCCTATGTCTTATAGTCGAGGAATAATATATCAGCCACGATGGAATGGTGGAGCAGACTTGATAGGCGTAATGGCCTACTTCTGCTCCTGTGTCTTATGGTCTTAAATCCATTCATCAATCAGCCCACGTCAAATCCCACTTCCCTTACCTCACTATTTCTACATAACCTTCTTCATTTTCAGATCCCTTGTTTCCCATTATCTTTGCATCATCCTGCAGCATACTTCTGAAGTGCTGTGACTTTTAGGGCCTTGTATGCCTTCCCCATTACTTTGCCCACCACTGGAGAACTTTGACCTCTGTCATTTCTTTTTTTAACCTCTTCATCTTGCTTTAAGAGACCGTCAATACTATCCAAAATTTTAATCCAAACTTGACTTCTCCGTCTCACTTCAGTTTTTTTTTGTCTGCTTACACTCTCACAAAGCATCTTAACATGAGTTATTGAAGACAAGACATTCAAATGAATTTTCACTTTCCCTACCTGGAATGTCTGAACTCTACCCTCCACCCATTCTGCAGATGACAATATCCTTCCACGTGTAGAATCTGAGGGTCACTGACAATGTCAGCTGCCCTTCAGGAGATGACGATGAGTCAACACCTTGAACAACCGCAATTCAGAGACAGCACAGAATTAAAGAGCAACACAAAATGCTGGAGGAACTCAGTCGGTCAGACAGGTTCTTTGAAAAGGAATGAAGCATCAACATTTCAGGTTGAGACCCTTCGTCGGGACTGGAAAGGAAGGAGGAAGAAGCCAGAATAAGAAGTGAGGGGAGAGGAAGGAGTACAAGGTAGAAGGTGATAGGTAAAGCCAAGTACGTGGAAAGGTACAAGCACAAGTACAAGCTAGAAGATAATAGGTAAAGCCAAGTAATAGATGGGAGGGTGGTGGGGGAATGGTGAGAAATTGGGAGGTGATGGAAAAGGTAACGGACGGATGGAGTCTGATAGGAGAGGAGAGTGAACTATGGGAGAAAGGGAAGGAGGAGGGGCATGAGGGGTGGAAAGCAGGTGAGAGAAGGGTCAGGGTGGGAAATGGAAGAAAAGAGAAGAGGGAGAGGGAAACATTACTGGAAGTTGGAGAAATCCATGTTCATGCCATCAGACAGAATATGAAGTGTTGCTCCTCCAACCTGAGACTGGAAACCTTATTCCTTTCTATAGATGCTGGCAGACATGTTGAGTCCCTCCAGCATTTTGTGTGCGTTACCCTGGATTTCCAGTGTCTGCCGAACTTACAGAATTAAAGAGTTTTGATGCATCTGAATGACTACCCAGCTATTTCAGGGCGGATTTCCAATTCAACCACTCTGCACTGTTCTGGCATTAAGTTTAAGCCAGATCGGGTAAGCATGGCAAAATTCTTCCCCAAACAGAGCAACGGTTTTGTTTACAACAATCTGGAAGTTTCACTAACTGTTGCTTCCTATTCCAGATTTCTTACAATATCCGAACTTGAAATGAGCGTCCACGGCCCTCTGGTGTGAGGGACTCCACAGATTCACAACTCTGAGTGAAGGAATTTGTCGTCTGAATCCTGTACTGCAGATCCCTTAACTGGTACTAGAGGAGCCGTTTTCCAGTTATGACACAACCACTTTAATATTGACTTTTTCACAAAGTGAAGTCCTGTATAACTAAAAACCTCCCCCCCCCCCCCGGAGGCCATTTTCAGGCTGTGAGGGCAAACAATCGCTGTTTACTCCCCAACAGCATCCTAAAGTTAAAATATTGCAAAACACGGGAGGGGTGCACTGGAACTTTAAACATTTTCTCTGGTTATTTATAAAGAGAAAACGGCTCGTTTTTGATCCGAACGAAGGGTCTGCATGCAGTACCTGACCACAGGACCAGCTTGTCGTGCGCCTCCTCCTGAGTTACCGAGTCCTCAGCCAGGGCGAGCGAGGTGTGCGTGTAAGGCAATGTGGAGCCCAGGCATGTGTTGTACCTCAAGGGCTCGCAGTCCGAAACCCTCTTACAGCGGTCGTGCGGAGACGTGTGGTTGGTGCCACTCAGCTCCGCCGAGATCCAGAGGAGAAGCGAGCAGGCTGCAGCCGCCTTCACAAAAGACTCCCACCCGGTAGACATCTTGGACCCGCAGTTACAAAGTTGAGAGAAATCCTTTCTTCCCACTCTCTGCGCGGGCCCCTTTGCACAATAAATCTCGTCTCTCCCCACTGAAAACAAACTTGGTGACGCTCCGTCCGACTGCCTGCCGGCTGCTTCGCCCGCGTCCGCTCGCTCCAGATGTGCCCGCTTCGCAACTTGCAGCGAATGTCATCGCGTCAATTTCCATTCCTCGCCGCCTGCGATCTGATCATTCCACAACCCCCACCCCTCCTCCCTCCCGAACCAATCTTTTCCTTAAGTGCCGTCACATTCAACAAAAAAACACAAAGACCGGGGGGGGGGGGGGCGCGGAATGCGAACGAGTTGATCTGTAGTGATAAAGGACGCGATCTCGACTCCCACTTTAACGAGTGAGCGAGGTAGAGAAAAAAAGATTGTAATTTGATAGTCGGCCGAAATTTTTCTTCTCCACTTCCTTCCTTGTAACTTCTCCCAGTGATCTTTCAAGTTGCGGGTCTTCAGTTTATACTAAGGAGGACTTACACACGTCCATTAAAATAAAACTTTTTTTTTGCGCTCCAGCTCTTCACTGTATGTCTGTATTCGTGGTGGGGAGCGGGACTCGGAGGAGGCACATGGCGAAAGTAAGCCACCCCCCCCCCGCCCCCACCACCATCCGCAACCAACTCGCACTCACAGGCAGAAGCTATAGAGCCAAGAGAGCTCCCTTCGCAGGCCTCCGTCAACCTTCCCAGGCAGTTCAGCGAAGAACATCCCCCGCTAAATACAAACAAAAAGCCCTTGTGGATAGTAAGTTCACACACGACGTCAGCCAACTCCAGCACAGGAAAGCTTAAGACAGACCCTTCAGTTTCTGAACATCCAGCCATGCTGAATTCTATCCCTCAAACTGCTCAATCAGTTGATGGCGGGGCCACGGGCTGGGGTCGTACACTCAATGCCGCCGGCTCACTTAAACCTCTCCCTGCTTCCCTCAGTGTCTAAACGCAAATAAAATACAAGGTTTCTCCACCACCACCCCCCACCCCTCTCCATATTCTTCCAAAGAATTTATTAGGCAGAGCTTTAGCCCCTTCTGGCTGGAGTTGGCTGATCTACAGAACATATGGGTAACTTCAACCTATACCGCTTCCACTCCAGATCCAAAGGCACTCCAGCTTCTTTGTCAAACTGCAGTGGGCAGGCAACACTCACCCAGCTCCATGCCATTCAATGAAGCTTACAAGAGAATCCTCTTATATTTAGCAGTGGGAAAAAATAAAGTTCCTGTAATCACCTGCCCCAACTCTACAACACCACCCCAATAATAACAAGACATTGGAAAAGACAGAGATCCTGATCAGTTAGAGAAATGGGCCAAGGAGTGGCAAATGGACAAGTGTGAGGTGATGAATTCTTGGAAAGTCAAATCAGTGTAGGACTTATACCATTACACTCACAAGGGCACTAGAGGGACTTAAGTGTATTGTTTGTTGAAAGTAGTGACACAGGTAGACAAGGTGGTGTAAAAGGCACCTTGGTTTTATCAGTCAGAACACTGAGTACAGGAGTTGGGATGTTATGTTGTAGTTGTATTAGTGATTGGTGAGGCCACACTTGGAATACCGTGTACAGTTTAGTTATAGGAAAGATATGGCTAAACTGGAAAGAGTGCAGGGGGGTTGGCCTGGCTAGATCTTTGTTCCTTGGAGTGTAGGAAAATGAGGGGAGGCCTTACGGAAATATTTAAAAACATGAGAAACACAGATAAGGTGTATGGGAACAGTTTTCCCCAGGGTAGGTAGTTCAAAACTAAGGGGCACAGATTTAGGATGAGAGGATTTATAAGGGAAGTGAGGAAAACTTTTTCATAGAGCGGGTAGTGAGTACTGTACATAGAGTGAGCTGCCAGAGGAAGTGGTCGAGGCAGGATAGGCACATGGAGGGATGGAGCTCAGGCGGGTACGGGCTGAACATGAGAAATGAGTGAGCACCGTGGTCATCATGGACATGTGGCCCAAAGGCCATGTGTCCGTGATGTATTGCTCTATGAAGAGCTGAAAAAGTTACTGCTGACTCCACCCACCCTAACAGTCATCTAGTCACCAAATTGCCATCAGGGAGATGCCACAAGTCCATCACCACCAGCACCGCACATCAGCTCCAAAGCTTCTTTCCTGTAGCTACACACATCAAAGTTGCTGGTGAACGCAACAGACGAGGCAGTATCTCTAGGAAGAGGTACAGTCGACGTTTCGGGCCGAGACCCTTCGTCAGGACTAACTGAAGGAAGAGCTGGTAAGAGATTTGAAGGGGGAGGGGGAGATCCAAAATGATAGGAGAAGACAGGAGGGGGAGGGATGGAGCCAAGAGCTGGACAGGTGATTGACAAAAGGGATATGAGAGGATCATGGGACAGGAGGCCTAGGGAGAAAGAAAAGGGGGAGGGGGGAACCAGAGGATAGGCAAGGGGTATAGTCAGAGGGACAGGGGGAGAAAAAGGAGAGAGAGAGAAAGAATGTGTGGATATAAATAAATAACAGATGGGGTACGAGGGGAAGGTGGGGCATTAGCAGAAGTTAGAGAAGTCAATGTTCCTGCCATCAGGTTGGAGGCTACCCAGACGGAATATAAGGTATTCCTGTAGCTATCCAGTTTCTTAACAAAACTTCATACTATGTAATACCCTGACTGTCCCTGTACAACATCCATTAAAAAGTCTTTCCTGCTGTCTTTGTTCTGTTGATAAATATTTAGTCTGTTCCTATGATCACATTTATTTAAATTTGATTATTGATATTTATACTCATGGTTGATTGCTCGTGACTGTTTTTTCTGTTGTCTTGTAAATAATGGTTGTTATTGTGTTGTCTGTTATGATATTGTCCTATGTTTTACACTTGGCACTGAACCACAATCAATTCTGGTATGTTTCACATACTGGCAATAAAGTCACTCTGATTCTTCTATTAGGAGTCATCTCTCATTGAAGGCAAACGTTGCTGATGAAATTCACCAATCTGTTTCCTGTTTGAGGAAAGGTGTTTTAAGATCCAGACCTTGAAAATGATACTTAATCATACACAGGGCAGTGTAATTCCCACAATCCCATACACTTCTTACCCACGGATTCCTTAGAACTCTCCAGGCAATTCCACCAATGCCACCTCAGTAAGTTCCTCTGAAGCTAATAAGGACATAAGTGAACTAACATTGGTTTCCTCCCTTGGGCTAATGCTCCAGCACTGCAGCTCCAATTACACTCATTTATAGGAAAAATATGACATGGGAGCAGAATTAGACCATTTGGCCCATCGATTCTTCTCCATCATTCCATCATGGCTGATTTATTATCCCTCTAAACCCCATTCTCCTGCCTTCTCCCTGTAATTTTTGATGCCCTGACTAATCAAGAACCTATCAACTTGGGCTCCACAGCCATCTGTAGCAATGAAGCAATGAATTTCTCAAGTTCACTCCCCTCTGGCTAAAGGAACTGTCTAAAGAAGTGTTCTTTACCCTTTCTCACAATTTAAATTCTTCTGCAGACTTGCTGCTTCCTCAATACTGCCTACCTCTCCACCTATTGTGATATCATTTGCAAACGCGGCCACAAAGTCATCAATTCCATCATCCAAATCATTGGCACATAACATGAAGAGACAATTCCAACACCGATCCTTGTAGAACACTGCTAGTTACTGATCCTCTTTGCCTCCTGCCAGTCGTCAATCTTCTGTCCAATCTTTCTTGTTGTACCATGGGCTCTTATTAAGTAGCCTAATATATGTCACCTTGTCAAGGCCTTCTGAAAATCCAAGGAAACAACATCCACTGACTCTCCTTCATCTATCCTGTCTGTTATTTCTTCAAAGAAATCCAACAGATTTGACAGGTAAGATGTTCCCTCAAGGAAACCATGCTGAATTTGGCCCATTCTGTCACAAGCCCCCAAACACGCCGGAACCCCAACCTTACTGATGGACTCTCAATATCTTCCCAGCCACTCGCGCTAACTGCGTATTATTTCCTTTCTTCCGCCTCCCTCCCTTCTTAAAGAGGAGAATGGCATTTGCAATTCCCTTGTCTTCCAGAACCTTTCCAGAATCTAGTGATTCTTGAAAGATAATTACTAATGTCTCCACGATCTCTTCAGCCACCTCTTTCAGAACTCTGAGCTGTACACTATCTGGTCCAGGTGACTTACCTACCTCCAGATCTTTCAGCTTTCCAAGCATCTTCTCCTTAATAATAGCACTACACTCACTTCTGCCCTGACACTCCTTGTCAACTTTTTCGGTTCCTTTCTGTCGGTTTTTTAAAGCTTCCCAATCCTCTACCTTCCCACTATTTTTTGCTATATTATATGTCGTCTCATTTGATTTAATGCTGTCTTTGACTTCCCTTATCAGCCATGGTCCCTTTAAAATACTTCTTCATCTTTGGGATGTATCTTTCCTGCGCCTATTGCTCCCAAAAACTCCAGTCATGATGTTTTGCCATCATCCCTGTTGGTGTCCCTTCTAGTTGACATTGGCTGGCTCCTCTGTCATTCCCGTTACTTTACTCTAATACCGACACATTTGACAGGTGCTTACTTTCTTTGATTCTGTTTGGGTTATTGCATTCACTGGGTTGAGGTTGAAGGCCTCCACTGGTCAAAGTTAACCATGGATTTTGCTTCCTAGCTGTCTAGATACAGAAGCCTGGGCAGTACGATGTGGAGAGCAAGCTGTTGCCCATGTAGTAAGCTCCCTCTCCACACATATCTGATGAACCCAAAGGAACAGTAGAGACCAATATAGTTTGGTCCAGCAGTATCGCAGGAGTTAACAGTCTGTATTGAACTCAACGTAGGACTGCCTTAGGGAATCCAGCTCCGGATTTTTCCCTCAGGGCTTATTCCCAAAGCCTTCCCCATGAGTGGGTGTAGCCGCAAGGCAGTGGAGGTTTGAAATCAGAGTTTTTCCTTCTCCTAGATGAGCTGCCAACCGTGGCTGACGAGCACCATCTGCCTGAGGCGACTGGTTTTAAGGCACCAGTAACCCGCCTTTTCCCCTTCTCCTGTGAGTAGAAAGGGTTCTGCCGGGCTTAGTAGCTAAGCCACACATGGCGGCCAGGAGCTGGACTTGGTTGTCAGAGGCTATTTGAGGCACACACCATGGGGAGCATTTAATAGGTGGTGGGAGCTTGTTCCCATTACCACACCCGGCTAAACAACCTTAATGAACCCTTACTGAGTATTCTCGCAACAAAATGAATCCCAGAATTGTATATAGTGACATATGTGCATTTCGATAATAAATTTACTTTGAACTTCTCTATCTTCTGCAATAATTTGTAGCCCACATCTTGGCTATTGTTCAAAGGCCTGCATATAACTCCCATCATGGTCTATTTACCCTTGCAGTTTCTTAACTCTACCCACAAGGATTCTACATCTTCCAATCCTATGACACCTTTTTCTGAGGACTTGATCCAATAATTTTTTTACCAGCAGAGCTACCCCACCCTTTCTGCCTACCTGCCAGTCCTTTTGATACAACATGTATCCTTGGAAGTTGAGCTCCCAACTATTATCTTCTTTCAGCCATGACTCAGAGATGCCCACAATCTCATTCCTGTCAATCTCAAGAACATGAAATGAAGAGCCCCTTCAAAGTGAGCCCATTGGTTGTGGGAACATTTCAATGATGGGGCAAGTGAAATTGAGTGAAGTTTTCCCCTCTGGTTCAAGAGCCAGATTGTGAGGGGTAATAACTGCTCCCGAACCTGGTGTTGTTGGCCCTGAGGTTCTTGTACCTTCTACCTGATGGTAGCAGCGAGAAGAGAGCCTGGTCTAGGTGGTGTGGGTCCTTGATGATGGATTCCCTGTTTCACTGCAACAGTGCTCCATGAAGATGTGCTCAGAGGTGGGAAGGGCTTTACCCACAACAGACTGGGCTGTATCCTCTATTTTTGAAAGATTTTTCACTCAAGGGCATTGGTATTTCCATACTGGGCTGTGATGTAACTAGTCAATATACTCTTCACCACATATCAATAGAAGTTTGTCGAAGTTATAGATGTCGTACCAAATTTTCGCAAACTCCTAAGGAATTAGAGGTGTTACTGTGCTTTCATTGTAATGGCACTTACGTGCAGGGCCTCTGAAATTATAACACCAAGGAGTTTAAACTTGCTGATCCTCTCCACCTCTGATCCCCTGATACGGACTGGTTCATGGACCTCTGGTTTTCTCCTCTTGAAGTCTATAATCAGCTCCTTGGTTTTGTTGACATTGACGGTGAGAGGTTGTTGTGGCACCACTCAGCCAGATTTTCAATCTAACTTCTTTATGCTAATTCGTCACCACACTTTATTTGGCCAATGACAGTGATGTCATCGCCAAATTTAAATATGGCACTGGAGCTTATCCTCACAGTCATAACTAAAAAGTGAGTAGAGTCAGGGGCAAATCACACAGCCTTGTGGAGCATCTGTGCTGACAGAGATCGTGGAGGTGATGTTTTTGCCAATCTTCGCTGATGGGGTCTGCAAGTGATGAAATCAAGGATCCAATTGGACAAGGAACAATGGAGGCCCGGGTCTTGGAGTTTACCGATTAGTTTTGAGGGGATGATATTATTGAATACTGAGCTGTAGTCAATAAAGAGCATGGATTGCACCTTTGCTGTCCAGGTCCAGGCCTTTAGCGAAGAGCTGATGAAATGGCATCTGCTGCGGACCTATTGTGATGGTAGACAAATTGAGTGGATCCAAGTTGCTTCACAGGCCGGAGTTGTATGTTTCATCACCAATCTCTCAAAGCACTTCATCACAGTGGATGCAAGTGCCTCTTTCATATCCACAGAATCTCCTCTAACTATGGAATCCCCTTTCACTACTGTTCTCCCTATCTTCCCTCTTCCCTTCCGAGCCACAGGGCCAGACACCCAGTCATTGTGGCCAACCCCTGACAGATTTCCCACCCCTGCCCCAACAGTATCCAAAGCAGTATACTTATTGAGTGGAATAGCCACAGAAGTACTCTGCACTGACTGTCTCCCAGAGAGGCCTTGAGGAAAGAGAAGCAGAATAAACGGTATAAAGACAGTAAGGTAGAAGGGCTAAAATGTGTGTACCTCAATGCAAGAAGCATCAGGAACAAAGGTAATGAACTGAGATCTTGGATACATACATGGAATTATGATGTAGTGGCCATTACAGAGACTTGGCTGGCACCAGGGCAGGAATGGATTCTCAATATTCCTGGATTTCAGTGCTTTAAAAGGGATAGAGAGGGCGGAAAGGGGGGAGGAGGGGTGGCATTACTGGCCAGGGATACTATTACAGCTACAGAAAGGGTGGGTAATGTAGCAGGATCCTCTTTTGAGTCAGTACGGATGGAAGTCAGGAACAGGAAGGGAGCAGTTACTCTATTGGGGGTATTCTATAGGCCCCCTGGTAGCAGCAGAGATACAGAGGAGCAGATTGGGAGGCAGATTTTGGAAAGGTGCAAAAATAGTAGGGTTGATATCATGGGTGACTTTAACTTCCCTAATATTGATTGGCACCTGATTAGTTCCAAGGGTTTAGATGGGGCAGAATTTGTTAAGTGTGTCCAGGATGGATTCCTGTCACAGTATGTGGACAGTCCGACCAGGGGAAATGCCATACTAGATCTAGTACTAGGTAATGAACCGGGTCAGGTCACAGATCTCTCAGTGGGTGAGTATCTGGGGGACAGTGACCACCGCTCCCTGGCCTTTAGCATTATCATGGAAAAGGATAGAATCAGAGAGGACAGGAAAATTTTTAATTGGGGAAAGGCAAATTATGAGGCTATAAGGCTAGAACTTACGGATGTGAATTGGGATGATGTTTTTGGGAAATGTACCATGGACATGTGATCGATGTTTAGAGATCTCTTGCGGGATGTTAGGGATAAATTTGTCCCAGTGAGGACAATAAAGAATGGTAGGGTGAAGGAACCATGGGTGACAAGTGAGGTGGAAAATCTAGTCAGCTGGAAGACGGCAGCATACATGAGGTTTAGGAAGCAAGGATCAGATGGGTCTATTGAGGAATATAGGGAAGCAAGAAAGGAGCTTAAGAAGGGGCTGAGAAGAGCAAGAAGGGGGCATGAGAAGGCCTTGGCAAGTAGGGTAAAGGAAAACCCCAAGGCATTCTTCAATTATGTGAAGAAAAAAAGGATGACAGGAGTGAAGGTAGGACCGATTAGAGATAAAGGTGGGAAGATGTGCCTGGAGGCTGTGGAAGTGAGCGAGGTCCTCAATGAATACTTCTCTTCGGTATTCACGAATGAGAGGGAACTTGATGACGGTGAGGACAATATGAGCGAGGTTGATGTTTTGGAGCATGCTGATATTAAGGGAGAGGAGGTGTTGGAGTTGTTAAAATACATTAGGACAGATAAGTCCCCAGGGCCTGACGGAATATTCCCCAGGCTGCTCCACGAGGCGAGAGAAGAGATTGCTGAGCCTCTGGCTAGGATCTTTATGTCCTCGTTGTCCACGGGAATGGTACCGGATGATTGGAGGGAGGCGAATGTTGTCCCCTTGTTCAAAAAAGGTAGTAGGGATAGTCCGGGTAATTATAGACTAGTGAGCCTTACGTCTGTGGTGGGAAAGCTGTTGAAAAAGATTCTTAGAGATAGGATCTATAGGCATTTAGAGAATCATGGTCTGATCAGGGACAGTCAGCATGGCTTTGTGAAGGGCAAATCATGTCTAACAAGCCTGATAGAGTTCTTTGAGGAGGTGACCAGGCATATAGATGAGGCTAGTGCAGTGGATGTGATCTATATGGATTTTAGTAAGGCATTTGACAAGGTTCCACACGGTAGGCTTATTCAGAAAGTTAGAAGGCATGGGATCCAGGGAAGTTTGGCCAGGTGGATTCAGAATTGGCTTGCCTGCAGAAGGCAGAGGGTGGTGGTGGAGGGAGTACATTCAGATTGGAGGATTGTGACTAGTGGTGTGACACAAGGATCTGTTCTGGGACCTCTACTTTTTGTGATTTTTATTAATGACCTGGATGTGGGGGTAGAAGGGTGGGTTGGCAAGTTTGCAGACGACACAAAGGTTGGTGGTGTTGTAGATAGTGTAGAGGATTGCAGAGAGACATTGATAGGATGCAGGAGTGGGCTGAGAAGTGGCAGATGGAGTTCAACCCGGAGAAGTGTGAGGTGGTACACTTTGGAAGGACAAACTCCAAGGCAGAGTACAAAGTAAATGGCAGGATACTTGGTAGTGTGGAGGAGCAGAGGGATCTCGGGGTACATGTCCACAGATCCCTGAAAGTTGCCTCACAGGTGGATAGGGTAGTTAAGAAAGCTTATGGGGTGTTAGCTTTCATAAGTCAAGGGATAGAGTTTAAGAGTCGTGATGTAATGATGCAGCTCTATAAAACTCTGGTTAGGCCACACTTGGAGTACTGTGTCCAGTTCTGGTCACCTCACTATAGGAAGGATGTGGAAGCATTGGAAAGGGTACAGAGGAGATTTACCAGGATGCTGCCTGGTTTAGAGAGTACGCATTATGATCAGAGATTAAGGGAGCTAGGGCTTTACTCTTTGGAGAGAAGGAGGATGAGAGGAGACATGATAGAGGTGTACAAGATAATAAGAGGAATAGATAGGGTGGATAGCCAGCGCCTCTTAGCCAGGGCACCACTGCTCAATACAAGAGGACATGGCTTTAAGGTAAGGGGTGGGAAGTTCAAGGGGGATATTAGAGGAAGGTTTTTTACTCAGAGAGTGGTTAGTGTGTGGAATGCACTGCCTGAGTCAGTGGTGGAGGCAGATACACTAGTTAAGTTTAAGAGACTACTAGACAGGTATATGGAGGAATTTAAGGTGGGGGCTTATATGGGAGGCAGGGTTTGAGGGTCGGCACAACATTGTGGGCCGAAGGGCCTGCACTGTGCTGTACTATTCTATTTTCTATGTTCTCGCTCCTCAGTCACCCAGGTACCTGTCTCCTGCAACTTAGGGGTGACTACCTCCCTGTAGCTGCTATCTGCTATCTCTTCATTCACCCATATGAGCAAAATGTCATCGAGGTGCGGCTCCAGTTCCATAACATGGTCTCTAATGAGCTGAAGCTCAATGCACTGGTAGTCTCCCATGGTTCCCATATCTTATACAAGAACATACCACTAAGCCTAGATCCATTCTCACTGTACTAGTTATGTACTAATGGACCAAGAAAGAGAAAGAAAAAACTTATTAGAAGCTTACTTGGAATCTCCACCTATTCTCATCTAAGCCTGTTGAGCCAATGCACGACCGCTCTAACACTGACCGCTCCCAAAACAGCTGCTCCTCCAATATCTCCAATAGGCATACTACATCATCCATATGCCAACACTAGACTTTTAAAACAGACAGTATTTGAAGCTCTGTTCCAGAGATTGATTACCAGGTGCACAGAGGAAACAGTTCAAGGACATTCTTATTTTCCAACTGTGTCAACATCCCCACCTGGCTCATGAATGCGCAAAGTGGAAAAGGAGCATTTGGGATGACACTGGGAAATGAGCCCATTCTTTCCAATGACATGGAAGCCACTAATCCATCCACTGCCTGATGCCCAGCTCCGTCCCCAAGCAACTCATTTGTCATAGAGACTGCAGTCCCACCTTGAAACTCACAGATTAGGGGAGAAAGTTAATGATCCTGTCCCCAGAGGACATTCTAAGAAGGTGCTCTGAGGAAGTGTGTCAGCAATTAGCTAACTACATTCAGCTCTCCTCCTGTCCCACCAAACCATGGCCAAAGCAACTTAGCAGCCAACCCTAGGGACAATGCAATCTCCTCATTCCAGATACCAGTCTGTCCTTAAACCGAATTTTACACCAGATCATGAGCTATTTGGACAGGTGATCAGAACGCGATTGAAGATACGGGTTTTAGGAATTGACTTGAAGTATAGAGACAACGATGTAGAGCACAAAAATCAGTAATGGATCAAAGGAAGTTGGAAATGTGAGGAGGTCTATTCATGGATGGATGGATGAAGTTACAGAAACAAAGAGGAATGAGGACATGGACAAAATTAAAAGAGGAAGAATTTTCTTGGATTGATTGAATGTAGATCAGAGGACAAGGGATGTTCAGGACCTTTGGTGTTCATCAAGACACAGGCAGCAGAAATTCTGAGCCAGTCCTTTCTCCATTTTCTCCTCACTGTATTGGGAGTTAAGATTCATGAAGTGAGCCTGAGCCTCAAGAATCTCAGTCACATAGATCCCTCGATCTATCCAGTACGTGTCACCCTGATAACCTGGGGCATTCCCATTATAAATCGATAAGGTCCATTATTTGCATTGAACAGTTCCTAAAACAGAAGCTATCCGGTTCATAGAAATGTAGAAAGATGCACAGAAGGTTGCCATTTGATCCATCACACCTGTGTCAACTTTCTGTATCCCACTTCAAAGTAAATTATATTATCAGCATACATATATGTCACCACATACAATCTCAGCAAATCTATAGACTAGTAACTGTAACAAAATCAGTGAAAGATCAACCAGAGTGCAGAAGACAACAAACTGTGCAATTGCAAATATAAATGAATAGCAATAAATGCTGAGAACATGATAAAAAGTCCTTAAAGTGAGATCATTGGCTGTGGTTACATATCAATGGATGGGTAAGTGAGCGTAGTTAGCCTCTTTTGTTCAAGAGCCTGATGGCTGAGGTGTAGTAACTGCTCTTGAACCGGATGGTGCGAGTCCTGAGGCTCTTATTCCTTTTGCCTGACAGCGGCAGCGAGAAAAGAGCCTGGCCTGGGTGGTGAAGATCTCTAATGATGGATACTGCTTTCCTACGACAGAGTTTCATGCTCGATGGTTGGGAGGGTTTCACCCGTGATGTACTGGGCCGAATCTACTAACATCCCCCATCTCCTTTTCCTTTTTTCTTTAAACTTTCCTCTCTCTTCCTCCACCCACTGTAGGTTATCAGTCTACAGTATCACACAACATAGAAAAATATCCAGACCTCATCTGCTGACTCTTTTACCTCATATTAAACCTTCCAGTTTATTTTCATCAACTTGAAAGCCTTTGTTAAGACTCCCTGAAGACACTCCTAAACCCATGTTGTTCTAGATTAGGCATAACCAGAACTTAATGAAAGAAACAGTATTACTTGGTAAGCAATAACTCTCCTGCTAACCAGGATAAGCTTGGTGATGTCTTCTGTTAGAGTTGGGATGTAATGTTGAAATTGTATAGGGCATTGGTAAGACCAAATTTGGAGTATTGTGTACAGTCCTGGTCACCGAATTATAGGAAAGATGTCAATAAAATTGAGAGAGTACAGAGGAGGTTTAATAAAATGTTGCCTGGGTTTCATCTCCTAAGTTACAGAGAAAGGTTGAACAAGTTGGGTCTTTATTCTTTGGAGTGTAGAAGGTTGAGAGGGGACTTGATAGAGGTGTTTAAAATTATGAGGGGGATAGATAGAGTTGATGTGGATAGGCTTTTTCCATTGAGAGTGGGGGAGATTCAAACAAGAGGACATGAGTTGAGAGTTAAAGGGCAAAAGTTTAGGGGTAACATGAGGGGGAACTTCTTTACTCAGAGAGTGGTAGCTGTGTGGAACGAGCTTCCAGCAGAAGTGGTTGAGGCAGGTTCGATGTTGCCATTTAAAGTTAATTTGGATAGATATATGGACAGGAAGGGAATGGAGGGTTATGGACCGAGTGCAGGTCGGTGGGACTAGGTGAGAGTAGGAGTTCAGCACGGACTAGAAGGGCCAAGATGGCCTGTTTCCATGCTGTAATTGTTATATGGTTATATAGATGGGTCAGTACAGAGCCGAGTGCACAGGGGAGTG
The DNA here is from genome assembly GCF_963921235.1 of Mobula hypostoma. NCBI lineage: Eukaryota > Metazoa > Chordata > Chondrichthyes > Myliobatiformes > Myliobatidae > Mobula > Mobula hypostoma. The sequence goes on along the minus strand of NC_086116.1, from coordinate 57,436,442 downwards.
CAGACCATCACCAAAGTTTCACCAGGAGGGGAAAACAGACACGTTCCGGCTGAGTTACACATCCCACCTGTCCCTTCTGTGAAGGAGTTTGTGGACCCTGTTTGCCTCTGCACCCCCAGAAACTGAGCTGAAGGAAGTCATCTTGAATCTCAGGAAATTGCATAGGAAGCAGCAGCAGCTAAATACAATCACACCCAGGAACCCTTCGGATTGGACCTGGAATTTTCAATAACTTGTAAAGTTTCCAGGGAGTTTGGACTCCCACCACAAGCAGAAAGGTCCCCAAAGATTCTGCTTTTCATCTGGCAGTTCCCCTGTACACTCTGAACACCCACAACACATGGGAGGCAGGAGAGAAGATTCCCCATGTTCTGTACTTGTACATTTAGCAGGTATGAAAAATGTTTGTTTTAATTGTGCTTCATGCATTCTATCCCTCATATTAGGGTAAAGAATGGAGTTGCATTACATCAACACAATCATTCTACTACAGGGATTGGGTGGTAATGTAATATGTGGGCCCAGGCCAGGCCTGGCCCTGTTTACTTTGCTTCATTCTGGAGGAAACCAGTTGCCAGCTGCACTTACCTCATCCAATTTGACTCCAGTTAGGTGAAGGAATCAGATGTTGGCAACTATAACTGGTAGCCTATGCTCTCACTCATTTTCTGCTATTGTACCCGCAGATTACAACACGGATATATCCTGGGGGAATGCAGAAGTGGAGATGTGAAATCTCATCTTCACGGGCAGTATAAAAAATATGATTGCCATTTCTGTCAGCTCCAGCTCAGAAGGTTACGCTTAGTCGAAAAGAAATTGCAATTGGTAGCATTCATTCACTGTTGGTTCTTGTTATTCCTTTCCTCACCCCGTGGTGCATCAGGAGATAAACTTGCCATTTCTTTAGCATTTTGTCTGTTTATTTTTTTTAATGAGGTCAAGTTGCCAGCTCAATGCTCAAACCAGCATGGATGGAAAGTGTGTGAGGAGCCGGCCAGATTCGAACCCAGCACCACTCGCCTCGAAGTCCGGTGCTGATGCCACTACGCCACTAGCCGGCTACTCAGTCAAGGCTTAGCGTAGCAAATTCTGAGCTATTTTAAGCAAGGCTTTAAAACTAATTAATGTATACAAGCTGGCCTGAAAATAATTTATATTTTAACATTCCAGGAAAGAGCTTGGAGGTAAAGTTACCACCTCCACAAGGAAATGGAACTGTAAATCACACCTCAGAATATCTACTCACACTTGGATTTGCCGAGATTATTTACCCAACATTCCAATAACCTCGTTTGCCAGTCAATGGAGGTACTATATAATTAGTCTAAGGATTAGCGGAGAGTAAACACTTCTCAGTACCAAAACACCACTGGCAAAAATACACTTGTGGGGGTGGCAGACTTCCATAGCCAGGGGAGATGATTTACTGCGTTGTAATTCTATCACGTTGCCTTCCTGACAAGGTTGGTGGGCGCGGAACTCTGCACTGACGTCAATGGGGGACTGCACACTTGTTGCCTGCTGCCACCCCACCCCCCTCATCTCCCCATGTATAAGATTGTTCAGTGTCTGGAGAAGCAGTTCCAGCTTTCTCTCTCTCTCACTCCCGCGCCCCCCCCCCCCAAATAGGGGAGCAAACAGGGAGGGAAGAGCCAAGACTAAAACATTTTAGGGCAGGACTCTGAATTCAAGCTGACAGCAATAAACAAGTGGAGCACTCGTCTGCTGGGAGTGCCGGCCTTGGCAAGTCTTTGGGACCACACACAGACAGCGCCTCCACCCTCAAAGCAGCCCCGGAGTCCCTGTGCAGACAGGCAGACTTGTTGTATATTTAATTGCAAGTTCATCTCCTGAAATATCCATCATGGAAAAAGAAGCACATTTAAACAAGAGCTTGTTTGAAAAATTTTGTGGTGCTTGGAGCAGCCTGCCAACAGATAAACAGAGGACTGTTTTTAAATATGTGGGAAGCCGGGGCCTGGCTGATCTTTGACCTCCCACCCAGCCTTTCAGCTTTTCATCTGGTTATCAACGCAACAATCACCTTTGTTCCCAACACTCTCCAGCAACAATTGGTTGAGAGAGGGCTACCATCTCAAAACTAGCAGTGGGTGGAGATATGTTACTGTGTCATCACTTTAGGAATGATATGGATTTTTTCTAAAAGAGGACTCTAATTTATAAACAAGGATGGGCTCCCCTCTCCGAATTTTAAACTCTCCACTTTCAACAAAAGACTTCTTTATTTACTTGGAGATACATGACGTTAACAGGCCCCTCCAGCCCAACAAGCCCATGCTGCTCATTTACACCTCTGTGACCAATTAACATACTAACCCACAAGTAAACTCCTTACAGTGGTGGAACTGAATTCAGGTCAGTGGCGTTGTAATATTGTTACGCTAACCACTACGCTACCGTATGTTCCCACGTCAGCTTCTGACCAGGAAACAGCTAACAGGGCTGTCCACATACCCGGGGCAGGGGGAGCTACTGTTCAATGGCTGTCCCAGCCCTTCATTGCTTCTCCTAACTCAGGTAGGTTTTGTTAATGACCCTGCCCATACCTCCCGCACCCCCCCCCCCCCCAACGCCTCAATCTGCTCTAGGCCTTTTGGTATCTCCTCACACGAGCTTGGACAGTGGAGCTGACCTTCGATATCCACCTGATTTCCCTACAGTCTGTGGCTGGGGGGACGGTATCTGGGAAGGCATTACCCATCATCCCTTTAAAATGAACCAAGGCCCAGGGATAATCGTGGGACCTGGTGTCACAGCCCGTGACCTGCTTACAGAATCATTTGTAGAACAAATTTGCTGAAAAACACTTCACCACAGGTCAATGTTATTTTTATTAAAAGACAAAAAATATCATTTACCAAAAAATTTACATTAGACATTAAGATTATATCCCAACATGTGCACATACATATTAACAAGACTCTTCAATGCATCAACTGTATCTCACGAAGTACTTTCCTCTCTACAGTTGGAGGATGGCCAGGAAGCACAATGGCCTTGAACCAAACCACCTTTGATCGGTAGCTCTTGAGCGACAACACACAGACAGAGAAAATGCTGGAGCAAGTCTGCAAGTTAGGCAGCAACTATGGAGCGATATAATCAGTAAACATTTTGGCCCAAGACCTTTCATCATACATCCTGACGAAGCCCGAAACATTGACGGCTCGTTTCCCTTCACAGATGCTGATGACTAGCTGAGTTCCTCCAGCACCTGCAGATAATTTGTGTCTTTGATGGGTAGATTTTACTTACCTAGAAATACATTGCAGAACAGGCCCTCCCAAACCTCTGAGCCTCACTGCCCAGTAGTCCTGACAACCCTGATTTAACCCGAACCCAATCACCGGACAATCTTCAATGATCATTAATCTTTGGACTGTGGGCGGAAACCGGGGCACCCATGCGTTCCGCAGGGGGGACGTACAAACTCCTTATAGAGGATGCTGGGATTGAACTCTGAAATTCAACACCACTAGCTGTAATAGCGTTGCACTAACTGCTACACTACCATGGCTGGGAATTCCGCCACTGTTCCCATCCACCAACAGGACAGTAGAAGAGAGCAACACTAATGAACAGGTTAATAGGAACAGATGACTGACTGCAACAAGCAATGGGCACTGATAAAC